>NC_140379.1:15752500-15965000 GCF_054491055.1 Hypomesus nipponensis | reverse complement strand
TGCTTCTTTATTTTGATCAGCCCTTGTATTCCGTGAGGCCTATCAAAGTCTATACCTTAGGTGACAAAGTGGTCAAAACAAATAATAATTGCTCTTGCTGCTGGAACACACAAGGTTATCAGGGGCGGTATCCCCCAGTTGTCTTACTGCAATGATGTAGCCAATTACCACCCATGTTAACCTTGCATGTATTATTTTTGTTCTCCAAACACTGTATGCCCTTTTAATACAGGGAAACTGGCACCAACACTGGAGAATGAAATGAAGCGGTAAATGGCATGAATGTTTTCAAATACTTTTTGCCTAGCTGTTTCGCTGGTCTCTAACAAAGAAGCACTGCGATAGTCAATGATTGATAAATACTTTTCTATTGTTAGAAAACGAGAACAATGAAATTGACACTTACTGTAAAATGTCTTCCCGATCTTGAAATCACTTGAAACACCATTAGTATCAAATGCCAAAGCACCAAAGCACACCAGGGATGGGTGTCTGAAACACAGTGCTGAAGATTCTCAGATAGCAAGAAGGGTAACAAGACCGCTATTCACAGCTAAACCTGAATGTCACCTCAATTTCCCACACGGCAGAGGTCAGAACATGTTACTCATGTTTGCTGTTGAGAACGAATGTGACTGTTGCTAACTGAGACATGGAAACCTTGTGAGGGAATACAACTGAAGTTGAACAACAAAACAATGTATCTGCACAACAATGCAGCGAAGTTGAAGGTGACTGGAACATCCTGAACATCCCACCTGAGTCTTCAACTGCCTCATGGAAACAACAGAACAACCAGCCACTCTCCGTTGTAACCTGAGAGATGTAACGATTGAACAAATTCACACTGTACCAGTAGAAGAACACACGAGCACACACACCCGCACATATACACACAGTACATAGTACACACTGACATACATCAGCACCACCGTAGGTGGGCAACCCCCAAGGATGTGACATTTTCACCCGGAGTGAAAAACCTCAGAATACTTTCCCAGCCCCATCTTCCTGATGAGAGGACAGGAGCGGGAATCCACATGAGCCTCTCATTCTCACCCTCCTGCCTGGATTCTGGTCTGCTTCCGTTCAGTTACCACCTCCAAATTTCCAGGTTTCACAAATCGAAAGCATTCAGACCGTGATTTTCACTCCATGCTGCAAATAGGGATCAGAGGTGATGCATGCAGTATCTGGTGTAGTCTCGGTTCTGGATGAGTCCACCTAGTGGTACATACAATTTACATACAATAATGGTCAACACTGATGCTGCAGCGCATCACCACATGTACAGAACGTAAGACACACACACACACACACACTCACATCTGGATGTGCAAAGCATGGAGCCTGATACTGTGTGTGTGTACCGTCCCCTTAGTCCTTCGACACCACAGAACATCTACTAAAGACGCTTCCCAGTACCCCGAGAGAACCTGGCACTGTCTGGCCTTAGCAGCTAGCATCCAAACACTCCCACAGTCACTCCTGACTGTCAAATGCATCCGAAAAACATATACTTTTGGCAATCAATCTGATTTGGAACATTCATCATGACAGTTGCCAAACTGACCGTCAGAGTTTGTTTTTTTCCGACAGCGCTGTTGAGTCATTGTCTCAGTCAGACTTGAACGGAGGACTATGCTTAAATCCTAACTCCCTTGGATCTCAGTGAGACATTCTGATAATATTAAAAGTGTAAATCAAATTCAGATGCAGCCTGAACCGGAACAGCTAATTTAGTCCCAGGAGTGTATTCCTTGAACATCTTCTCCTTTTGGAGCTTCTTACTAATTAGCGATTCTGTTTTTCAGACATACAGTGGCCTGAATATGCAGTGAGATCCCCATAATGTGAACCTCAGGGGCTGTGCACAGTCCCTGTCTGATTGCAGGCTGTGATTAGAAGAGTGCACCATGACATCTCCGGGCTGGTCTCAGGGCAGACAGCTCCTTATCCTGTCCACACTTTCTACTTAAGAAGAAAAAATATCCCGCAATTCATTGCCGGAGACAAACAACAACAATGACGTCCCTGGGAATCCTAGTCTCCCTTCACCACAGGTTCATCAGATGGGATCCAATCAAGCAGAAAATACAGGCTTTAATTATAAACTATTTCGACCGCATGATTTGTGCTGTGTTCTACTGTGTTTGGGTCAGAGAGTTGGATGGGTTTAGTACTGAGTCAGAGTCACAGTAGTGATCAGAAGCTGAGCCACCCCACTCCCCAGAGACTCCAGGGTCGATAGGAAGGGTTAAATGCTGTTGATGACTGGTGCTGCTGACACCAGCATCCACCATCATTACTGCCACAGCCGTACAAAGCCCTGCAGGGGTTTAGATATGTGGATAGACAGAGGGACGGTGTATGGATGTCCAGACATATGGACAGACAGACAGACAGTCAGAGAGATAGACCGATAGACAGATAGACAGAAAGGTAGATAGATTGGTGGATAGAGACAGAGGTGCTTGAGCTAAAGAGGGCAGAGGAGGAGGAACTCTAGTGGAGGAGGGAGGAATGGGTGCTGCTTTGAAGATAAGGACTTGTCTTCCTGCCAGGTCTTCAGATACAGCACTGAAGAGCACTGTGACAGACCCTGGACTCAAGCTTCTCTCTAAATGATGTTTCATGACTGTGGCAGTGAAATTCTGTTGTCCTCAGTTCCCACAGCGGGAATTGTTGGCAAGAGGTATTGATTGCACAGAAAGAAGAGGGACGCACACACACACACACACACACACAAACACACTTACTGTAAACCTACTGTACATGCACTCACAGGAAAACACATCATGTCCTCCATGAAGAAAATGAAGCTTTTGGTGAACTTCTGGATGGCTCACTGTGATAAGGTGTTATTCGGGGAAATGAGCCTCATGCATATTGCATTATGGGTCCAATCCTTCTCAGCCCAAGGATGTAATCATTCTATGCAGTCTTTGAAAGAGAACTGGGATAAAAGCGTCGGCTGTAAGAGTCCATGTAAATGGAGACCCGGAGTTCCATCACAAGGGAGTAATACTGTTCTCTTAATCAAAAATCCACAAAGATTGAAGACATGAGAATGGGGCTAATTTCATGGAGTGATCATTTCCACCTTCTTCTCCATGCTTCATAATAATTCATTAGTTCTGTAAAGTGGGCTACCTGTGTATGTATAGGGCATATCGTATATACGTGTGTGTAGATGTCAGTTCATGTATTAAAAAGTAATTGAGCTAAATAGAAAAACATGTCATACATGTCATATTGCTAACCATTGTTATTGTCTGCCACCCCCCTTTTCTAACAGCGATGCAGGTGAGTGTGGAGTGTGCATCATACGTGACAAATCCAGTCTCCCCAGGAGATCAGAGGGAGATAGTTAGTGCACAGTGCACACAGATCTAGGACAGGAAACTGTCCTGGGGCTTGTGCTCTCTCCCGCTCCTTCTTGACTGACAGTCATAACACAGACAACACAGTATTTAGGTCTAATACCTTACTCCGGCCTAGTCCAATGCAACACAGACCATTGTACTGCATTGACGTGGTCATCTTGACATAACTGTTACAGTACATAAAGTCCGTAGGTAGTTTGATTGAAGTCATTTTGCGACATAATCGGTATTCCTCAGAAATCATATATGACATGTAATTACAAGAGGAAGCACAGCAGTTTGCAACTGCATTGGCCACAGGCAAAGTCGTTTCAGACTTGACAAGATCTCTTGACATTTACGGGGTAATTTTCATTGACTTGCACATGTTCAATCATGATGAAGATGCATCATCTGGGAGAGAGAGAGAGAGAGAGAGAGCATCTCTTTGTAGTGTTTCCTCTGAACATTTAGACTCCCCAACCCTGGTTTGATGGTTGTGTTCACTGTAGTCAAGGGGGGATGTGTGTGTGTGTGTGTGTGTGTGTGTGTGTGTGTGTGTGTGTGTGTGTGTGTGTGTGTGTGTGTGTGTGTGTGTGTGTGTGTGTGTATGTATGTGTGTGTGTGTGTACATTCCAGGTCCAAACGTTTCATGTGTCATCCAGTGTTGTATGTATGGATCTTCAGACATGTGCTTCCCAGTGGATATCTGTTTCTGTGTTTGGGACTTCATGACAAGAGTGCTTGCAGCTGAACGCGTCCAGCAGAGTGCACATGAAAGGCCAGTGCATGATACTGCTAGTGCACATATGGCCTGGCTGGCACATCACACGGTTAGAGAATAAAATACCAGCACATACATGTTACTCTTCTTAGCGCTCTCTCTCTCTTTTCTCTCCTCCACTCTCTTTCTCTCTCCCCATATTGTTTAACAGCACTGAGGGAAAACGTATGAAGCAAAAGGAGACCTGAGGCTTTTAACTGCCCTCTCTTGGGATGCTAAAGCACAGTTACAGAATACCAATCACTGTGGCTTCACACAGACCAAAGACCATGCATGCTGACAGAAGAAACTGTATACTACTGCAGGTGGGAGATGGATGTGTACAAAATGACTGGAAAGCTCATTTTACAGTAAAGCCAGTGAATTAGTTGTAGAACACCTAATAAATGTTGTGTTTTATTTGAGATGACCCAACATCTTTCAAGTGCGTGAGGCACACTAAGGTTTACAGGAAATCAAAAACCCTAGTCATAACAGTTTATAACAGTTTCTGTGTCAGTCTCAATAGACTGACGTTGCAAAGGCCTACTGTTTATCACATTCCATTCCATTGTTTTAGCAAAATTGTTAGGTCTAGCAAGTTAATTGCATCAAATAATTCTCGATAATGCACTGTAGTATGCGTTAGCAAGTACAGTGTATACTGTACAGTGTATACCTATAAGTAGGTCACATAGGCATAGAGTCGAAATGAAAATAAAACATTAATCCAAAGCAGTGATGAAAATGTACTAAATGCATTCATATGCTGCTCTTTTGTCGGGTCAATATCAAAAGCACCTGTCGACTTTGTCTTCCTTATTGCCAATCACTAGCCTAGTATATATACTTGTAAATCGTAGCGATATAACCAAGAGACCCAAATGACACGAAAATTAAGACAATTTTCGCACCAACTGTGCGCGCGAATGATATTGGCTTACATTAGGCTACGTATAAAGCTTGCGCGACAGCTCACCTGTCATAACTCCATCGGCTGTAAGACATGCTCCTGTTGCCGCCGACTCCATCCATGACTCTGAAACACTGCTACTAATAAGGTTTTTATTGAGACGGCAGCAAACAAAGGCTCCGCTGATGTGTAGATCGTACGAGTCCTCGATATGATTCTTCTAGATCAAGAGTAGCCCACACTATCTATCCCTTACCGACTACTACCATTACCCCTGTAGCGAGAGTAAAGATGTGATGCACATATATTTTTCAGGGATACACACTGTATGGGCTATACCATTTACAATGAGAAGGGATCGATGCGCTCTAGCTACAGGAGACAAAAGTCCTTTTACACAACTACACAGAATTAAGTTGTGCTTTTATTCAGTTTATCATGCTATTGTAATAATTCACATTAGTAGAATATGACTGCCTCGGAAATAGTTTCCACAAAAGTACGCAATCTAGGTTTTAACCTTTTAGTTTATTAAGCGAAGGTAAGAATGGTTGATGCATAAACATAATAACATCGTTTGTGTTGACTTTTATGTACATAAACTAAATAACCATTCTTTCTATATCAGTGCTGATCACTACACATTTTCTAGATGAGTAGTCAGTTATTCTACACACATGGAGGACAGCAATGTGCAACCGTGACTCTTATTTTACCATCACGACAGAGAAGACAATCTTAAACAGTAGGCTACGAATGGTAGCATGATTAAACAATCTGCACAATAAAATGACACGTTTTATTATAAGCACCCTCTCTATTACTCTAGGTATGTTCCAGTGGTTCCAGAACAAAACATGGTAGTGTATTGGAATGTATGTTATTGTTTAGAAAAACACTTTGCTCACACCCTTAACAACCACACACACAGTATTTAATTGATTCAAGACTTCCGGGTATGGCGAGGTGCTAGGAGGTCGCACTTTTTAAGCTCTACTGCTGGAATGTAATTTAATCCTACAATACTAATCAAAATATTTAATTGATTCAAAAACATCTTGTGAACAGTTGACCTGTAGCAACAAAAGCCTTTGTATCGATCTATAATGCTTCTTTGATCAAATAAACCCTCATTGGAAGTTTCCACTCAGATATAAAGGTATACCCATGTCGAACTGACGACACAATCAAATTCACTAACATCCAACTGTCTATGTGTTCCAAACCCAGATGGTCAGATTTTACAATTCAATACCTTTCTAAGAGCCTGGCAGGACCGCTCAGGGGAGTGAATATATAAGATATTAAGTCTGTCCACACTGAGAGAGGCCTGGAAGTGACAAGAATGAGGTGACCACATAGAATGGTCTCAGGGGCCAGATATCCTAAGCAGCTGGTTTGGACGCTTGCCTTCCGGAGTGAAACTTGGTGCCAAATTCAAGGCCAGATCTTTCACTGAGACACTGAGGGGGGGAGGGGGGGGGGGGGGGGGATCTGGGATTCACTGAGGAAAGGAAGTTAATATGAGTGGGTTGCACCCCCCATCCCCCTCCCCACCCTCACCCCTGTGTCAATGGAGAGAGCTTTAGCTGTTTGAGAGGGCGTCAGCAGACCTTGTTGGTCTGAAAAGGGCTCCTTCAGGGCCGTGGGCGGGGCCCATCCCTGCCTGGCTCAATGGACAAAGAGGCTGACTCCCTGACAACTGAGCTGAGGAGCTGAGAGAGACCGCAGGGGCACTGCGGTGGAGAGCACCCAACTGACTGTGCGGAAGGCGGCGGGCAGCACGTAAAAGGTTCCATTTTAGAGGATGTTTGAAATGGCACTGCACTAGAGTCGGCATATTCAAATCCAAATCTCGGTTTCCCTTCAGAGGGAGTCTGGGAGGAGGATGACCACAGATGAAGGGCAGGAGGGAATGTTTGTCCTTTGGTGAAACAGAGCTCTCTGAAGCAGGGAAGTACCTCATTAAAATTCTGATTGGATAGATTCAAGACAAGAATCAATTGCACACAGCAGGTCTACATTCAAATATTACCTTGAATAGGAAACAGAGAGAAACACAACGATGAAGAGAAAAAAAGGGATGCTGACAGCTATTAAGGCAGAGAGAAACCCTAGAAAGTGCTTTTCAAAAGGCCAAACACAGCATATGTCGCAATGGCATATCTTAACTTTTAATTATGCCAGTTTGGAAAGCATTTTCTAGCAGCAGTTTCCGCCACAGCAACAGCATGCATTGTATTCATCCCATCAGATCATCCATTTTTTCTAATCATCTGAGGTAAAAATACAAATGTTAGTTGAGAACAGGAATGTCTTCATCTCCTATTATTACTGTTTCTTATCCTTTCTCTTCATAGCAGCTTAATGACTTCAAGTGACATTCTTATATACTGTGTTGTGTAGACAGTAAAACGCCATCTCCCCTCATTCAATTACATTTGAAAGAGTACAAGGAGAGAGGAGAGTGGAATGGAGGAGGAGGGAGAGTGCGAAAGGAGATGAGAGAGAGAGGCCGACATGTTGGCTGAGGAACAAATGCGTCTCATCCTCAATGACACATCCAACACAACAACAAAGAACAATGACCAAGCTTGAAACCATATTCTTGATCATGAATAGATGTTTGATAGCCAAACAAGATAAATGTTATATTTCAGTAATACTGCTGGAAGATTTTTTATCAAGCTCTCCTTGATCACTCCCTGATCCCTTTATGACTCCTCCTGGTTTTTCAGATCCAATGTTGCACGTCAATGAGGTGCTGGTGGGGGGGGGGACAGATGGAGAGGGACCTGGATGATCGTGGGGGAGAGACGTGGAATATAGAGGGGGATTTAAACACCTGTACGCCGAGTGCAATTTTAGTGTCCATGGAAAGCCTGTCTGGATCAAAGGATGTCTCTGTGTGTAGGAGGGAGAGAACAGTCGTCACTGAGGCACAATGGATAAGGAACACAGCCTTCTATTTCCCCTTTTCCTCATCATTCCCCCTTTCTCCTCTCTCACCTTTCCCTCTCATCTCCACTACTTCCTCTACCCCGGGAGTCTTTATCCAAGGTTTTGGAGCAAAAGTCCACAGCTAAATGAGAAACCCATATCTCCATATTCTTTCATAAATCATTGATTCAAGATTTGAAAGGGGGGGGCGACAGAATGGGTGCCCTGCGGCCAACTGTCACCAAGGGTTCCATACTGGCATGGTTCTGTTCTCGACCAGCCCAGAGCACCAAATGAGAACTAATGAGATGCATTTTTTGTGATGGCGTCTGAGTGACTCTCTGGAGTCAGTACCAAATCAAAACCACGTTCAGGCTGGTGGGCAGATTCACACTCCCTGGAGAGTCTAAAGCTGTCTGCGGCTCTGATTCATGTCAATAGTCTATGCAGTTACTGTACCAATAATGCGTTAATACCATATCAGATGAATAATATTATTCCATCGTGTATGTGCGGCTAAGTCAACTAGTGATATTTTGCGTGTGAGGAAACAATATTACTTTTCAAGTGCAGATATAACCCATAGCAGTGAGGATGGTCCATTTTATGGACATAATACATTCATTAAATAAATCAACCTGCTCCTACCCACTCCTGCAAAAACGACTATGATGACTCAGTTTCAAGGTCTTACAAAACGGGGAGGAGGGGATGTAAAAATGATCTTCAAGTGTTCTTCTCGAACCAAATCTCCCATTTGTCGAGTATGGATTCATGAGGCTCTTTCTCGGGCGCTATGGCAACGTGGCCCCCTGTCTAGCAATTTCTTCCAGTGCTGTGTTCTGGGGCAAGCCAATCAGATCAGACGGACTGTAGTCCAGACTGACCCCAGGTCTCTGTGCTGATGATGAACAGAATAACTTGGCCAATGGAAACAGCACTTGAATAGGTCTACCTTTGATTGGGACCGAACGAGTCAAATCCTATTGAGCTGTAGCTATTACTCAGATAGCTGGTGTAGGGGGTTTGATAACACTACACTCAGCAGTGAGAGCTGCTGGTGTTGTCATGCAAGGATTCAGTCTTTAGGATGACAGTGGGATTGTGGGTATAAAACAATTAGACATGTTTTTCTCCAGTTCCTCTCTAACAGCCCAGTAGCTCCTTCAAAGGAGCTTTGAATCCAAATGTAATCAAATTCACCTCGATACAGTGCTTGAAAACAAAAAAAGAAAAAAATTCTTTATTGTATTTGACTGAAAAACGTATTTTATTTTAGCACCAGGAGCTCTACAAGGAGCATGGGCCAATCAAGTCAAAATAAAAACAGAGTTTGATTTGAGTGAACAAAAAAAAGGTCTGAAAGAAGAGATGTTTTCCTTTTGAACGTGATTCGTGATCAGCCGCTTCTGTGACCATGCCATTGGGAACTAAAGTAGACCGATATTGAAGACTGGGATACGTAGTGGAGGACTGAATTATCACATGTACAACTGTCCATCCTTGGACCAGCAAATGAGAATAGTTATTTCATCAACAGCTTTTTATAAACAAATGTCGCAGAAGTTAGCCTTATATTATTCTAAAAACAAACTAAGAAAATTAAATATTCCTCCTAAAATGTACAAACATCTATGCAATGAGAGCATATTTGATAACAGACATAGAAAAATACTTGTCAGCTAGTTTGATAAGAAAATAAGGTATAAAAGTATAGTAAAAACATTGAATCAAGTTCATTAAAGAGTCATTTCCATCCTTTTCTTTTTATGTTAATTACATAATGATGCAATACTATAATATTTCCTTTGTATCCTAACTACAATCCACGTTGACAGAAGAAAAACTAAACTAAATGTTACTGCGTTTCTATGGTGACGTTAACTTGGAAAGGTGAAAGATTGAGCTGGCGTCTCCCCAGACACAGATGACTTGAGTCATTTCCTGTCTCTTTGTCATGAAGACAAAGACAGAACATCAGGATATGCCAAAAACCAAGACCATCTTTAATACAATAACTTCCTCATCATGGGCTCATATGCATATAATTGGAATGATAAACAAAGATGAATTTTGTGTTTAGTGTATCCTCCTGGTTTTCAGTGATAGTATTACTGTATTACTGAAAATTATCCAACCTACAGTATGATCTCTTTGTCAAAAGTTTAAAGTTATTTATTTCGATCAAGAAAACTTGATTTTGATCATCAAAAACATATCAGAGAAGCAAACATTTGAATTTTTTTGCACCATAAATAAAACAATAAGTGTTTGAAATGTTTATAGAGTTTGAAGCCTATTATAAGTCCACAAACCTTACAGTATTTGGCCACATAGATGAGAGCAGCATCCAAACAGCAAAGATGGATCAACTGCATTCCATGGACTGTTAAGTTTTCGTACAGTATATATATATATATATATATATATATATATATATATATATATATATATATATATATATACTGTATATATATACAATTTGTACATACGTGTATACATTTATGTTCATATACTGTATGTCAAACCAAACTCACCAACCTCACTCACTGTACTGTGGCGATTTAATAAGTCATTAAAAATGCACTTTCAAAATCACAACAAATTTCACATATGTACAGTAGCGGATTAGCACATGGAAGTAAAAACAGATATGGCACAACATACAAAATGCTTCATCACTTCGTCTCTCCCTCTCTAGTCTGATGGACACTGGAAACTAAAAGAAATCTTTCCCCAACATTCTGGATATCATAGATTTCTCATTCAATCTCGGCAAAAGTACAAATGTCACTACAAGGCAAGAGAAGTCCTTCATAATACAAAAAAAATGAACTCGTTAAGCTGATTTAAAAGGCAATGTTTAGTGTTGGGACTTTCTCTGTGTGAAATTGATTATTGATGAAGGTAGAGTGGTGTTTGTTAAGATTTGGCTTTGTCAGTATCTTCTAGATATGAAGTCCTGGGGGGGCAGCACTTCCTGGTAGCCATGTCAGGAGGGGCTGAACTCATGCACGTGGAGAAGGCAGCGTTTAGTCATCCTTACAGGATGTGATGTCAGGCATGGGGGTGGGACAATTAACAGTAGCTGGGTGAGTGACAGTGATAAGGCCCACTCAGACGATCACACAGTGGCAGCCACTCTTGTCCTTCTCTTTCCTTGTGGGTTCCGGCGACGGTGGGCATTCCTGCTCTTGAAATTTCCTGTAAGGAGGAACATATATAATTACTCAAGAGAAAAGGTTTTTCTTCCACCGTTCTTTTTATGACAATGAAGAATAGGTCTTAGAAAAAACACATCTATCATCTTAGTATGAAAGTTCTGTACTTTATTGGGACTGGTGACAGACAGGAGTCAAGTGTACAGTTTTGTAGAGTGTCAGGACTTTGCTGCCCCCTACAGACGTTCGTTGGTAGTGGCCAGTGAGCGTTGACATACCTGATAACCCTAACCAGCTCATGGAAGGCCTGGTCTACATTCATACGGATCTTGGCTGAGGCCTCCATGTACGTCACCTTCAACTGCCTGGCCAGCTGCTGACCCTCCTCCTGGGTCACCTGGCAGAGACAGGGCAGCACACACCGGGAGACAGAGACGGTGGGACAGGAAGACAGGGAGAGACAAGGACAGGAAGACAGAGTGACAGACAGACAGGGACAGGGGGTAGGGAGATGGGGAAAGCGACAGTGAGACAGGGAGGTAGACAGGTCGACATGAACATGGAGACAGAAATGGGGCAGATGGACATAGGTAAAGACGTCAAAACACCAAAACTGAAAACGTGTAACACTGGTGGCATCTGCTGGTCACATGGAGCATTGCATGTTTGGTGGTTTCTCGATGAAACAACAGAACATCTCCCAAAGATTTGGTATTTGAGCTGTTGGTAAACTGTTTTGAGTTTGGTCTAAAGCATTGAAATAGTCAATAGTCAATAGTCATAGTTCTATAAATTCATGCACTATAATTTTTAACAAGTGAGATAATAATTGCGTCTTGTTTACCCTTGGGTATTAATAAACACCATCCCTACATCATCATTAAACACACTAAGCCTGAAAATAGCTTGTGGGCATAACACTACTTACAGGGAATTGATGAAAGCCTAAGATGGAAAACTCCAAGAACTACTAATCATTTAGGCAGAAAGTCAATTGTCTGGATTATATTGAGCAACAGTAAAAACAAATAGAGGTCCTTAAATCAATAAATGCATTTACAAGACAATTTGCATTTAATCAATGCATTTACTGTACAGATAAAAATATGTCAGAATGCCATTGCAGTGCGCCACTCATCCCCCAGATGGCAATCTAGAGTCATGGAAGGATAAAGCTGCATATCAACAAAGGCCGGAGTGAATGAATCCACCTTTGTTTTCAAACTCTCCCCTCTTCCTTTACTCCCCTTGTGAGACATTGTTTTTTGTTTGTATTAGTATATCCCTCTTCTCTTCTATCCTAACTAAAGCAAAAGCAGTTTTACCACCACTTTCTGGGTCTTCCAATCTGTTTACTGTAATATACAAACTAACACACACACACGTGTATGTGCAATGAAGAGGTGTTCTCACCTGCCGCTGCAGTTCTAAGTCTGCTTTGTTGCCCACCAGGATCATGGGAAACTCATCGCGGTCTTTAACTCGGAGGATTTGTCTTTGGAATTTGTAGATTTCTTCAAAGCTGAGAAACAAACACAGACCAGGCATAATTAAAGAGAGAGATGGAGAGAGAGAGAGAGATGGAGAGAGAGAGAGAGAGAGGGAAAGAGAGATAGAAAGCTAATGGATTCATGGACTTCACCATCCTTCTCCCTCAGACCTCCCAGGAATGCAGCCTATCCACATGAATGAAGCCCCCACCCCGCCCCCGCCCCTCCTACACATCCACCCCCGCAGATGGGGTCACTCTCCCTGTGGATCTTACATGAGGATGATGGGGGGGGGGGAGAAGGGATGCAGAAGTCAGTCAACTCCTGCGGTGGGGGCTAAGTGCTCTCGGGAGGCTGTGATGAGCGTTACACAACACAGATAAACTTGTGACAACATTCAGCCCAGGGAAGCCTTTCTAGAAGTGGTCGGGGTCTGACCCTTTCTTACCCTTGAAGCATCCCCATTGACTTGAAAGGGGCTCACTGACGTAGAAATGCCAAACTTACTTGAACTATATATATATATATATATGTCACCCGGCCCAGAGAGAGAGAACAACTCAGAACCCAGGAGGGCAGAAAGGCCGGACCAAGCCCAGCAGACAGCTTAGTGAGCACATAGTAAATCTGGAGGGACTTGACTAATGTAAACGCAGGAAGGAAAAGCTGTTTACAGCATAAACACAGGGAGAGGGGAGGGGGGCCAGGGAGGGGGGCCGGGGGGCTGCGGGGGGGGGGGGGGGGGGGGCTGCGACACAACGTTCTGGCTAGGCAGGGACGAGCGGGGGTATTGGAGTAGGGGTGGCAGGGGGGTGGGGAGGGTAGGGTAGGGGGGTTGACTAACTAGCTACCACCACAGCTGTAGGGAGCAGTGCAGAGGACAGCTCTACATTCTAAGCAGGCAGGCAGAGGCGGGGCTGGCTTCTAAACAAACAGCAGAAGCATCCGAACGAGGACGGTTTCAGAGCGAGAGAGAGAGGAAGAAGAAGAGAACAAAAGAGAATGAGAAAGCGCGTGCAGGAGACAGGAAGTAAGAAAGGGAACAAAAGACGACACTGAGTGGGATGTGTTTTCATTTTATGACAGTGAACAAGGGAGTGATAGAGACTACGCAAAAGGGCAGAGACAATCAGACCAAAATCAAAACGCAGACTGAATATTAAGCATATAGAAAGATGACTGTATGTGTGTGTGAGAGAGAGAGAGAGAGAGAGAGACAGAGAGAGAGAGAGAGAGAGAGAGAGAGAGAGAGAGAGAGAGAGAGACAGAGAGAGAGAGAGAGAGAGAGAGAGAGAGAGAGAGAGAGAGAGAGAGAGAGACAGAGAGACAGAGAGACAGAATGCAGAAGAGAGAGGTTTGGCAGGTGAGGTGATGGGGCTGTCACTCACCTTCCTCTGTCAGTGACGGAGAACACCAGCAGGAAGCCCTCCCCTGTCCTCATGTATTGTTCTCTCATGGCTCCAAACTCTTCCTGTCCAGCCGTGTCCAGAACTATCAAACACACACACACACACACACACACACACTGTTAGACACTCAAATAGAACCGAAACACAACACTAACCCTAGCTATATTGATGATGAAGCATAATACTGCAAGCGTGTCTGTAAACTAAAGAGGGTATGGCTCTATTATCCTATTGAGCACAGGTGTTAAGTGTGGTGCATCAGGTGAATTAGCTGGTAGTTCATCACGTCCTTGTCAGAAGCTAGAACAGGTTCTAGACTGACATCTCCAGTGTCATAGTTGGGAACCTCATATCTGAGTCAATGAAGTCAGTCAGGAAAAAGGAATCCTTGTTGAAGGCTGGATTGCGTGGCTGTGATGTTTTGTCTTGCTTGTTGAACTGGATGCACTTACTGTCAAGCCTGGCCGCCCTTTCGTCAATCACACACTGCTTCGTATACGAGTCCTCAATCGTGGGGTCATAGTCTGTCACAAAGTACGACTGCAGAGAGGGAAATGGAGAAGGGGAGGGGGAAAGGGAGGAGATAGCGAGGGAGACGAGGGTGAATATGACTTTGAAAACATGATTCAGGAGGAGACAGATGTGGCAGTGAGCTAAACACGCCTTGGCATGGAATCAGGAAGTCAACACTACGCTCTCTCTCCTTCTCCCTCCATCCCCTCTCCCTCCGTCAGTGTCTCTCTCTCTCTTTCTCCCTCCATCCCCTCTCACTCCCTCAGTGTCTCTCCATTTGGGTCCGTCTCTCACCCTCCTTCTCACTCTCGCGTTTCTCTCTCTGTCACTCGCCCTTTCTCTCCCACCCTTTTCCTTTCTCTCAGCTGTGTCACTAAGTAACAGAGAGCTCAAAGAGTGCCTGTGTGACCTTGACTACTATCATGTAGGAGATAGGCAAAAAAGTGTCAGTTTGTTTCAAGACAAAGGGTAAGTACTGTGTCATGTGACCCTCCAGCTCACAGTCAGGGTGTCAGTATCAGACACATGGGCCACCTCGTGTTTTTGACAGAACAACAAATACAGCTTTTGTGTTCCGGACACTTTGATTTCCCCGAAAAATACATTGACGACACAAACTACTTCCAAAGCTTGCTGATGATACTTTAAACACGACGATGGTCTTCCAGCACCCTAACTATGGGGTGGTGCTACAGAGTGGGCATGGTGGGGGAGCTCTATGGGGGGGGGGTTGCATTTTTCTCATTTTTCTCCTGTTTAGTGGGCCTCTCTCTTCTCCTGGGAGGCTGGTTAAGTGATGACAGCTGACAACTATGTACACAGCATGTCCTCCATGGTGAACCCATCCACCTGAACTGGCTGCCCCTGAGCTAAAGGAACGGACCCCGTGAACAGGTAGAAACACTCAAAACCTAGACATGACCTTGGTATGACCTTTAAGGACCCGAGTACCCAAGGTGTTTAGTCAAATTCACTGCATACTGCGTTCCTTTAGCAGACATGTTAAGCCCCCCCCCCAAAAAAAAATCTCCTTTTCCAGACCCAGGAGAATAGTTTTCTCGAGGTACATTAAACTATGCCTTGTTGGTGTACAGACTTAAGCAGCTGACTGCCTGATTGAGTATGAATATGCAGTGTCAGTAAAGACGGAAGATAAACGTGAACTTTGTGAATCTATTTTCTCCCTTCTGTATCTCCCCCTCCCTCTACCCACTCCTCTCTGTCATTCTCTAGCACCTACTCCTCTTTCCTACAGGATCTTTCCCACTCTTGAATAGACCTTGCATATCTTTTCAATCTCTCCGCCTCCTATGCACACAAGACCTCTCCACATCCCTCCGCTGCTAGTGTCTCTTGCCTTTCTGTATGCGGCACATGCGGCCCTGTGTCACGTCCACTCACAACTGTTCAATAATTCATTAGCAGCACTGCCTATGGATGAGAGAGAGAGAGAGAGAGAGAGAGAGAGAGAGAGAGAGAGAGAGAGAGAGAGAGAGAGAGAGAGAGAGAGAGAGAGAGAGAGAGAGAGAAGAGAGAGAGAGTGTACAGAGAAAGTGAGGAGAGAACGAATGAAAACAGAGTCTGTAAATGCAGAAAGACTAACAGCATCTCTCTCACCCTCCCTAGCCTAAATAACTGTCCTCCAGCCCCAGAGAACCCCTCACACTCTCCTACTCTCCATGGTCTATCCACTAAGCCAGTCCGGCGTAACTGAACTCTGCCAGAGTCAGTAGAGCCTGCCTGGTTCCCTCAAACCTCTGGTTCCCATGAGGGATGAGCCACCAGCTGCAGTCGGCCCCAGCCTCATCTCCGGGCCCCAGTCCCAGCCTCATCTCCAGGCCCCAGCCTCATCTCCAGGCCCCAGCCCAAGCCTCATCTCTAGGCCCCAGCCCAAGCCCCCATCCCCAGCCTTGTCTCCAGGCCCCAGCCTCAAGTTCAAACTCAGGTACGTCGTCATCACTCCCATGAGTCAGATCACATCTACAGGAATATGGTGAACACCATGGCCAGGAATACTTGAGATAGATGATCACATGGCTCATTATACTTTAGTGTCGTCATCATTCAACAGGAGTGATTCCCAGCAGGGCCAGGGGAGCACTGCCTGGATATGGAGCCAACCAAATGACAGTCTCTTTCAGTACGGAAAATGACAGAAGGGTAGAGAAACAGGTAGACATCAAGAGGGGAACAAGAGATGATGACAGGTTCCAGTATTCACCTCCTGTTTCCATGACAATTATACTGGACAGGTAGGGCAGAGCGGACATCTGAAACTGTCCAGAGTGTTCAGAGACTCAGTCTACTGTGTGTGAGACACGCACCGACACACAGGCGGAACGACACACACTCACCTATCCATCCATCAACCCCCCACCGTGGTCTGTTTGAGGGAGCAGTTCACTGACCTTTCATCTCATCATCACAGGCGCCAGCAGGAAATAGAAACATGTGTGTGTGTGTGTGTGTGTGTGTGTTGTAGAGTAGAGGATACAAACGTAGAGTACAGAACCGAGTTGAGTGAATTACAGTTGAGTAGTGGATTAGAGAGTAGAATACAGTGGAGTACATTAGAGTAGAGTACAGCAGAGTACAGCAGAATACATAATTGTACAGTAGAGCACAGCAGAGTAGAGCACAGCAGAGTAGAGTCGATAACAGTACAGTAGAGTACAGTATAGTGGAGTACAGTAGAGTACAGTCAAATACCATACAGTATAGTAGAGAGTAGTACAGTAAAGTACTGTACAGTACAGTAGAATAGAGTAGAGTTGTCCCTCCAGCAGGCTGCCCCACCCAGACCTCTCGGTCCAGCAGGAAGGAAACTCCACCTCCACAGCAGGGCGGTCTGCCCAGCACAGCCCTCTGAGTGGGGTGATGTCACTTCATCCACACCTCCCATCCACCCACTGAAGACCACTGACACTCATTTCCAGTGTAGCGTTCCAGCAACACACCCCACCCACTCACATTCTGCACATTCACACCAGGAAAACATTAGGGTCCTGTTCGCCGTGAAAAAAGGGCTAGTGGATGACTCTCAGCTGCAGCTTCAGTGTGTGTGTGTGTGTGAGTGTGTGTGTGTGTGTGTGTGCACGTGCCTGTGTGTGCATGTTTGTCATTGAGTAATACTGAGGAGTTGTCTCTCAGGATTACAGCTGCTATGACAGAACAGAGCGAGTCTGAGAAACAATGAAACAAATCCAGTATTGCAACAGACTGGCTGGCTGCATGGCCAGCTGTTTGACTGGCTGGTTGGCTGATTGGCTGGCTATATGGATGGATGGATGACTAGTTGGCTGGCTGGGTGAATGGTCAGCTGGCTGGGTGGCTGTATGACTGTCTGACTGTATGGCTGGCTATATCATGGCTGGCAGGCAGGCTGGCAGGATGGCTGGCTGGATGTATGGCTTGCAGGCTGGTTTCCACCAAAGGGAAAACAAGGATGCGTGTAGGCGTGCAATAAACGCCATGCTCACACTGTGCACCCACTTCCTCACCACGCAAACAGCTCTAGCGGCGCTAAATATAAAAGCTGTCTATCTGAGACAGACATCCCACTCCTTTGGGTTGCAGTAGTCTGCTGCTGTTACCGGCTGATGCACAATCACACACAGGGCAGTTTGTTTTCAGATTCAGCACTGTGGACGAGACTCTGGAATTTCTTAGAAAGAAAATACCCAAGGCGATTCATTAATAAAAACACACATATTTGAGGAAACTGTTCTGCATGCCTACTGGATTAGAATAGCTGTGAACACAGTTGGCTGACGCAAGTAGACATCATTCCTCTTTGGAGTTAATTGCCTCGCGTACGTCCCCCTCACGCCCTGAGAGCGTTCACAGACCTTGACTTGGAAATGAGGAGCTGGAGTTTTTCTAATGAGAGGACGTAAAGTAAAAGCTAGTTACAAAAACTGGTATCTCCAAAGAAATTCTGCGAACGGCTGCACTTTATATCACCCCCCTGTCCTGTGCACTCCAGCCCTCTTACGCAGGTTTGAACGATTCAAGACCCGGCCACTGGTTCTGCTGACACGGCGAGTCCGAGCTTGCCCGGGAGGAGGGGTGGAGGGGCGGGGCGGTTGGTGGGGGTTGGAGTGTCTCTTGGATGACAGGCGCATGGTGCCATTTGTCAACAGGGCTTATGGGAAGCCAGTTCAGAGTGCAGCCATTTCAATTAAGCGCAGGCTAAGGAGCTAGCCAAGTATCGGACTGTTAGCCAGGCAGAGAGAGAGAGCTAGTTATAGTGTGGATGTTCATTCACCTCTTTTTTCTCATATTGTCAACCACAGCACCACAGTTCCATGTCTGTTTCCTGGATACCATTAGATATTTACAGATACAGCCCATTGGTGACATGACCCATACGACTACAATGTATCTCTCTCTCACTTTCTCTCTCTATCTGAACTTCATCTTCTCATCTGCACCGTTTCACTGGAGAGTTCAGGCGTGCCAGGTGAGCTCAGGGCTGGACCCGGGAGCGCGTGGTCCAGTGGCGGACTGATAAGCCCTCTCTGATGCTCCTAAAAGCATTGATGTGAGGCTGTTCCAGGGATTTGGATGGTCGGGGGGATCCACAGTCTTTCTGGAATGTGCTTTCTGGCTGTTGGCTAGGCCAGCTTAGCAGTGGCAGGGAGCTGGAAACAACTCATTATCAAGAGGGTTGAAGAGGGCGCTCTTTGGCGCTAGGCCGTGACTAGATCATCGAGATCAATAGTCCTCTTAACTGTATTTAGCATGCTTATCTTCACAAGGCCAGGTCTATCGATAAGAATGTGTTCAGAGCACTTGGTGTTCTTTTTCCAGAGTTGTAGTCCATCAGAGTTCACCTCAGGTCCCAGGCTTGTCTCATTCATACTGATAGGCCTCTGAACTATGCTCCACAGCTGTCTTTGCTAGAGGGACTCCTCAGAGTAGACAAACACCTGTAAACAGAGAGCTTGAATGGAGCCATGTGTGGACTTCCTGTTAACCCCCTCCCCTCCAGGGCTAACCTCTGGTGACCCTGTGTGATCGGTCGGGCCACGAGCAGCCGTCAGTAATCAGCGGTCAACAGCCACCATTAGAGGTCAACGTGAAGCAGATGGATGTTTAGGGGAGCTCTGCGTCCGATAGGAGCCTCCTGAACAGCCACATCCCCCTCTCCCATACCCTCCTCCCACCCCTCCCTTCCTCCCTCGGTTACGTCCCCCCTCTATCCCTTCCCCTCCCTCCCTATATCCTATCCCTCCCACCATGTCTGACTCCATCTCTCTAGAGACAGGAGTTCCAGCCAAGTGCAGCCATACAATTTGTGTTTTGTGTTTTGGGCCCGTGTGTGAGTAAGGGAAAGAGAGTGAGGGCGAGAGCGAGAGGAAGAAAGGGAAAGGGGGAGACAGAGCGACAGAATAAGAGAGTGAAAGGCCTCTTCCTGGGGAAACACCCACTTTTCCCATTAGCTCATGCAAACCAGAAAGGTCAATTATTCAATAAGTAATACAGAGGGAGAAAGCATGACATGAGGCCGCCCCCTTAAAAGGGCACGAGGGATGGTTCTACTCCAACTCAGACAGGCCTTTAGCACGCTCCCATGTTTCTTTTCAAAACAGCAGGACTCGTGCAGCCATTGGGAGTTCAACATTTGCTCCGCTTCCACCTCCCTGAGCCATCTCACCACATTCAAATATGTACTAGTTGGGTGTGCTTTGCCTTTGGCAAGAGCACAACCTTTGGTTTTTCTCATATATATATGTATAATTTTTTTTTTATTGAAGGATACCTCAATATTTGGATTACATAGACAACGTCGGTGTCAAAAGATTTTTTTTGGTAGCGATTGCGTTGTACCCTGTAGTTATCATACAATGTTACACATACAGCCTACTACTACTAACTTCATACAACGTCATATGTACAAATGACGTACTAGTAACTTCATACAGTCCTCAAATAACAGAAAAGTGGAAATTAACCTACAGGGAGTCTACATCCTTTTATCTTCCTAAATAGATCAATAACCTGATCCCTGAATCTGTTGTTGCCTTGCTCTCCCAGAGCCCAACAAAACAGCAGCCCTGCATTCTCCCAGGTCCAACTGGCTATCCTCAGTGCTGGAACCATCCAGGGCCACAACCACAGCACCATGCATCACCTGCCTGGGGGATGCGTCTGGCGTTCAGCTGGCCTGGTCACCACCCAGGTTCAATACAGTCACCAGCGGGGCGGACCTTTCTGTCCCCTGGCCCCCCCAAGGCGTTCTGGAGCAGTTCTGGTGGACGGTGCATAGTTCCTGTCGAGTCAATAGCAGGTGGAGTAGCTTTCATGAACACCTCTCCGTCAACCAGGCTTTCACTGGGTACTAGTGTTAGCCCCCTGCACTCAATGCCCCCCTCCCCCCCTCTCTGTGCCTCCCCTGCCTCCTTTTTCTCCAACCCTTTACCTCACCTCCCCTGCCCCACTGACCCCCTGGCCTCAGTGGCATTAGGACTTCAGTCAGCCGGCTAAATATCACCATGCTGGACTTTGGGCGCGTTTGAACCCCCTCAAAAGGTCTGCCATCAAAGAGGTCGCCATTAAAAGGCCCCTCTCCCCAAGTCAGCTGGCCAGCAGAGCTCAAAGCGACACTATACATCCAACAGCCTCTGTTCATCATGACTGCCAGTGTCCACACCAAAACCTGTTTCTCGACCTCTGTTCCCCACCTTAACCATGAGTTTGGGGGTAACGGGAGGCAGTTCACGATACATTTGATGCCCAGGGTTTGGACACGGTGCTGCTCGCAGACACAGCGCTTTGTGAACTGGACTGGGGGGCTGCCGCTGCATCATCTTGTGACATCGGCATCCGACCCAAAACACCCCGCACCCCCACCCACCCACCCTCTGTCCCCCAGCTCATCACAGTAAGCTTGCTCTAAGCCCCACCATTGTGGTGTTGTTGATGCAGGCTTCTCGTGGCCCTTCCGAGGTTTTGCTGTGAGGGGCAGAAACTAAAGAGTTATTATGATAAAGGTCCCGTCGGACACAGTTAAGCCCTTACCAACTCAGCCCCCCCCCCCCCAACCCCCCATCCTCCCCCCTCCCTCCTGCACCCAGCCACACACACAGACACACACACCCCACCACCGCCATGTTCTGCTCCACTGACTCTCCATCAATGGTGGCTTTTGTGGATGCGGACAAAGTTAGGCACTCATGTGACACTAGATCTGAGCTGCAATCGTTCAGGAAATAAGGCAACATGTCCTCAACCAAACGAGTAAAACAACAGTGTGAATGCATAATACTGACTGTTAATCCCCTTATCTGGTGCCATCCTGGTCGCCTCAACAGCGGATGTTCCCACGTTCTGGACAGAATATCAACAAAATTGTGAGAAATCCCACAAAGTTCTTTGAGAAGATCCAGATTAAAACCACATACTCCTCAGCAAGCCACTCAGATTGCCAGTATTTGCAGTAAGGATGGCAGTCATGTTAGCTGTGTTGACACTTACATGTAGGCTATAGTAACTCCCCCAATTCCTTCCACCCCTGCCACCAATTTTCAGTGGTAGACTGGTAGGACACAATAGATTCAATTTGCATGATTTATATTTGACTGTACTCCACCCAACGTACTCCTCTTCCTGTTTGAATCTAGAGCAGTGCCAGAGCTACCCAGTGGATTTGCATTAGCAGGGGGCTGCTCCAGGCTGCATGCTAGCTGTGTGCTGGGTTATGTGGCACGTCTTGGCAGGGTGTCAGAAACGCAACAGAAACATTACCGTTTAAGGCCAGCACACACACATGCACACACTCCATACACACATCAAGTAGACACACATACACCACCACCCCCACACGCACAGACACACACACAGAGACACACACACAAACACATACACACAAACACACACACAAACACAGACAACGGAAATGTATTACCTTAGCAGGAGGCTCCTCATAAATAAGAGCTAATGTTCGTTGCTCGCTGGCACACGGGGCAACTTTCCCGCCTTCCTGGGCACTGTTCCACCTGTCATGCCACCTCCCCCCCCCCCCCCCTCCACCCCCTCCGCCACCACCACCAGTCCATGCAAGCCCTCCGGCCCGGCATTAGGATAAATATAGGTGATACATTTCACTTCCACAATCCATTCACATTGATGACACGTGAAGTGGGTGTGAACAAAGCTAAATCAAACAAAGACTCGGCCCTCTCGGATCCCGTGTCCACAAACTCCACAGAGCCATGAGCATGACTGACGGACGGGCTTGCTGGTGTGATGGGCCCTCAGCTCTCTGGCTAGTCTGACCCAGGGGATGTTCAAGAGGAGTGTTTGGGTTAGACATACCAAACATTTATGAAACCCACTTGTGAGGCAGCTGATGGCCCGCTGTGCTATCACTTGTGCCAGTTGAACTGTGTCTCTCATCTGTGTTTGTTGAGACCAACTGATAGCTGAGTGTATACAGACACACAGAGACCCTGGTCCCTCAGATCACCATAACACCCAGTCACAGCAGCTGTTGCCCTCTCTGCTCCTTCTCCCAGCCCCCCGGGAGGACTGACCCCAGACCAGCAAGCCCTATCCAGCCTCAATCATTACCACATACAACAACAGACTCTGGACCAGCTGTTAGCGGTGAAGACACAGCGCCGGGCAACAGAGAGGGAGCAGGTCTGTCATCCGTGCTTCCCCTCCCGTCACCTGTCAGCGGAGCTGCTCCGCGCCTCGGCACACCTGTTTGGAACCAGGTGTCCGCCTGGAGCGCACCAGGCACAGCCCAGCCGTCTGGGCAGAGTCTGCTGGCAAGTGCCAACCGGTCAGAGCCAGGGTTTGCCATCGAGAACCAACCCCTTCCACGCACGCCCCACCGCTTCTTAGCTCTAGTCAAATCCACTGGTTACCTGAAACAAGGACGAGGCCGTAAAGTCCCACTCTTTTTATAATGCCTTTTAGCGTGAGTGGGTGATTAAAAACCAGGATTTATCATGGCGTATAGGAAATGCATGTTGACACAGTGAATTTATAACGTAGCACGTAAACTGCGGCGGGCTGGACAGTGAATGCACAAGCGCCACATCAGGAGGTTTTCCCACAGCCATGTTGTTGTTGTATGACACTGAGATGTGAGGTAGGACACTGTGGCAGAGCATTCAGCAGCAGGGATGAATGGAGCAGGATTAGCAAAAGCAACACTCCAGGCTCCCAAAAGTACCCATATATCTCTGTCAGTCAGCCAGTGAGTCTGGCTGAGAGGACCAAATACACCCCATTCAGACAACCAAATATGAGCACTGACAAACCACGAAAGAAGCCTCTTTCGTGGATTACTGAGCAGTGAATACATGTCAGATTTAACTTGGATCCTTTTGGTGTCAGTCTGGAGGGAGAGTAAATCTGAACCTGCATACTGCATGCACCACTGGACACATCTGAGTCTCCTGCCGTAGTGACCATCTTGATTATCGGTTTAATTTTGAGACAGTGTCCCTAAAGGAACGACCGTCATTCACCGCTTGAAGACAGACCGGTTCTGTGAGCTCTGGCGAGGTCTACCAGTGTGATCGACAGTGACATTGTTACGTCGAGTGCAGCCGTGAGCTTGTGGAGAAAAGGAAAGCAAAAACAAACCCAGAGGGAAAATATAGGCTGTGGGTCCTGTCCAGTCAGTAACTGACACTGCTGTGTTTGTTGTTGCAGGCAGCCTACCGTTAACTGCACCTCAGCGCAGCACAGTATCACAGTCTTCCTTCAGTCTTCCCTCCTCCCTCCCTCAGTCCTCTCTCTCTTCGTTCGGAAGAGCTCAAGCGAGGCGGACAGGCAGACAGACAGAACCAGAGAAAGGCACACCTCTAGTGACCGCGCCAAAAATCTTGTCAGAAAATGCCTCGGGGAGTCTTTTGTGATGTCATCTGATTAGCAACACAGCCTCCTTCATGGCTCACACCCTCCCAGCTGGGAGATCAGAGGGAAGGGGAGAGGAGATTTGGGAGGTGTGGGGCGGACCCAGGCCCTCATGCCGACCTGCAGCTGAGGGCGAGTTGTCACGGCGACCAAACGCTGGCGAAGCACAACACACAGCCTCAACAAACCACAAAATATGCCTTTGGAAACGATGAAGTAAGCCATTTAGCCGTTCCGCAGTTCTACTGAACAACCTCACCCCCTTCCCCTTCACACCCCTACATACCCACCCAACCCCTTTTCCTCGTCCGGCGTCGAGTGGTTTCATTATCCGAAAGACGGAGCGCAATCCATCACTGTTATGGATACGGCCGCATCGATCCGAACTGTACGATGACGTGGCCGTGGCGGGCCTACGGTGTCGCTCCCTCCTGAGAAGGAGGCCGACGCCGCGCGCGCGCGGGGGGGGGGGGGGGGGGCGCAGGTCACCGAGGACATCCACACACGTCGGGGTCTGCGGGGGCCCTGCTGCGTTCTGACGAGCCCCTCGTGACGGCGCCGATGGAGGAGAGGCCGGGGGGACCGACGAGGAAGCAGACACCGTGTCTCAGAGCAGGGAGATGGGAGGCATATGTTCCCTCTGTGCAGACCATTAAATGTGACACAGCCTCGGGCAGTCGGCCTCGCTCTAATCTGCTCCCATTCATGCTCGGAAGTGATTTTGTGAACAGAAACACATGCACGTTGGATCGTCTCCCTTGCAACGCAGACACAGTCGCACCAAGTTTGTGGAACCGTGTCGTGACTGTTGAGGGGGTGAAGGAGTGGAAATAGAAACTGAGAACATTTGAGCACCAAAACACACTTTAGTGGAAGAAAAACCTTGTCGAGGTGAGATATATCTCACATCGTTGAGGTTTTTTTTGAATAACTGTCAATCCAACAAAAGTTGTTTTTAAAGGTGCGTGTGTGTTTGCGAGCAACTGAGAGATGAAACTGTGTGTCTTCCTGTGGTTAACACATGCAGTAAACAGGATAAGCTCAAGTGTAACCCTGAAATGCCACATGAGTAAATACAAAGACAAAAAACAAGAGAAGAGTAAGAGAGAAAGAGGGGGGGGAAGACTACCACACAACATACAAACACACTGGCAAAAAGCTTTTTTTGAGTAAGTACTTTAACCAAAACTATCAACATCATAGTAACACTGTAAACGTGTTGGCTTTGACTGGTCAGTCCCCTGTCTCTGCCCTCTGTCAGTCTGTGACTTTACATGGGGATGGGGGGGGGTCAGGGTTAGATACTGATAACATGAAACATCTCTTGCCCTCAGCCGGGCAGGTCATGGAGTTCAGGCCCAGGAAGCCAGTGTGCGAGCCTGGTCTATCTCTGGAGCTTACACTCACAACACGGAGGGTGAAACCATTCCCGCCCCCACCCTCCTCTGGGACATTCCTTTGGTCTGCCCCATGGCACTGTGCCAGATTCTAGACTGTTACCAGGACGACATGGAAGTAGTTCTCCATAAACTTTGAAATTGAGCACAGTTTGTCTCCGGTGTCATTGCAGACACACAGTAGGATGATGACTCCAGGCAGTGGGATCTCTGGAGCTCACCCGAATTCACCTGGTTGTGTATCAAGCCTCTACTCTGTATGTGTTTACTCTAAACTTGACTCAGTACAGAAACCTGACTCTATCTCTCTGTCTGTTGGCACATCAACACTGAACCTGATTTCAGCTCTAACGTCCTAATTGGTCAGCGGGTTGAGTCTCCAACCGCCAATCCTCCAGTAGAAATGTCGCTACCGTCTTTATTCCTGATTTATCCTTCTGTTCTCAAATGTGATCTGTGATCAAATGTTGTGTATGGTTAATGTCCACTTCCAGGATGGTATGACATCATTCTAACCACATAATGTTTATGTAATTGAAGCTGCACTCACAATTCATTTGCACAGATGAAAAACATAGGCCTATTTTATTTGTCCATTAAAAAAAGTCATGAAACTCTGTTCAAATGCTAAATCCAATAAAACAGAACATTTCATGACGATAGGCAGCGGAGACCAGTCGTCTAAAAGCCGGGGAGGTGACTTGTTGTTTTAGTGGCTCATAGAGGAGACCTTCCCGCTCTCGGTTCACTTCCCAGGAACGTTCTGTCAGAGAGCCAGCCCTGTGAGAAACCAACAGGTGACCCTCCTGTAGAGCTAAACCAACAACCATCCTTCAGCACCCGCCTTGGCTGCCACTCCAAACACACACACACTTACGTGGACAAATACACACATGCATGCCCACACACACTCTACCCAAACAGCCTTGTAACGTTAATCCCTGTTTATCTATAAACCATGTAAAGCAAGGCTGAATGTCATTTGTTTTTGGTGCTCAGTTAGAAGGCATGAGGTAATCCACTTCCATGAAGGAAATGGAAAGCTAAAATGCAACTGTTTTGCTTCACGTATCATTGGTATGGTATGTGACGTATTACCGGGTAAGATTGAAGCATTCTATGTCCAAAAATAGGTTTCAAGTGTGCTGCACTGAATACTGCCTGGTCTTCACGCACCTTATGCTGTGTGTGGACATGTTACCTGCACACACACACACACACACACCATCAACACTGCACAAACTTCTTTCAGTCAGCTGGCTGTGTGTTTTTCGGGGAAAATGTGCATGCCAAAACCCCCATCGCAATTCTTTCCCTCTCTAAAACACACACACCTACCCACACACACCACTACCGTCATTAGAGCACCTTGCCTCCACATACCATGCAAGGACAGGCCTCCATCTTAATCTCTATTTATTCAATTACTGCTTGGGACAACATTCCTGCTCGATGACCTCATACCTCAGTAATGGGAACCAAGCCACAGATAGAGGGGAGGCGAGGAGAAGGGGATGGGGGGGGGGGGGTAGAGATCAAGTGCTCCTTATGCGTCTTCAGCCTAAGAGATCCTGTAATGGTCTGGAGATAATGTGCCAGGCCTCCATTAGTCTGGATGCTGTTCACTTCAGACAGGAGGGAGGCCACAGCAGCAGCTAACAGGGGCCCAGTGATAAGAGCAAATACTAGCAGGAGGGTGAGAAGGGCTAACACTGCTGGCCAGTCTGCTGAGGGAGGCCATACCATCCGACTCCCCCCCCCCCCCCCCCTCCAGAATACCTGAGCTGCTTCTGATAACCTCCGTGGCCCTGACATGAGACCCACCCTCGCAGCTCCTCCGTCCCCTTCCCAGAGTCGCGCGTGACTCATGTTTTCCGTCCTACGTCTCGGTGACGTCACGCTCCGCCACACTCGCTCCTGTCAGATGACTCACTGTTATGTCACCCACGGCCCGACTCTGCTGAGCGACCAGGCCCCAACAGCTCCCAGTGGTGACCTGTCGTTCTGCTATTGTCACGGTGACCTCATTCCTCTTCCCGGGAGCACGGCTTCGAGTGACCGGAGGATCTGACCCGGACTGTTCCGGAGCAGAGCTGAAGAAAGGCTTTCCCCTCCACACTCACGATGGCCGGGTCTGCCTCGTTCTGAGGACATAGGCTTTACATTCCGCAGCATATTAAACACATCTCTGTTGAACGGTTTTTTTCCACAATGACGTCAGTCCTTGCTTTTGCCAACGAGTTCACCTTATTTGATCCAGTCACGTTCACACACCTCATGCTCCCCCCGACCCCCACCTCTCCTAGGGATTGTGTTTTCCCATCCAGCTCTAGGAGGTCCTCAGAGAATGAACAGGAGTGTATAGACTTCCTTTTCCAAAGGCCCAGATTCCGGATGTCCCATCATTAACCCAACATGACTCAGGCTGCACCCCCTCCCTCCACTCCACCACCCTCCCACTAAGCTGGATGGGAAAGCCTTGACTCAACAGCCAGCTGTGAGGTTTTTCCCCTGGCAAGGGGAACTAATAGAAAGCTCTGGAATAGGACGGCTGTGGATCATGTTTTGTGCTCACACTCCATAAAACTACAGCTAGTCTCTTAAGATCACATTACCTCCACAGACTAGGGGGCTGAAAGCGTGAAAGTGGTTTGCAAAACACTAAGTTAAAGATGCCTGATAAAATATTTTTTTGCAATATCTTACTATTGTCCTTTTCTCTTTCTCCATCTAAATCGCATTACACAAATTCATGCGCAACAGTTCAATTGTTGTTTTATTCCATCGTGATAAAGCAATTATTTCAGTCGTCAAATAATTTAAAAAGTTAAACACTTGTGACTGAGTCATTTCAGCTGCAAAACAGGCGTTTACATGTGAGACCCACACAAGCTTGCAATCCCCCCGTCGGAAGATATCATACAAGGTCTCTGCAATGGCGATACTTAATTTGGTATGACTACTGCATTTCAGTAGACCTGCACAAAGTAACTCATAATAATGATTTAGGCTATAAAGCTCAAGCAATTACTCAGCCAGCTGCAGACTAACACAACTAAGTTCTCCTGGGTATGACAGGGGAACTCTTCCCACCCAGGTCCAGCTTTCAACTAGGTCCAGTTCACTGACTGCTTGGGTGGCACTGGACCTATTAGAGACCCCTTTCTCTGTGGTTGTGAGACTGAAGAGCCTGCTCTATCGTAAAGGCAACTTTACAAGCAAGTTTGCAGATCTGGACTGGGGAGTCAGATGGCTGAGCGGTGAGGGAGTCGGTGATCAGAAGGTTGCTGGATCGATTCCCCGCCGTACCAAATGACGTTGTGTCCTTGGGCAAGGCACTTTACCCCACTTGCCTCGGGGGAAATGTCCCCTGTACTTACTGTGTGTCGCTCTGGATAAGAGCGTCTGCTAAATGTCTAAATGTTATGTTAATGGACTATAGCTTCCTAAGGAGTCTGGGAACATATGGACAAGTGTATTTTAATAGGAAGACTGCACCCACTTAGAATGCACTGTATCCCTTTTCTCGAATGAAAACTGTCAAAAGTGGGGTCTGCAGACTGACTGTGATCCGCGTGAAACAACAAAGGGCTCCTAGACGGCTCTGTTGCCATGACAAAGCAATCATCCAGAAAAGAACAGTATGAGTGGCAATCACTCAGCTGCAAACTGATGCCCTGGTCAAAACGCTTCCCTTGTTCACAAACAACATCCATCATCTTTTTCAAAACTCTACTTTTGTGACTTCATGCCTGACTTCAATAAAACAACAGCCGCCGTTTCCCCCAGTTATTATCGACATGCCCCTGTTGGAAACTAGGAAATAACGCAATATAATCATGTTATCGTTATCATGGTATTACTGTCAAATTCTACAGCAGCCCTGTCCCCAGTTAGGACAGTAGCAATATCATAACCGATATGTTTCATGTGTAAAATGAGGCCTGGCCAGTGGCCATGGTCTACAGTCTCTTGACAACTGCCAGGGATTTGGAAAAGAACAAAGGTAATTGAAAGGTTTCATTGTACCATGTGAATACAGAATGCTTGAACCCAGTGGGCAGGAATCTGATCCCTCTAGCCATGGTATAGATTTAATGAGCTTTTTGAACCTTTATTAGTTCTTCAAGTCACAACAGCCCCCCTCAGCCCTTCAGCACGTGCTGCCCCACTATGGGCTGTCACTTTGGATATGCAGCTGCCTGCAATGCATCTCCTGGAAGAGAAACCTGACGCAGATTCCTACAGAAACGCAGAGGACCTCTGCTGTTTTATAAAATAAAAGGGGTCTTCCATTTCCAGTCATTGCCCATGTATGTGTGTGTGTGTGTGTGTGCGTGCGTGTGTGTGTGTGTTTGTGTGTGTGTGTGTTGGAATGCCATTGACAAGGCTGTAAAAGACAACTGTGGAAGGGTAAACCTTTGGCTTGATGAGCAACTGTTAAAAAGCAGCAGCTGTCTTTTTCTTGCAACTGTTTATTCTAAACCCGGGATTGATATTTATTAATCCTGTTAGACGCACACATCCATATTCAGTTAAAATAAAACTTTATGTAAAGAGCTGCCTTCTTTGATGAAATGTAACATTTACACGAAATGACTTATTGTAACTGGGAATAGACGTGACAGTTTATTTTCAGAGAATGATGTTAAAGCACAGCAAGGCCCTCAAGTTCTGCTATTGTTTAAAGCAAGAGTGGAGTCGCGCTGGGTGGCCAATCCAATGGTGGCCAGTGATTTGTGTCTATCGCTACAATTTCTGTCATGAAGCTTCGTGTGACGTATTTTGATCGTTCAACACAAAAAAGAGTTTCACACAAAGATACATGTTTTGCTTGAGAGGAAATAGGTCAATGTTTACCTATCTGTCTTTTACAAACGCTCGAAAGCATATCAAAGTCTCAGAATAGAGCACAAATAGGCCTAATTATGTTCAATGTATAAATTAATAATCCAGTTCGTGCAAATACAACCACATGCAATGCAATCATTTGCTGTCATTGACTTAACATTGGCCTTTTCAAGTTACAAACTGTAAATCTGTGTGTATCCCAGAATTCGCATTTCTTCGCATGCAATATTCGTTCACTGTGAGACAGCACAATACGTACACTACGCTATTTGTATGTAGCTGCCAATATGCAGAAGGTGTTAAGAAACCTCCTTCAAAGACTCCAGAAATTCCGTAGTTTTTGAAAAAGGAATAAGAAGCAGGCCTATTCTGCGAACAGGCTGTATTGCGAGAAGAAAATCAGCCCCGCATCCGCTGTGAGGTCCACATTCTCATCAGCTTCCCCTCCCGAATTTCCACATATTCAGAGCAAAGTGTGTGTAGAAAAGATGACAAATATTAGTCTACTGACCTGGATAAATTGGATAGTTAAGGCTGACTTTCCAACACCGCCACCTCCAACCACAACCAGCCGATACTTCTCCTGCACCGAGCCGTCCTTCCACCCTGCCATCGAGGACACACTTACGCACTCGCCGCTGCCTGAACACCAGTGAGCAGACACCCACTTTTCAATGAAAGGCCTACAGTTGAAAGAATGGGGCGCAGAAAACGCGAGCTAAAAGAATAGCCAAAATATAAACTTGGCTTTTATCCGTTCAAAGACCGGGAAAGGGGAATTTGCTAACTGCTCACTGCGCTGTACGGACGCTTCTCCATACGCCCCGCAACAGTGTTTCAGCCACTGCGTTGTAGATGTGAAACAGATAGGAGTAATGAGTGAGTCCAATACAAATGTCTGTCGCTAGGGGCACTTTCTAGACTGTTGCCTAATTTAAAAGCTACTAGGGATCTCACTTCAACCAGGCAGAAATGAACCTAGATTTTCCGGGACTATTATTTAATGTATGTTAATATACGGCGAATAGGTTATAGCCTACTTACCGAAGTGCGCACGCTGTCGTTATAGTTTAAACTGTCAGTAGGCTAGCATAGGCCTATTTATTTTGTTTTTTCTTCATTGTCATGAAAGCTTTATAAGGATAACATTTTAGTGTTTATATTTTTTTTAACGGATTGTGTCTAGGCTACACATTATTATTTGATATAGTAATTGAAATTCAGCCAGATCCAACAGCCATTCACACGTCATGTGGGTGAAGGTGCTGGATGGGAGGTGTTGGGCTCTGTTGTCACAGCTGTGGAGACGACTGACCCTACAGCCACCTTTTGCCATTAATTAGACATCCAGAGTGAGAGATTTCACACAACTGTGCCTTAGCTGTGGATGAATGCATCTGTTGCTAAGCTACTCAGTCTTATCCCAGATGTGGGTGTTCATTCACACTTCATACAAGAATGATGTTGCACTCACTTTCAACTCATTCACAATCATCCTCAAACTCTTTCCTCAAATATTCTAGTTCTGTGGGTCTGGGCTGTTGCAGTTCCAACATGCTGATTTTATGACAGTAGACTTGATTAATCATCATCTTCATCTCCCTTCTGGGTCTATATAGATGATTGTTATTTTTTCAGTCCTGAGTGAACTAATTCCAATAGACTCACCCTTTGCAACCCATTGCCAGAGGCATTCAAGGAATTTCAATAAGTCGCTGAAATCCAGTCCACTCAGCTATGAGACCTGAACACAAACAGCAGGGAAACGGTCCCTCCACCAAGGTGAATGAGTGACTGAAATGTGTCAAAGGTCAACAGTGGGCCATGAGCGCCCAGACATCTGTACCTACTACTGTTCTAAAAATGATATCTAATCAGGGGGTTAAGAAAAAGCAGGTTTTTGCAGCGAAAGGAGAAATTGCGTCGAATTGTCGTCAAATGTGCTCTTTGTTGATCATGCTAATGCAGTGGAGAAGAGGAAGCTGAGAAGGTGACTCAGATATGTTTTGATAACGTGTCGAGCCTTGCACCATCCACAGCAGGGCACAACTGAAAGGGAGAGGACAAAGAATGTGTGATTCATTCTGGGGTTTGTTTTTAGCACTCCAAACACTTCATAATCAGCCTGGGATTGTTATTCAAACCTTCCCTGCAATCACTGTTCATTTCATGGTTTTATCATGATGTCCTTGTTCCAACTGACTATTTAGCGCTAAAGTGTGCACCCCTCAGAGAAGCTATGTGAAGTGCTTTAGATTCAAAATCTTTCCACAAAAAAGAAAATGGAAAGTAATTTCCTTTCCACTGAGAGGAATTCAGAGTGGGGTTTTTTCCTCATAGGTGACTTTTTATGACGCTGAATAGCACAAGTCAGTCTGAGCACAGCAAACTTGTGCGGCAAGTCTTAAAGAGAAAATATTTTAATTCCTACATCCTTTCAAACATACTTGGCAAAGATCGATTACAATTGACATTGATTGTAATCCCTGCACATTTGTTCAATTGGAGCCCTAGGACTTGGAACCCATTCAAAAATCATCAATTTTAGTTTGCATTTATAAACCTCCTTGCAATTTACAGAGACAATGGATATTTCTCACAATGCTCTGCTTTTCCTACAGAGAAGAGAAAGCAATCTTATGAACACAGAAGAACAAAGACTCTGTATGAACATGTCCATTAACATACATGGTTTATTGAAAACTATAGATAGGCCAATGACATCACTTGCAATGACGCTTAGAAGGAGCCTGTTATCTAACAGATGGTGAAAAACATTCTCTCATACACACATTAAACAGTATTGACGCAACTGGACAGAAAGCGCTTTGTATACCGTGATCAGGGGAGGCAGACACAAGCAATAAAACAGAATTGGAGAGGGAAGCGATAGGAGACATTATTTGCAGGGTCGTCTTGCCAGGGTAGGGAGAGGTTACAGCGCGACTGTTGAAGTAGCTTCACACTGCAGACTTCTTCTGGGAAAGGTTGATTTTGTCACCCAGACTCAAAGCCATGCCCTTTAGAAGAAAAAAAAAGAGGTTGATCATTAATGCATGGCACACTGTAGGAAATGTACTTCTTGGAAACACAGACTTCAATTCGTCCTAGCACCCGAAACCACTCTAGAAAGATTCCGATCATCCAACACATCCATCCATCCATCATCTGCCGCTTGTCCGGGGATCGGGTCGCGGGGGCAGCGACCTAAGCAGGGAGGCCCAGGCTTCCCTCTCCGCGGCCACTTCCACCAGCTCTTCCTGGGGGACCCCGAGGCGTTCCCAGGCCAGCCGACACATTCAAGAGATCTCCCCGTCCCCAGTGGTGGAGCACACGGGCGCTGGTTCCAGGGGTTTGCGGTGGGCCAGGGGAGACCAAGAGAGAGACAAAGAGGCACCCACCTGGCTCTTGGCCCGGATGCGGATGTGGCCGTTGACCGGAGCGTCGGGGCCCAGGTGGATGGGCTTCTCTATGCTCACGTTGGCCAGGGCGTCCTCCCCGAAGATGGAGCGGGCGTACAGGTTGGCCGCCATGAAGCCACAGAAGCCGGAGAGTGCCTGGCGAGGGAGACAGAGAGACGGGAGGGTTTGAGGAGCACGGAGCTTTCACCAGCTATCTAACTGGCTGGTGGGAGCCATGTGATGAGCTAACTGAAGATAGGGCCGTTACAAAGGACGTTTCGTCGTCGTCATCATAATTGCCTGAATTTGAAAGGAAAAGTACAAAGCCTTTTTTTTTTTTTTTTCTGTGTCACGTGCGCTACATTGTTCTGTTCAGAGTGATTGATTCAACCGGAGGACTCTGAAAACGGATTTTAGCAAGTCCAATCCTAATACTATGAAAAAGACAGCGGCAGCACAAAAGTTTGAATCCAAGTTTCCGCGGACAGTCCTTCTTGCGACAGACTGAGCCTCTTGTTGCTCCCGTTACCTTCTCAGGAGTCAGGCACTTCATGTTGGTGGAGCCGAGGATGTGGTGGAGATAATCGTTCAGATCGGTGATGTTGGTGTTCACCGTCACCTTCAAAAAACACAGGAGGTTCCTCTCAGTACGGACACACAGAAACACCATGGAAAGTTTGCAGGTCCCTCGGAAACTAAGGCCCATGGATCCACGAAGGCCGGGGCAGGGTTCATCCCAGAGTCCACAAGCCTACCTTGTTCTCCCACTCAAACTCGGCCCACATCTGTCGGAACTCTGCATCTGTGCACGAGGCGGGCTGGATGTAGTCCATGATGTCAATGTGGATGTCGCTGAGGACCACGCAGTTCCTGTCGCTCGCTGCCCCCGAAACGTCATACACTAAAAAAAAAACAAAAAAAACACACACACACACACACACACACACAGTGAGCACCTTTCACAGGGTAAGTGGAGAAAAAAGCACATGACCCCCAGTGAGACCCCCAGTGAGTCTCCACGGCGATCCTCTCACCGATGTTGCCAAATATGATCCCGTTCTCCGTGGACGCCACTTTCACGTTGGCTTTGATGTTGGCGAAGTCGTGAGGCGCCAGGGTGAGAGGGGACGGCTTCTCCACCAGCTTCAGGTCGCCTGTGGGATCGGAACGTTCCGGTTAGTTCCACAGATGCATGCTGCCCACACACACACACACACGCCGAATGAAGCTGAGGCCGACCGCAGTTGTGGAACCCCAGTTCACCAGTTCACCACTCACCCAGTGTGGCCAGCTCCAGGGTACAGTTCTGGAGGGTGTCGCTGGTCTGGTTGACCACTAAGACGTCCAGCACGATGTCGTACTGGTTGACGTGAACGTAGGCCTCTGCATACACTGGGTCTGAGAATCCTGTCAACTGAGTCACCTACGAAAGCAATGACAAAACAAACAGCCTCAACAGTCACTTCCAATAAATCCTTCATCATTCTGGCCTTGGAATAGAGCATCCAACACAGAAATCTCAGTTCAACCATTTGACAGTTGCTCTAAGCTACACTGCCACCTGCTGCTGGTTTTGGGGTATAACACAGGACTCATTAAAACTCCACCCGCCCATCAGCCACAACTGAAGCGTGCGTCCTGAGAACAGCAGAGGGCAGCTACCTTGTTGAGTTTGGACGCCAGCGGGTCGGCCGCCTCCTTCCTCTGGGTGTTGCCCATGGCAGCCAGCAGGCTGAGCTGGAACTGGTCCTCCTTGGAGGTGGTCTCGTTCTTGGCCGTCAGCTGCATGAAGGAGATGGGGTCGTCCGCTTGCACCGTCACATTCCTCTTCTCAGACTCTTTCTGTGGGCCGAAGGCGGGAACACACACGACACGGTCAACACACAGACGGAAAGCAGCCGGTCGATGATTCAGGCACAGCGACCGTCGGATAGAGGAAGTGAATGGAGTGGGAATCTCTTCCCAGACCGTCTCACTGCAGCTTCCCCACAGCGTAGGCCAACAAGGAAGTGGGTCCAGTATCGACCAATGGATGAGCTCGTCCCCTGCCCCCCCCGCCCCCCGCTCCCCAGTCACCTTCTGCGACAGCTTCTCCTCCTCCATGCGGACGGCCAGCATGTGGGACAGCGACTTGCGGCACTCCTTGTTGAAGATGTCGTTCATGAGGGGCGAGCACTCGGATAGCACCTTGAGGCACAGCGAGATGCGGTCCACGTCGTCGTCCGTGATGGGCTTCTTGGGCAGAGACGACTTGCCCAGGTGGAGCACTGTGGCCATGATGAGCATGGCCTCGGCCACAAACGTCTGGAGGGAAGGAGGGGTGGGTGAGGGAAGGGGAGGGAGAGAGGGAAGCAGACTTCTTAACACCCTTCATAACCTCGGCGCTGGTCGCCCGTTTCACCACTGAAATCAAATCAAATGTATTTCTTATAGCCCTTTTTACACGCAAGCATGTCACAGAGGGCTTCACAAACGCCCATAGAACTGCCCCTCAACCAACCTAAACCCTCAAGGAAGACAAGGAAAAACTCCCAGAAAAACTCCCAACTGAAATTCAGTTGCCGTCGAGCGAGCGACGCGGAGTGAGCGCGGCCGTCGGATGGGCGGGGCTTACGTTCTGTCTCTTCTTGTCTGGGACGATGCCCACGTAGCGCAGAGCCAGCTTGGTGAGGGTGGTGGCCAGGGAGGCTGCCACGTAGAAGTCCCCTTCCATCAGGAAACCCCTGAGAGGGGGTCTGCACGCACACACACACACACACACACAGGCTTCAGTCACACACTCCTGGTCTCTCAGGCGACTTGTACACGGTGGAGGAGGACTCCACATGTGGATGAGGATGAACACTCAGATGGGAGGGTCCCTGTACCTGTCCTCCTCCTTCTTGGACGGTCGGGAGGAGCTGAGGGCGCTCTGGGTCACGTAGGTCCCCATCTCCGTCACCAGCTTCTGGGCCGGCGCCGCGCTCTGCTCCTCCTCCGGCTTCGAATCCCCCGACTCCTTCTTGATCTCGTTCTCCACGATGGGGATCTGGACTCACAATGGAGGGACGGATGGACAAGGCCAGTCAGACGACAGGGGTCACTCGCAACGTCATGCGAGAGGGGGGGGGTGCAGGGGAGAGGGGGGCAGGGGAGAGGGGGGCAGGGGAGAGGCGTGCAGGGGAGAGGGGGGCAGGGGAGAGGCGTGCAGGGGAGAGGCGTGCAGGGGAGAGGCGTGCAGGGGAGAGGCGTGCAGGGGAGAGGCGTGCAGGGGAGAGGCGTGCAGGGGAGAGGGGGGCAGGGGAGAGGCGTGCAGGGGAGAGGCGTGCAGGGGAGAGGCGTGCAGGGGAGAGGGGGGCAGGGGAGAGGGGGGCAGGGTGGACATGGAGAACCTCGGCGGTTGCGGACGTACCTCTCCCAGCGACCGGCGCACTTCCGTCATCACGTTCTGTATGTCGTCCTTGGTGCTGCAGTACTCTCCCAGAATCCACAGCGCTCCTCTGTAGATCCTGTCCCAGAGCGACACATTGGACAGTCACATCTCCTCCACAGAGCATCTTTATACAAATGGATCTGGGACGGGGGGCTTGCGCTTGTTGACCCCAACCCCCCCCCCCCGGTTCTGGATGCTTACTTGACGGTCCGTATGGCGTGGAAGACTTCCAGCATCTTCTCTATGATCAGAGGCCTGAGGCTCTCGAACCTCTGGATGGCCTCGCGCACAAACTCCAGCACGTCGGCCGCCGCCGCCTCGTTCGTGTCACTCAGGAACTCCATCAGCTGTTGGGAGACCACACACACACACCATGTAAAACACACACACACGGAGTGTGAGGTTTAGGAGCGCAGCAGGACCGCGGGGCTCACCACGGGGATGACGTTGGCGGCCATGTCGGGGAAGCGCACGCTGCAGGAGTGCAGGGTGCGCACCAGGAGCTGCCGGTACTTATCCGTGTCCTCGTGCTCCGTCACGTTGTTGGTCTTGATCACCTCCTTCTTTAGCACGATGACCAGCTGAAGCACACACACACACACACACACACACACACAGAGGCATCACGACTCTAGAACTACGAGAGGACAAGTCCACTGAAATCTCCTGGTGAGGAGCTTAGTGGGAGGAAAGGACACACACACACCTCCTCGACGTTGCGGGATGAGACCAGGTCCAGGGCCAGCTGCAGGGTCTTCTTCCTGACCTCCAGGTCTGGGGTGCTCAGGACACGCAGGATGTCCATCACCAGGTCCTGGAGGAGGACAGGGTCAGAGCCAGCAGGCAGGTACCCAGGTTAGGAACACTGAAACAGGACGTCCTTTCGACAGGCTGCCCCCCCCCCCTCCCCTCCCCCGTCCCGGCCTGTACCTGGAGCACGCGCTCGTGGGTGGGGTGCTCCTTCAGCTCGATCAGGCGGTCCAGGACGATGAGCTTGACATTGTTGTCACTCTCCTTGATGATCAGGTCGATGTAGCACTGGGCGGCTGCCTAGGGAGGGGGGGCAGGTACCAGACACGCCTGGGTCACCACGGTACCAGACAGGCTGGGGTCACCACGGTACCAGACAGGCTGGGGTCACCACGGTACTAGACAGGCTGGGGTCACCACGGTACCAGACACGCTGGGGTCACCATAGTACCAGACACGCCTGGGTCACCACGGTACCAGACACGCTGGGGTCACCACAGTACCAGACACGCTGGGGTCACCATGGTACCAGACAGGCTGGGGTCACCACGGTACCAGACTCGCTGGGGTCACCATGGTACCAGACACGCTGGGGTCACCACAGTACCAGACACGCTGGGGTCACCATGGTACCAGACAGGCTGGGGTCACCACGGTACCAGACTCGCTGGGGTCACCATGGTACCAGACACGCTGGGGTCACCATGGTACCAGACAGGCTGGGGTCACCACGGTACCAGACTCGCTGGGGTCACCATGGTACCAGACACGCTGGGGTCACCATGGTACCAGACAGGCTGGGGTCACCATGGTACCAGACAGGCTGGGGTCACCATGGGGTCTGTTCTCAAACGCACAGGCCTACGCTGAATGCAAACTGAACATGCATTATGGAACCATAGCCAATTTCTGCTCCCTGTTTATCTAGCTAGACAGCTAATATGGAGAAAGAAAAATAAAAACTAGAAATTACAAATGAGAAGTTAAAGTACTGCTGACGGGTTTAAAATGGCCCAAAAAAGACAAATCTCAGCATTTGGTCGTGACTTATACATATCCACTTTAACTGAACGTATTGGATGGGTCCAGTCCTGTAGATGTCACTGTGGTCTGCGTTACCTTGACGGCCGTGGGGGCGCTGGAGAGCGTGACGAGGGTGCCTGCGGCTTCGTACTTGACGGCTGGGCTGGAGGACTGCAGCAGGTTGTAGATGCAGCGTATGAAGCGGGCACGCTCGGAGGGGTTGGCATGGCACACCTGGGGACACATGGAGACCCAGACTCACAGCTTGGTTCGGGGTGCAGTAAGCTCTCTGTCACACTGCTGGGGGGGAAAAGGGCTCTACGAATACAACTTGATCGGCTGAAACACACAGTCAGCAGTTGGAGACTTTGGGAAATCATCAAGCTTTTGGACTTTATGATATACTTGGATGGTAACAAGCCATCTCTGTGTGGGCGAGCTTTCTTTTCTCTCGCTGTGTGACTTACCTTGTAGATCAGCTCCACAATGACCAACTGGAGAATGTCTCCAAACGTATGGACTTGATCAATGCAGGTGCTGAGGTAGTCCAGAGCGCGGTCCTGCATGTTCACAAGACAGCACGGTCAGGTGGGCCACAAGCGACATGCTCGGTGGACACTGCAGCAGTCTGGACACAACACCTGGGGGGGGGGGCACTCACCTGGTCTGCGTGAATGAGCATCATGAAAGCGTTTCTCTTGCAGCTAGCGTCCTTCTCGTTGACGAGGAAATCGTGGATCAACTCGGGGGCATCCGGAATGAGATTCTCAAAGTTCCTAAGTGAAACGGAATGTTCCGGGTGAAATTTGTTCTGTTAAAACGGAGAAGCCTCGGACACACAGGGAAAAGTGTATGCCTCTCTCTAAAGGCTAATAGCACAAATGAACATTGACACACTAACCAACTTTGCAGATATTCCTCTTACCAAATCAAAATGTAGCTAGGTGAGATAGGCAACATTCTTCTCATACAATAAGTAACTCGTTAAATGTCAACAGGTGGTTCAATATCAGCAGTGTCATTGTAACTCTTTTCGGATGGGAGCCTTTGGGTGCAAAACACACAAACATATTCAGCCAATCAAACCTGTAGATGGTGTAGATGGCCAGGACAGCGTTGCGGCGGACGTAGCTATGGCGATGCTCCAGGCAGGCCCGGATGGCAGGCATGAGGGGCTCCAGCAGCTCTGACTCCTTCAGCTTGCACAGGAAGCGCAGGGTGGACCCACGGATGAACTCGTTGGGGTGCTGGAGGTCCTGAAAGACAGAGATTTGACTTTTTTTAAAGAAAATAGAAAACGCAGCTTTCGGAAGCCGTGTACTGTAATGTAACATTTCATAAAGAAACACGCCATTATTATTTATGCCTTAATCAACTATGATACAAAACAGGTCTAGGCCAAATACCGATATAAGGCACATCTGGTGAATAAGCCCAACTATAAGAAGACTTTCATCCCTAGTGCATTAGACGTTTGAAATATGATCAAGGTAATTTATTCAGTCTTCTACAATTTTTCTCCTTTTACTTATATTATTGTTATTCACCTCTGTTTGTTTTGTATTGTCTGTTTAAGCCTCCGTCTAAAACAATGCTGTACCCCTATGGGGGATGAACAATAAAGTTTTTTTTTACTGAATTCATGGCTTCTTCCTACCTTCCTATAGGCATCACAGACCAAGATCATCTCCTGCAGCAGCTTGCCATCTGGAGTCGTCTTGGGGACGATCTCCCAGAAGACGAGCAGCAGCTTCTTGATGGTGTGGTCTTGAAGTGGAAGCACGAAGCGGATGATGGTCATCAACAGGCCGGGCAGTTTCTCTCCATTCAGGATCATTATGATCACCTTCTTCAGGGCCTCCGTCTTCGCCTTGATCTCACCCTTTTCTACAGATGAACACATTTACGGTCACATCAATATTCAGAGCGTATCTTCTTAAGTCTGTTCCTTTTACAAAACTGTTCTATAAACACATTCAATAAAGACATTCCTGTATGAATGTTATGTCAAGTGAATGGAGCATGGTAAAGCCAAATTACAACGATGGTAGTAGGGGTCTTTGCTTGAGCAACGAGTTTGAATAATTAAAAGAAAGAAATACAATGCAAGAAATAAACGTAGTGCAGTTACCTAGATCTGCTTTCAAACTGACTTCTGAGGGAGGTTCAGAGTCATTTGGAACATTGATCAAGGTATAACAAACGTTCTCAGCGGCTGTCATTGTGCCGGTAGGATTGTCTCTCTCCTTGTAGAACCCCAGTTATAGACAGTGCAGATGATTCCTGTAAGTACATCAATAATTGTTGAGAAATAATATCCGCAACCCACAATCATATCTAGACATACGAACGACTTAATCTGAACGCACAGCTAATTGCAACAGGCAGGCTTATCTACTTCAAATCAACTTGTTTTGCAGCGACTGTCAGTGATATCCACGTAGACAAGCCTGCCCTGAGTCAAACGCACTAAAGTAGCTAGCTAGCTAGCACAGTTAGCTAATATGTTATTTGACCTCAGTAATAATTCAGATCCATAGCTTAAGAAAATGACAATGTAATATCAGTCTTCGTTATTTGCCCAGTTTGGCGAAAGTGAATTCGAATAACTCCATGACCTGTCAACCATTAGCATCATATCAAGTCAACACGCTAGATTGCTAACTTGCAATAGTGAAAATGGTGGATGGATAGCTAGCTAAAAGGTTTTTTTTCCCGTAGTCTTTATGGTTAACAGTCACTCTTGCACAACTGTTAAACATGATATACATAACATTACCGTAGCACACTTCTATGATCTTACTAAATAGACTTCAATATCCCGTCTCGGCGTGGCACATTTGTGGATGAATTGAATTGCTCGGGAGATGATCCTTCTTCTGGAGCTGCCCGTTCTCCACTTCCCTGTGACGTGGAAGCTTACTTTCAGGGCCACATCACAACTACAGCAAGCGTACAGGGTCAATATTTGCCAAGGCGAATAACACAGATGGAACATAATGCCAGCCGTTTACAGTCATTCACTGTGGGTAGATGTTGTGGCAAACAATCACATACAAGCAGAGGTGAAAGTAGTTTTTATTTCTTGGTGGTACTATGGTACAGGTTTAATGTGCGCGTACCAAAAATTTCACTTAGCCTATTTATTTATTATTTATTTGTTTATTTACTTTATTATAGTGTACTTATCAAGCATTCACTAGGACTTCTTATCACTCTAGTATCACTCTTTAACCCACCTGTATCTGTTTTTTTATTATGAATAAATTGCAAACACTTAATTTCAACATTTATCTATTTATTAGCTGAATAGTTAAAACAGAACAGTGGAACAGAACAGGTAAAACACTTAAAATAAATTCCAAAGAGGCTAAAAGTAGCTGTCCTCATCTGCTTGACTTTAGTGATGCACCCTTGGCGGTCAAAAAGGGTTTAAGCTTAGTTTAGTCAATTTAGTAGTATGATCTGACACAGCCCCGGGCTAGCAACAGTACAGAAGTATTGTTATAATAAACAGAGCTGTCGGCAATGTGTTTTAGAAGTGTTTAGGGTGAGGGTTATTGTTTTCAATACAGGTGCACGTTGAGGGTCAGGTAGTCAGGTACAGCACATGCGAGTGCCCAATCGGCAGATAACACAATAACAGTGTCATTGCACTTTACTGCATTGACTATCAAAGGGGCGCTCACAGTTTGTCATTGCATTTTATTCTTAACTAGTCGTCGTCTTGGGGCCGCAAGCAATTGCTTGTTTTGCTTGCCTCGTCGCGACGGGCCTGTGCGTGTGTCGTGATTTATTCCCGGTACGGCGTAGCGGGAAGACATTTGTTACCGGTACGGCGTACCGGCCAGTACCGGCTTACTTTCACCCCTGCATACAAGGCATATAGATTTTTCAGTGTAATAAAATCAATAGCCACTTCTGATTGCATCTCTCAAATTGTGTTAAGTTTACTTACAATAATGTATTACATAATTATTTTATTTGAATGCATGAACCAGTCGAAACATAAATATAACTGGTGCATGGATCTGGCATTCAGACTGCATCTTGATGTGGGTGATTTCAATCATAGTATATCATTATAGTAGACACTAAAATATGTTTAAAGGAAACAGTCTAAGAAGTCAGAAAAAGATGTTTATCTTTAATGACAAAACCCCAAAGCATTATCCATCACAAAAAATCATAAACATAATTAGCATCATGTTGTTAACATAACAAGTGACCATGAGTGGGCCAACAGTGCAATAACATCGGGACAGAATGCAGAACTGTTATCTGCAGTCATAAGAGCTCTGTTGTTTCAACAGTGGAGCAGTTCTTGTTCACAATTCCATGGGCTCATCCGGCCTCTCTGCAGCAGGCTCCTCCTCGGGCTGTGCCACCTAAGGAACATGAACAGGCATATTAGGCATCCACAAGTAAGGATACTGAAGAGAACTCAAGCCAAACTCTAGAGTATATAGCAAATAGTTGATAGGGGAAAAATATGTTACCCTTCTCTGTGGCCTCTCCTCAAGTCCTTCCAAGAATCGGGCCACAGCATCGTCATCATAAATGGTAAACTCCATGTCCTTGCCAACAATCCCAACAGAAACATTCTGAAAGAATAGATATGTTCAGTTTATGAATCCCTCAATCTTCTAATCAAATCAAATTTATTTGTATAGCCCTTTTTATACGCAAGCATGTCACAGAGGGCTACTGAAAAGAGAAGTCAGGCTTTAATCATCTCTTGCTTTAAATCCTTTTTTATACAGACCACGATGGAAATAATGATTATCACATGCAGCGCTTCATTGATGGAGTCTGTTTGACTTGCATGCACAGAGGAAACCGTAGGAATGATTTTTTTGGGGTCAGGGTAAATCATGCCCTTTGATTTTACCTTAGTGGTGAGATCTTGCTCTGCAGGCAGAGTTTCTCTCAGACCACGAAGTCCATGTTGGACCAGATCATTTAGTTCACCTTCAAAAAAAGAAAGAAGAAAAATCATTTAAACACAACTTAAACAACCAATAACCATGTTAGGAAAGTCAGGAGTCTGCTCAAAGGAAAAGATAATGCTCACAGTCCAGAAACGCGTCCATGTTTCTTTCCAGGTAGGTACGTGCTGACTGGGAGCGAGCCCCAATGGACATCGCCTTGCAGTCAAAGTAGTTGGCAGAAGGACAGGTCTGGAAAATGTGTGGCCCCATATCCTAAAACAGAGCCAGCAAAAGTGTCAAATTACATTTCTTACGTTCTTGTTATTTATGCGCATACACAAACAAATTAAAACACTGATCTTACGTCATATCCAGCAACGAGGAGTCCCACGCCATAAGGTCTTCTTCCATACCTCTGGGTTGGGATCTGGGTTTCTGAGAACGGGTCAAGGTAGATGTTTCTGTCCCGCAGCAAGCAGGACATTTCAAAACGAGCTGCCAGACTGATCATTCACGTTTCAGACACAAACTTATTGAATGATGATATTTCCCAAAACAAAATGTCAATCTTGGAAACAAGGATACTACTTCCAATGAGAGACACCAACCGAGACGCGGGGAGTGGACGGTCAAACACAAACCTGGAGTCCAGGCACTCCTGACGCATGAAGTTACTGCATGTACAGGATGGAATAACAAGGCATTCACTTCTGTCAGACCTCAGTTAACAGTAACAGGAATGTCGTCATGGCAATCAACAGCAGAAGTTTCCCTCACCACAGAAGTCTTGCATCGGCAGTCAGGCCAGCAATGGAGATGCCTACATGACTGTCAACATGGAGAATTTTCTTCTGATGAGCAGCCAGCTCCGACTGAGCTCTCTGTGTAATCGTGACAAAATAGAATTCTTAACAGATGCTTTAAAGGGCCATGGTAGCTACAGTAAGACCCTTAAGTTAGTCTATGTTTAGCAGGTACCATACGTATATGCATGTTCACACCTATGAGCCAGAACATTATGACCTCTCACAGCAAGTCACGATCCATATCCAAACAAGGGCACATGGTCAAGTGTGGCACAAGTCAAGGAACATGTTTATGATGGTTACGGGAGGAATGTGTCAACACAGTGCATCACATCCTGCTACGTGTGGGGCTGCCTAGCCACACACCAGTCAGAGTGCCCATGATGACATCTGTCTACCAACAACAAACACCTACAATGGACAAGGGAGCATCAGAACTGGACCTGGGAGCAGTGGAAGAAAGTTGCCTGGTCTGCTAAGTCCTGTTCTCTTTTCCATCACGTGGATGACCATGTACATGTCCATCTTTTACCTGAAGGCACCAGGTCCAATCCTCTGCAGGTCGGCACTGTTTTGGCGGCACACGGAGGGCCAACAGCATTTTAGGCAGGTGGTCATAATGTTCAGGCTCACCAGTGTGTTTACATGTGCTTGTAAACTGTAAAATAATGTGATAGATTGGGTTGGTTATTGCCAACAAAGCTACCTTCAGAGCCACCAGGACTGCATGCGTGCGAGATTTCAACCCCACAGTGGCAGATCCTTGTTTCACTGCTTCCATGGCATACTCAATCTGGTGGATGCGCCCCTAAAAAAATCAAGTTGAAAATCGAAATCGAGAGAACATTTGAATCACTCACAGTTGACTTTAATTATGGTACTTGCAATGCTTCAACATCATTGTTGACGCGATGCCAAGTAGACGCTGTTATGTATTACCTGGGGGCTCCAAACTGTGACATCGTTGTCATATTGATTGCGGAACTACAACAGTCAGAGCATAGTCATAGAACATTTATTAGCAAACTAGGCATCCCATCAGCTAGCTTGTTAAGCAAATGTATCACAAATCTCACAAAATGCATGCAGCCAGCTACCGTTTGTAATCATAATGATAAACAGTTAAATTATTGTGAATAAATAATGCCATAGTTAAAACATTGCGTTAGTTAGCCTTTCCAGTTTCTGTTTGAAAACAGAGAAGGCTATATAGGTAGCTAGCCTAGTTAGCTTGCTTGTGCTAAAAAGCTTAGCTACTCATATTAGTTGGTTAGTAGGACACTAAGTTAATTCTAAGTCAGCTTGAGCGGCGTGAATTAAATTCTTGGTAAGTCATGTATCACATAGTTTAAAATGGTGTTATATATGTGTATATTTGATTGTTGAAAAAATGTGTCTAAACTGGAATTTCATTCTCACCATGATTGAGCTCTCACAGCATCAGCCGCCCGGATGTAGTTGGCTAGCATGCTCAGGATAGATTGCTAGCTAACAGATTGGCTGACTGCCAGGTACGTCACATCCTACATTTCCTCTCCCCGGTTGGTGATATACAGATCAATTTGTTTTATATTTCACTCATGTTTCTGACAATACGTTGCTACCATGGTTGCTACCTTACATTTTATTTGTATGATGGGTAAATACCACATTTATAAAACAAAATACCTTAAATGTAAACCTAACTATAAAGTTTGCCTCTGATTTACGTTTACTATTGTCTTTTTTCCTGTATCCCCCCACTTTGTGTTTGTTCTCCAATGTTTGTACTTTTTCTATTGAATTGATGTGCTAATATTGTAAAGAGGAGATGAACAAAAGAAGAAGAACAAGTCAGTGCCACAGATCATGTCCGTGTCTCCTTCACCAACTTGTGAGAGAGGCGTTTAGAGCGATCACTTTGGTGTATATTTAGGCTATCATATCTTAACCATGGCAAAATATACGTAATGTAGCTAGGTAAGTGCACAAGTGCGTGTACACCTAGGGAACGTCTTCGCATGGGAAAAGTTATGAAACATGTTTTGCACTGCTGTCTCGGGGGAGCTTTAGAGTGCATTAGCGTTATGTAATTTCATTTTACAAACTCAATGAAAAATAGTTGGATGAGTTTGATATGACCTAATTACTCTCCTTAGACCAGTTGTGGAGACATTGGAACACACCTCCTTGTAATACACTGATGTAGGCCTATAGTTATTTAAAACGTTTTTTAACCTTGATCGTTTATTGTGTTGGAGTTTTCTGTTTTTGTCTGAGTGTCTAGACCATCAGTCTGTAATAAAGTTGTATTAAATTGAATAGAATCAACCAGAGGGCAGTAGACACTACCGACAGTTGTCAGTTTATAAGTCTGCAGGCATAAGACCGTATAAACATAGTTTAATAAGAAAAAAAGGTTTAACTTTTGGATTGTGTTTGACATCAATATATGGCAGGAGGCATGTGATGTGTGTGACCATTGCGTATTCCAATACACTGTAATCGTATGTGGACAGTTGTTGAATGACTTGACAGCGTTCCACTCCACTAGTAGGCCTACATTCACTTTCAGTAGCCTAGCTTTTCCAAGTTTAATAACATGTATACCATTACGTCGTACAGTCGCCAGAAGTAACCTGTTTTAACACTGGAACATGTTTTTATTATATTTTATGGTCTGGTTTGTTTTCTTTTTAGGTTTGAAATACACACGACCAGTTTTGTTTGCAGTGTTAAGTGTTAATGCAGAGCGCGTGTAGGCTCTAGTTTTTATAGCAGATTGTCACTTCTACTCTAGGCGGCGACACAGAGTCCCTTTTCTCTAAAAACAACAACATTTCACCCTGTCTTTCTTCTAGTCAAAATGCTTGGGCACGTTTGAGTGACCATGGAGTACATTTGCCCATATTTAGTTGAACGTTGAGACGGCGACAATAGTGGAATAAGGACACTTTTGGGGGAATCGAGGAGCTACAGTTAAAGACATGGCTCTACGCGAAGAAGGAGAGGTTTTGCACAATAAAATCAGGCACCACGATGGGGTTGGGAATGCAAACAGCACAGATAGCTTCAGGAACGGCTATGTGAAGAGCTGCGTCACCCCTTTAAAACAAGACCACCAAAGGGGATTTTTATTCAACGTCTGTAGGTTTTGCAATGAAGACATTCTGAATTCCAAATTGTTTCGAATTTCTGCCCTTTATTTGGGCGCATTCGCTTTTTTGGCAACCTCGTTGCTTATTTCCAGGAGCTTGCAAAGTGACTTCAGCCTTTGGTATTTGCGGACTTTTCTGTCTGGTTTTACTCAGTGTATCAGCCCACTCTTTAGCATAGGCTGTGCATTTTTCTTTTTAACATTCTATTTAAGGAGGAAAAAGAAAGAAAGTAATACATGTTGGCTCGTGTCACTGCCAGCATCATGTTACCTAGGGGACTTTTTGGTTTTGCGGTTTTTGCAGTGGGGAGAAGACCAGCACCAGATACAAATGGTGGGCAGGTTGTTATTTGTGCTGGGTTGTGTGGGTCTTCTAACACTGATACCCACTTTAAAACTCAAACACAGTGTTCTTATACTGGTTTTTGCCAGTGTTGTGTGGTTGGTGTCATTCACCAGCCTCAGCTGTTTGACTCCCCTGTTACGACCCTTCTTTGCATGCTTTGCTGGGGTCTCCGGCTCTCTTTTGGCGCTCTGTTTTGATCATTATTACCCATCGAGGGACGCACCGAATAGGATCCACAGTTCCGAGGAGAAAGTCCCAGTGATCAGACCCAGGAGACGGTCCAGTTGCGTTTCTTTGGGGGAAACGTCGACAAGTTATTATGGCAGTTGTAAAATGCCTCGCAGACCTTCATTACCGTGCATATCCAGAGAACAGGTAGGTCCTGGCACAACTGTTTATTATTGCCGACGTCAGTTTCAAAAGTAGGCTATTACTTACTCTGTGAACACACGTGCTCCAACGAACATATTCAACCTTAAGCTCAAAGGGAGAAAAAATACGTTGTATTTCATACCTCAAGCCATGTCACTCAAACCCCAACAGCTGAATTATGTGCCTTTGTCAACCGGAAAAAACTCCTGAAATGTCAATATTCTAGGACGGAATGTGAGATTGTAGAGAGAACAACTAGGCTACCAAGTTACCAAAACAATGTTATATATTATGGTCTTCCTATATTAGTTTAATGAGGTATAATTTACTGAAACCCAGCAGGCCTGTTTCTAGGGGCCTAATTAGGCCTGGGTCATTTGACGATGCAGGCATGTTGCCTTGTTTTAATAATGCCGATCAAAATACCAGGGATCCTGCACGGCAACAATGTATATTCATTTGTTATTGAACAGGGGTGAAGACGTATGCTTAACTGCTTCTGTTTACCTCAGCCTTACTTCTTACAATATATTTTTTGTAAGACAAAGCAATTTAAACTTTGCCCAATAGCACATTTGTAGAGTGGATATTTCATTTCAAATACTTATTCATGCACATTTTATAAAAGCTAATTCGTGTTCCAAGACACAACAAATTTAGGTTGCAACAAATGAAATGACGGATGAAAATTTGTAATTATAAAAACAACATCACTAGTCTGGATGTGTAGGTCTACATTTTCTAAATATATTTTAGTATGAGTTATATATTTTCATAATATATAAAAAAAAGAGGGGTAAAATATTTGTACATTTTCCCCAAATAGGCTACATTGTAAAATATGAGTATTCTATTTTTCTCTGACTCCTCTGACCTTACACAGTAGATTTAGAGTATGTTAGAAATACACTCAGTTTTTCTGCCAGTGCAAATTGCTTATTAAATTATGAGTAACATAATAAAGACAATAGTCTAACTATGAGGATGTGACTTTTACACAGGTAGGTTTAAAAGCTATTTAAATTTGGCTTCAAATCTATTTTAAGATTATTATTTTAGAATTCCAAAAGTTCAGTATGGTGACATAAAGGGTTTTACTATTCAGTATTAATTATTTTGTTGTCTTGAATTCTACCTGATGTTGTTCCAGCCTTGTCCACCGACAAGGGGGAATAGTTAGGACCAGGTATCAGTGAAAGAAGATGTCACTGTCTGTTGTAGGTTCTGTAAATAGAAGATGGGTGGATAGTTCAACATTGTTGACTTAGAATCACCCAAAACTGTGTCACTGGCTTGCCCAGGTGAAGGACCATGTTTGAACATTTCAGTCAAGGACTTAACCTGTGATGGTTAGCACGTATGATTTGCTGTCCACAGTCCAGTCTTGTCAGCTGTAAATGTTCTAGCTTACAACTATACTTGACTTATAACTTGACTTTGTCAGAGAAGAAGACATGACCCACACCTGTTATACCCAACATGCTGGACCACTCATGTTATTATTGCACAAACAGAATGCAATTTATAGTTCAAGACTAATGTAGTCTAGACCTTCTACATGGCATATCAATTTCTCATCTTAATGTCTGGAATTCAATAATATTTTATTTGCAAGTATAAGCTATGTAGCAGAACATGAATCAGACCATCTGATGTGTGGGCACTTTCGTCAACAGAGGCCAGAAGAGCACCATTTAGGCATGTAGTCATGGAAGCTTAATTACCACTTCCATACATTTCTCTTAATATCACTCACTCTGCCATTCTGGGTGTTTAGATCAATCTTTTAAGTTACATTATTCAATATATGTAATGTTTTTGATTTATATTTATGTATCAATATACATATAATATTAAATATTTAGACATTTTATTGGCAAATTGAAATGAACAATAATTGATCAACTCTAATCTGGTGGAATAAATCCAAATTATTGTGAATTAATATCGGGAATATATGTTGGGCCCAGATTAATTCTAACATGTGGCCTCATGGCCTTTTTACGTGATCAGCAGCACAGCTAGCAACCCCCCCATAACCAAGCCTCTGAGTCGTAGATTTCCCAGCTCCAACCAGCCTTGTTTGGTTGTCATTAACATCATCATCACCCTGACTACTACGGCTTTTCAACCAGGAATGGTGGATGTAGCTAAGGGTAGAAGGCTGTGTGCCTCGTATGGTCACATTGTCTGTATATAGAAAGACACAGTAACATGGGAGCCTGCTGGCTTTAGCAGTGGAGGAAGGCCTGTCTGTATCCAGCATACCGTCTGCTGTGAGAAAAAAGAAGACAGCATATTCAAATCATATTTTTGAATGTGAAGGCCAAAATAATAAGTATGTTCACCTCACAGCATAAAACCGTGATTGGGTAATTTATCAGCAAAGGAAGAGGACTACAATTAATTTCTACAATTTTGTTTCTGGTGTATTCATTTTCAGTTTTTAATACACGAGTAAAGCTACTATAGTGCACGTGAAAACGGGACAAAGAATACCTCATGGGTCTACTATGTCATAAAGTATAATCAGTTTTCATGTTTAGCCTTTTTATGTGTTTTTTTCATGCAGTGATAAAGGGCATGTTGAACATAGAATGGCTTGGGATCACAAATTAGCATGTGACGGCCAGAAAAAAATTGACTTTTGAAAGAAAGTCACTCAAGGTTGAACCATGACATCAAGATGTTCTCCCCTGTGTCTTTGCGTCTCACAACATTTACACAACACGTCCATTGTGACTTTCCTCTTTGAGGGAAACTGATTTTAGTAATCAATCGCTGTATTTTCCCCCCTCCCTGTGCAAGACTTTCTGCAAGTTGTGGCTTTATCGGTTCATCTTAAGCACATGAGGAAGTTTGTCTGTGGGTTTGGTATTGTGCGGCCGGGGGGAGGAGGGACGGGGGCAGACACTGAAGGACTGCTATCACAGGTGTTTGGCATTTTAGCTCATGACTGCTTTTGCTCCCAAAGATGAACACCATAACAATGTAGGCTCCAACAGCGCTCTCCGAACTCTACCCACCTCTGGCTGGCACCCTTATTATGGAACAAACAACACTTTTGTGCGCTGACGTACACAATGCAAGACATGGCTCTTATTTAGCTGGTGGTATTCATGTCGGTTTGTAATGAATGGATCACTTTCAACAGTAATAATTTAGATGTATTTACCTTTGTGTAAAAGTGATTTGAATATCACGTGAGAATGTTAAAGTAACCTAGATAAGCTTGCATTAAGACTTTTTTAAAGGATCTTTTTAAGAAATAGAATAGGTTATTAAATAGATTGTTCCGTCGTGTTCCGTAGGCCTATCTAACTGATTACAGAGTGCTGAGTAGGTAATAGCATTGCTTTCACCAGTTAACAGCAACATCCCTGCTACTTTGTAATTACAGACAAACTGACTTCTTTCCTCAAGGGTCAAAGGAACATTTTAATTTACTGGTAAACTGTCCACCAAGTTTGCAAAACAATAGGCGGCTTCGCAGTGTCCCTTCTTTGCTGATGTAGGTCTAAACTTTAGGTTAGAGGTATGACGACAAGCTGTGTGTAAGTGAACACATCTGTTTGTCGTTGGTAAGATCAGTAAATGTGTCAGACAGACAGTGAGGGAATGCCCTACATGGATACTTCTGCCATTTTGGAACTCTCACTGTATACATAATGTATTAACAAAGTGATAGCGAGACATCTGATTCATAATTAATGGTGCAGGATGAGAGGGATTTGTGTTTTTGGTTCATTTAAGGTGTCAACAGTCCAGTGTATACAATCCTATCATCTTGAGAAGGGTTTCACAAAGAAATTATTACAGCAGCAATTAAAGGTTGAGTTTATATTTTAAAGGACAGGCATTGTTTCCTTTTTTGGAGAAAAAAAACATTCCACAGTGTTCCCTATTGTAATAATCTCTATTAGTATGAACTGTGTTGTATTCATGACATCCTATCTATTCATAAGACTCATTTCTCAAATACCGTAAAATATTATTGCCAATTTGAGTTTGTTCTTGTTACAATAGTTTTCTTTAAATTGGTGTGTAGTCCACAATAAAACACAATGACCAACTTAGTTTGAAAATACCTCCTACCTCCCGGTTCAACTGCAACTCCACTGTGCACCCATCTTTCTGCCCTTGCATGTGAGGAAACTATCCCCAAGTTTCTCTTTACTGTATTTTCCAACCTCTTAATAGGATGCATTAAGCTACCATAGAGTTACTGCAGGCTTTTTCAATATGAGTTCACCAAATATCTCTGGTGACGAAAAATAAAACCATGATGTTACTCTCTGTGTCATTAAAGAACCATAAATACTCAACTTATATGGACAGAACTGTAATTACCATGTCAACATTACACCACCATTTTCCACATCTATCTTTACCAGCCCAACTCCCATTGACCAGGTCTTCCACTCATTCCACATCCAGATGTAGAAACCTCTGTTTTAGCACATCCAATAAGCAGTTGGGTGAGGATAGCATGACACAATAAGTACGAGTGTTGTATGATGTCCTAAATGCACGGCCATACAGCATTGTGAAGCCTGTATCCTCAGTTGGGCTGTCTTTTGTTTCTTGGTGGGACTGCTGGGTGGAGTACCCCTGGTTAGCCCAGGGTCAAACCCACTCGACGGACCCCTTTTTGTGTAGAGTTAGTGCTCCCGGAGGGGTGCGGGGGGGGGGGGGGGGGGTGCAGGCAGGCAGGGGTGAATAATGCTCTTAACTAACTCCTATACACACGAGGACAGGGCAGCAGGCAGCAGAGAGAGAGAAAGCGGGGGGGGGGGGGGGGGAAGGAGGGAGGCAGAGAGGGAGGGGAAGAGTAGGGCGGCGGAAAAGCAGACTGCCTCAGCTGTCACGTTCTCTTGCTGTAAAGCCATGTGGAATGATATAACATTGACGTCACTACCCGGTGACGTACCACAGTGTGACTGCATAGCAAAAAAATAGAGAGAAAAAATGCAAGTTTTGCTAATCGCCCGGTAGAAGTCGGTGACTGCCTTCAGCTCTGATGAGACAAACAGAGGCGATCAGAATGTTCCCCAGAGAAAACTGCAATTAAAGATACCGCTAAACATTTTCTGTAGGACTGACTGAATTGTTAACAGACAAATATTATTTATGTATTTGTTGGAGCCCTGTGTCTTAGCAAATGAATGTTTAAATTCAACACATTTGACCGACTACGTTAATGGATCATTTAATTATCATCTTTAGCTGATGGTGCGAGACTGTGACTGCTGGTCTAATGGTGTGTGTGTTAAAGAGATTGCTTGTATGCTTTGGCCACGTGTTTTTGTCTTCTTTTTCCAGAGGATCCTTTGCTCAGTAGTGCCAGAATTTATTCATTTCATTTATTCATGATTCATTGTTTTTCTGACCCCATGTGAATATACAGCGAGGCATATAGAATGATAATATTTTCAATGGTTGTTTTGCCAGTATATAATTGTTGCTCGGCTAGTTTGTTTCAGTGTAATCCTACTGAGGCAGGCGCTCCTGTGTTCAGCCTCAGTAGGCTGGAAGGGCTTCTCAGAACCCGCTTTAGACATACAGGTGAGGGAAACAATAAAGCCAGATTTGGAACAGTACTCTGTATGTTTCTGTCTCCAGTCTACAGGCCAAATTTCTCACAATGTTTAATTATCTTCTTAATGTCCAGAGTCACTGTTAAACTAGAACACATTTACTACACCAAATTACCTAACTTGAATTATTGTTCTAATTGAAATCATTTGAGTCTCTTCAGGTAACTTTCTCTTTTATTTTATATAAAGGAAACTTTTTTGGAATCTTTGAGTCACTCCCCCTGTCTTGAGCCAGTTAACGATAATCAAATTAGACTATAAATTAGGACCACGGCAGCGCCCATGCCCTCTCGTCTCACACACTAAGGCTACAGAAGCCTATAGCCAGACTGGACACTGTCAGCCAACACACCTCCCAATACTGACACGATATCAGACACACTTAAAGTGGTAACTAATTCAAAGGATTAGGTGTGTTAGTTTCCTAAAGAGATTTCAGCATCTGACTGTATTGCTTTGCAGTAATGCATTCAACAATTGTACGAAAATGTACTGTCTACCACACCTAATACTTTTAACAACTTTTAACAACAGCAGATTATGGAAATGTGATTGCACTATTTTCTTTTATTTTTGATTGTGGCCTTTATAATGTGAGTGATTATTTGTTTGTTATTACATATTAGGCTACATTGTTACATAGGCTACATTACCTTATTAAGTTTACATTGATGGAAAAAATAAGCTTTGATGATTTAGTTTCTGTCTTTTCCTAGCTTTTTTGTATTGTTTGTTTGACACAAGAAACACGGTTCCATAATTGTTTTTGTATTTTCATGTTGTTCGTGCTCCTTGTGATAACACTAATCATGTGTTGTAGATCTGTCGTCCCAGTTTCCTGTAATGGGTCTAGCTACCTTCAGTTGAGTGTTGATTTACAAATGGGAAGTTCTCAAGTGATCCGAGTCAGGGTTAGGGTTAGTTCTAAATTTGGTCTACTTATTGTCAATAGAAAGGCTAAAATGTATCAGTTTTTGTGCTAGCAATTACCATAAAGTACTACATATAGCGGAACTCACCCCTTTTGAAGTACTTAGAACAACACAAGAGATATTAACAAAATTCGGAACTGAGGTTATGCCGTTGTTAATTCAGTAGGCTACTTGGCAGTGGTAAGACTTGTTGAATGACGGGGTTAATGCGAACGAGTGAACTTGCGCGGTGCTCTGTTTGGCCGACTGCAGAGCGAAACAGGATGCAGCAACTGCATTGTCAGCCTACTGGTGTGTGCAAACAGATGAGGAAATGCAGGAGCGGGTACTCCAAAACCCAGGTTACCCTGGAAACGGTTTGCGTCATGATCACCAGCAATTAGCTTGCAGCTCTTTAGTTTTCATGATAGGTCTGCCAGGGCCTTGCCCAGTTGCTTCTGCTAACACGCGTAGAGAACAATAATACAAATAAAATAAAAACTGTAAACAGTTCTCAGTGTTTTTCACTTGAACATATTTATTATGTGGAGACAGTTTTGGGGCAAGAAAAAGTGAAATTGATATGAGTTTGGTTGTGCCCCTCCATATGCTGCTTTGTCCATCTTGGTGTGGTGTTATATTCTTATCTGAGCCCATCTGTCTTGCTGTGTGCATGTGTGAGTGAAACAAAGTTCCTGGTGCGTGACGAGTGGTCGTTAGCATCATATTTGAGCTGATAAGAATTTTTCTTGGACGAGCTAAACTGTTACCGGTAAACAACAGAAGTAGAAGGACAAGATAAAGAAGTATTTAGAGGAAGACAAAAGAATGGACTCTCCCCTTTCTACTAATAACACATGAACACACACACTCCCACACACACACACACACACACACACACACAAACTAGGCTGTATCAACCACCCAATCAGCACTCATTGGTTTCAAGAGGAGCTGGGATTTTCTGCATGGCTCATATCGGACACTTGATTGCACCATAAGGTTCCCAACAGTTCAAACATTTCAGGTAGCCTAGTAGCTTTTAAGTCCAGAAGGAGGTTGTTGAACCGAGCCTGTGTGTCCAGTGTTTGTTCAGCCCAGTGACTGGGTAAGACTGGAGGGAGGCAGGGCAGGGTATGGAGGAGGAGGGGTGGGGGTGACTGCCGAGGTGAGATCAGACTGCTGCTCTGACGTAGGCTGGCGCTGGTGGTCGAGATTTGAGTACTAGGATGGTGGTTATCCCTGGACAGAAGAGAGAGAGGAGGCCGCTCTTTTGATTCATATCAGGTTCTTTAATAAATAGTGGCTTAGTGGGGTAGCATAGTTTGTGGCTATTCTCTTTATAATTTTGTTAAGAATAGTTATGAAAAAATTGTGGGAGTATGTTTTATAGTATTGACTAATACTGTGTGCCAAATCATGGACATTCATATGGATAGGCGTTGTAAATCAAAACGGTAAAATTCACATTTTCTTGGCTAAAACACAGAGATAGAATCCCAATCTGTTACATAAATCTCACTAAAATACTAAACAGAAATGTAAGTGTTCGTAGTCCTGATGAAACTTTTGTTGCTTAAATTCTACCCTTGCTGCTTGCTCTCTTTCTTGCTGCCCCCCATTGAAAACAGTGTCAGCACTGCCGCTTTTACACCAAAAGGTTGTTGCTAGGTGACGGTTGACGTCAGTGGCAGCTACAGAGGAAGGCTTGTGTGTTTGCAGCTGAGGGCAGACCCCACTGAAAGGGCAAAACTATGAAGCCATATTAGTCATTTCAATGAAATCCCAAACATCAGTTAATGAGGGTAGCCTTTTTTCAATAACTCTCAGAATTGTAGACAAAAATACTATAATGTGACACACATTTGTAGAAACTATCTGCCTTTCCAACCCCCACCCTCTTTTCTTCTCTGTCTTTTACTCCTTTGCTGTCTCCTTTTCACTCACTTTGTTGCTCTTCTTTCTTTTTCTTTCGTTCTCTATTTGTCTCTTACTTTCTCTCTCCTTTTCTCTCCCCCTGTCTTTCTCTCTCTCTTTCGCACACACACACACACACTCACACAGAGGCTCAAATGCTATAGCAGCCCCCCCCCCCCCCCCCACCACCATTTTACAGAGCCAATGACGTAAGTGAGATTTTGTGGTGAGGAGGAAAAAATCAATCACTGGTGTCTAAGGAAGGTCTGAGAGCTCCAATGAGGTATCTCCCTCGTGGTATCTCACTGTCTGACCAAGGTGGCTCTGGAGCCTGCTTGCCATTGTTTAGTGTAATCAATTCCCGGGAACCCATATCTCTCTCTCACTCGCTCTCTCTCTCTTGCTTAACTGGGCCAAATAATATGACCTGTCGCTGTTAAGTTCAGCGTAGTGTAGGATATTATTCAATCGTTTTGGTGAATTGACAAAGGTGGTGGAAGGAGTTGACAGAAATATTTTCCGTTATGGCCTAAGTTCAAGTTTTAAGTGTCCATATTCCACTGACATAACATGCCTAAAAAATTGCCCTTGAAATTGGAAACCTTTGTTCTATTAGACAGGTTTTTCATTCCGGTTGCAAATTATTCAGTACTGTCTCTCTTTGTCTCTATTCGGACGAAGAAAAACAAAAGTAGGGAAGCAGCAGTGTCGAAGGTTTAGCAGCCTCTGAGGAGGACTGTTAACTCCAGGAGCCTCAGGTAGCTGTCCTCCGTCCTGGGATTCCTCAGCCTCGGCCTCTGAATCAGCCTGCCTGTCAGAGTCTGTCCCTCTGACAGGAACACAGCCCAGACTAAGAGGGCCCTGCCCCGCTTCAAAGTATGTCAACGCTCGAGATAAAGAGAGCAAAAGGAAGAAATAAAAAAAAGAACAGATAAAGATGTCAGTAACTGAAAAGCCACAACTGTGGCTTTGTGTGTGTGTGTGTGTGTGTGTGTGTGTTTGTGTGTGTGTGTGGACCTCTGCCCAGCCAAGGCTGGATAAGTGCGTAGAGATGTACATGTCTGCCATGTCAGTTATGAATGACGTGTGCTGGTGTTATGAGATAAGCTAGTGACGGGGGAGTTGGGAGGAGAGCGGCGGGCTATTGCTTTGACGCAGCCTCTTGATACCAGAGGGAGAGGGGGATCGAGGGAGAGGGGGATCGAGGGAGAGAGGGGGAGCAAGGGAGAGGGTGAGCATGGGAGAGGGGGAGAGGGGAAGAGAGGGGGAGCGAGGGAGAGGGAGCGAGGGAGAAGAGAAGCTATAGAGGCAGGGATGGCCATCAGCATGTAGGCGACATATAGAGGTGGCCATGAGGCCCACAATCAGTGGCAGTAATGTCACCGTCCTCCACCTCTTGAGCGCCCAGCGAGATCAGGCCAGGCGCTGTCAGATTAATCATTTGTTTGATTTTTGTGATTCTGGATTTCTTTCCACAAAAGGGCCGTTTGTGTCGGATAGTTTTGCATTCGCAGAGCTAAAATCCCACCTGGTCCCTCTCTGTGCCCCGTGGTCATCCACTGTGTGTGTGTGTGTGTGTGTGTGCGCGCAGTGTGTGGAGCTTTTGTTTGGTGTGGATAAAGGGTATTTAGTGTTCCAGTGTGAGTCTTCTCTCGTGTCGCTGCAGAGCATGGATGGATGGCAGCAGCTGATGCTGCTGTGTGTCTGTAAGGCCTGCTGTATCTGTGTTGCCCCTCTGTCGGGAAAGACGCACCCACGACCCAGCCTGCCTCTGACAGATACACCCCCCACCCCCAGAGGGCCCCCATACGCCCCGGCCCTGGCACCAACACAGAGGTGGGAGCTGTAGCCTGGGCATGGCCAAATGGCAACTCAGGCTGACTGGGCTGGGGGTGGGGGGGTTGTAAGAGGGGCATGTTGGATTCCACCCAAGACAAATGCTAAAAGTGGTTTAGGTGTGCCGCCCTAACCCACATGCCGCTTCTGACGTACGCCAAGTCTTTATCAGTCTTCTGAGCTCAACTTCAGAAGCACTTGCACTTGTTTTGAGGATGGGAGGGAGGGAGGGAGGGAGGGAGGGAGGGGCACCCTCGCTCAGACGGAGAGATGAGTAGCGGAGCTGCACACGGGGGTCTCTCTTTGGGAGCACATGGGGCGCAGATGGACGCCACGTGTGTCCTTTCACTCTGCACCGAGGGAAGACAAAGAGGGGGATTCTGCCATCTCTCCACGGCTGATGTGAAAACCAGCGATGAAGACGCCCTCCCCTGCATCGGTTCATCTGCTGTTTCTTGTTCTGTCCGAATGACCCACTTCTCTTGTACTGGGGTGATGGCCTTTCCCTCCAATTAGATCCTAATCTATCAAGACGATCTGCAATTCCAGGAATTGTGCAAAGAAAATGTGGCGGCAGAGAGAGGCTGACCTATTGCCGTCATTCCCAGGTTGTGCGTGTGTGTGTGTGTGCGTCAGTGTGCGCGCGTACGTGCTTGTGCTCCTGTTGCCGTGCAGTGTAGGCCTAAACCAGTTCTGCGGTATGAGTTGGTGTGAGTGAGACTGACTCACATGACAGTCGGTGTTCTAGCCAGCGAGTGCTGATGTGGAGCGCGGTGTGCGTGTCTGAGGTAGGCTGAAGCAGGGCTTGCCCTGTTGGGAGCCACCTGTGCACATACCTGCGTACAGATCTCCTTACATTGCCTGGAGCTCGCTGTTCCCTCTCAGCTCAGCCTGTCGGATGAACTTGCGGATGTACGTCATCATTAGTAATGGAATCGCCGTTTGACTTAACAGTCTTAAACTTTGACGTGGGGTGGTATCTTCACCTGAGGTAATTCGCCTCAATTTCAGATTGATTTCAACTCTCCTATGGCAGGTCGACAAGTATTAAGTGTCTGTGTGTGTGTGTGTGTGTGTGTGTGTGTGTGTACGTGTCTGTAAGCTATACAGTTTGTTTTAGGATGTTCAAGGTCCACTCCATATTGACCGTCACAAATTGTAGATGTCAAACGATTGCACCCTCCCCTCCCCTCCCCTCCCCTCCCCTCCCCTCCCCTCCCCTCCCCTCCCCTCCCCTCCCCTCCCCTCCCCTCCCCTCCCCTCCCCTCCCCTCCCCTCCCCTCCCCTCACACAACTCCCAAACATAGATTGTTGCATGTTATTTGTGTCCTTTTGTTTGCCTGTTGCAAAGTTATGTTCGAGGCGATAGCATGGCTTATTGTACGGTGACGAAACGGACCACATTAAAGTTGAAATGACGGTGGCCTATCCGGTTTGACATTCAGCTTTTTAAATAGACCAGGAGCTATGTGATTGGAACATCCTGTGATGAAGGACACACACATATTTTGAAGTGTGGCTCCTCGGGATTACAGGTCCAGTCCTATACCATGCCACTTGTTAACTGATGTGTTTGTGCCTGCTGGTATTCCCCCTGGAGAGGGAGGGAAGTGTGTGGACCTGTGGTGCTTCCAGACGGCTTCAGAGCGTGAGATTGTGGTGCAAAGACAGGACAGGAAATGACGTCGGTTGCACATGATTTTTTATGACCAATTAGATTCAAGCAGTTGTGATTCTACCCGTTCCCAGACTCGGTGTGGTTTAGATGTGTATAGAACTGGAGAGAGACCCTGCTTCATTTAGCCAGTGATGCTGTCCACGGGAACATAAAGTACAAGGTGGTAGAAAGTGTAAATCAAACCAGTTCCTCAACAGACATCTCCCCCCCCCCTCCGTTGTCTGTGTGTCCGTGTCTGCATGTTCCAGCGACAGGTTCTCTGTGTTCTCCCCTGGCAAAGCGGGCTGGCAACACACCGCAGACAGACAAGGACACTTTCCCTTCATTATGCTCGCGCTAAAACACCCGGGAATCAGCGCCGAAGCCCTCTCGCACAATAACAATCACAGCTCTCTCCTTCGACTCCAACCGGGGATACTGTTGTTGCTGCTCCATCGTAATGAGGCGCCAGAACGCCAAACTCAACCGCACTGCTGCTCGCTCGTTTAAAACCCTGATGACGATGTCACAGGTGAGACGCTGCTGGGACTGCTCCCCAGGCCCCGGGGCCGGCTCCTGGGGACAGGACGGTCTGATGAGGCCTGCATGGAAGCTGTCACCAAGTGCTCACACAGCGACACAGAGGCATCATCAGCTGACGTTTCACTCACTGACTTACTGATTCCACTGCAGAATGACATCTGCAGACAGAGGAGATGCCGTCTGGCTGTTGGCATCCACTCACACACACATACACACTCGTACACGCACACGCACACACACACACACGATCACCTGTGGTGCTCCTGTAATGAAGGTGCTCAGGGTGAAGTCACCCGGTCATGAAAGTGTTCCTGGCTTAGGCCTATCTGTTGTTTGATTTACGTCCTTCCAGAGATTGGTATAGGGCTATTGTAAATCAACAGTTGTTCAATTAATTTGAGATTAGATTTGGGACTGAATGATAGTCAAATGAAGTTATTTAGTTTGAGCTTTGGCCAAATGTAATCTGAGTTTGACCAGCAGTGCAGACGCAGTCGTCCTACTGGATGTTCACAGAGCCGAGTGCGAGCTGCAAAGGTGACAGCTTAGATCATTGAGTAGAAGGGAAGGCTGTGTCTGGTGCCGGTGGCGGCCACTTGTTTGTAAATGATTTACTTGACAACAGCCGATTTTTTTTCTCAGCCTTGCTCTGTCTGTGTGTCTCACTCTCTTTCACTCTCACTCTTATGTCTCACTCACTCTCTCACTCTTCCTCTCCCCCTGTCTTTCTCAGCCTCTCACCGGGTGTCTCTTTCACTGTCTTTCTCTTTCTCTACCTCTCTTTTGGTCCCTCTGTTTCTTTCCCTCGACCTCTCTGTACTTTCCCCCCGCTCTCTCTTTTGCTCCCTCCCTGGCCCTGATATATCGTCTGTGTTCTCGTGCTTGTTATTGGCCTGGGTTACAGCAGGGCTCAGGCTGACTGGTTGGCTGGCTGACTGGCTGGCCAGTGTTTATGAGAGAAGCCTGCTCTGATTCCATGATAAAGCCAGATGTTCCCTTACAAGGCTCCCTCCAGCCTCTTGGATCTGGCACCCATGTCCATATCAGGTATAGTCTTCCTGTTCTACTCAGCGCCTCCCTTCCAGGGCCTGCACGAGCCACCTAGCCTTGTGGCCAACACGGGGCCAGAACGCAGATGGCTGTGAAGGACAGTAAGGAAGTGTTTATAGACTGTCACACAGAAACACTTCCACACCGGCTACCCCGCCGCCTCACTGCCTACATGTGTGTGGTGTTTGCGTCGCAAAGTTCCAGTTTGGAAAAGGGCAATGTGTCTTTCTTATTTTGCTTCTCCCGGTCTGAGGGAAATGACATTTGGTTGTCTGTGAATGGCTGGATGGTCCAGATGGAGGTGCTGGTTCTGGGCTGGGTCTGGGGGAGGATGTGGAGCTGACCCCTGTGGGAGCTGAAGAGAGCACAGCCCTCTGGTCCTCCAGCCAGGATTCCCAGGCTAATTACAGCATGTCATTCAGTTGAGAGCCACTGATTACTGTCTACACCACCACAAACACACAAACCTCCCTTCCGAGAGAGAGGCACAGTGAAGCCGAGTGCCCATTAAAGTTGGAGTCAAATGATGTGAGGCCCTGTTCTCTAGGTGTGACCAAAACATGCTACACAACCTATATTTGAACCTGCACAGTTGTGTGTTCCGTCGCAGTAACGTCACAAAGACAAAAAGGGAGGAAGAAATACAATATAGATAGATACAGATAGAGATAGAGAAGGACAGAGAGACCAAAAGAAGGAGAGTGATAGTGTTCTAGATGTTCTGAACACGATGTCTTGGTTAGATATTTCTACAGGAGGAGTTCAACAGTAAAAGAGAACAGGGAAGCCACTAAGGGGCCAGTTATTTTACCCCCGTAAATTATCTCTTCATAAATTCCAGGTAACATATAAAGTCTGGCGTGCCGCCGTGAGAAGCGTACATTTGGTGCGTCACTGGGTCAACGGTCTCTTTCATAATTGCTTGTGTTAAAAGTAGATAAACCCTGGATCTTTTTATGAACATGCAGATCAACGACGCAAAGTAAAGTAGGGCTTATCATTGAGAAGGACAATTCAAGCTATTTATGCTGCCAGGGCAGTCAGCCAGTGAACTCCTCAGATCACGGAGGCCTGTGTTTTCCAGCCTGTGGTGAGCGTGTGTTACCCAAGTTCAGGTCAACAGTGGATATTAAGCAGAGATAAAACCTAACCTGCACGAAATGCACACCGCCTACAACTCTGTATAGGACTATGATTTACTGTGTGGTTTTCTAATAAACTCAGGATCAAACTCCACTTGCGGGGCTTCTATCCCTTACCTCTGGGATTAGGTCTATGAGTCGTCTTTACCTTCCTCATTGAAGGCCTTTCACATTTTTCTGTGAAAGGGGTACTGGTTTAATTTAAACTATGTGTCATTTTGCTGGATATTTTCTAGATTTGTTGATTCACCAAAAATGATAAGTTGTTGCTCTCACCTTTGAGGAAACATAACCCAATAATACAATCAAAGTTTAGTTGTTCTTCTTTTGTCTGTGTGTGTATAGCTGTAGAAAACAAATGCACTTCAGCACTCAGCCCATACATTTTATTTATTTTTTTACACCTGCCAAGTTTTAATCCAAGCTATAAAGCAACATTCATGAAAAGAATAATTATCTGGGTTATTCATAGCTTTCATTTGTTTAACATTTTAAAATTAAATGTTGTAAAAAAGAATTCTGCACTTTGTTTGAATTGAACGCGTTGAGTGTTTTGGGGGCAGAGCTGTTGTTTCGCTGTGTAGGGGAGTGAGTACGGTTCAGTATCGGAGGCCCAGTCTAAGAGCTCAGGTCTCAGCTGAGGACTGAGCTCTCCAAGCTCAAGCTTTCCAGGAAGGTCCTTTCATGATAATTATCACATTCCCTTTCCCCCGCAGAAATCCTTGTTGTTCTTAGGCTGCTTGATTTTAATAACGGTCTGATAACCAAAATAATTCTGTCCTACATTTATTTTTCGAATTTTCTGGAGACACTCCAAACGAACCCCAAAGCCGAAATGGTTGATTTGTTCTTCATCCCATCCACAATGCGAATGCGTTCGAAGTAGTTCATGAACGACGTGCTGAAGTGTGTGTGTGTTGTTTGTCGTCCTGTAGAATGCTGGTAAATGACCACTGCAAAATACTTATGGGCTATTTAAGCCTGAAACATGCCATTGTGGGAAAAAGTTCATCATTGACGTAATAGGGGTTGACCCTACTCAGATTGTGGCTTTTTTGTTGTTCCTGCAAACACGTGTTTGTCATTATGCAAGCTTTGCTCTGTCTGGCAAGCAGCCAAGAGTAGGAAGTGCAGCTAGGACAGGCAAAGCTGACAGTTGAGCTGAGACTTTCTACTCTAAATAAGCTCCACATTCTTCTTGTTTCAACATAATACCCTGTCAACCCCTCCTTCTCCCCTCTCCTTTTCTTAAAAAATAACAAAACAAAAAAAATCTAAGAACTAAGATAGATGTTCTGGTGCAGTCCAGGCCCATACTTCCATGATCTGTCATATTTCGGGGTAGCATTTATAGTTTGGAGTCCTAAACTGATTCTAGTGGTGATTGGAACATGTTCAACTGTAGGAGACAATAGGAGAGGAGGGAACCTCCGGTCAGCTCAGGGCCTCACAGCAGAGCAATCATTTCAGTTTCCATCTGCTTGATTGGGTTTATCTCGTCAGGCGCCCCAAGTGCACGGGACGTCGTGTCCCCAAGCACCCCCCCCCCCCCCCAACTGGGATCAGCTGAGTTTGTTGGGGGTCAACTGGATGGCGGAGCTAGGCTGGCCTGGGGTTGATGGACTGCTCTGGTCTGGCCTGAGGTGAGCTGCTTGCAGGTGACTGGTACTAGCATTGGTCTGTCCCGAATGCTCACACAGGCTATTTGTTTGGCCGATGTATTCTACTGCTCGTAGTGGCATGCTTCTTTTGAACACGTAGCATTTGGAGTTAAGAAAGTGAGGAACGAGCCAGCTGGGCCTGAATTATGGAGAGGCTGGAGAGGAGGCTGGGAAGGAGGCTGGGAAGGAGGCAGGGAAGGAGGCAGGGAAGGAGGCAGGGAAAGAGGAGCTGAGGGAGGCGCAGAGGGATCCAAGGCGTGAGTCTGCTCTGACTCTGCAGCCACACCTGTCTGGCCACAGAGGACGCCAGGCGGCCTCTCCCAGTCCCCCCTGACCTGTGTCCGTCTCGGAATCCCAGCCCCCCTCCACAGCCCCAGCCCCGGGCCAGTACCTGGTCCCTGGCCCCTGGCTCTGGGACGTTGGTTAGGAGGGAGGTTCAAGCTCTGGCTTTTCCATCTCTGTAATGTACAGTCGTATTTCTTCCCCCGTTATTTTAGTTGTTGGCGTACTCTGCTCTCTCTGTCAGTTCCCCTGGTCTCTCCCTGTAAAGGCTGTGGCTGGCTGTCACGCCCAGGCAGGGAGCCAGGACACTCCCACCCCCAGCCTCCTACATGGGGATCACATCTAGGGTAGGGAGGCTGGCTCGTCCCATCCACCTGACTCGCGTAAACAAACAGCAATGGCCATGCCAGATGCCAGACAGAGTGGGTCCTAGGAGCAGAGTCTGATGAGAACTCCGTCTGTGGCTCAGGCGACGTCCAGACTAGGCCTACTGCAGCACTAACCAGGGCTGTTCTGGGGCTAAGGGCTTGTCCTGGACCTGGTCCTGTGTCATGGTACGTTCTAGGGCTGTACTGAGCGTCACGGGGATTTAACCACATCATTATGAGATGGGCGAACCTTGAACCTCTTAGCAGAAATAAATATGGACTAGCCTAGTTCAGACACAAACAAACACATGCCATTTATCAAACGGCCAGCACGACGCACACACACACACACACACGCATACACAGTACAGTGATCCCTAGCTGCGCTTTATTGCATTTTTGTTTAATAAATTGGCCAGAGCGTACACATTTGTATTTCATCTTTAATCTTGTTTTTGTTTCGTTTTTGTTTTTTTTTTACTCAGGGTTTGAGCACTTAGTCAAACAAGCCAGACATTGTTGTGTTTAAAGGTATTGGCTATAGCACAAAACGCAAACAGTGGATTCTGAGAAGGGCATTTTAATGTGTTTCGTCTGTCCATATTATTGTGATTACACTGTACACATGGTTTTAGTGCTTGGAGTGGTCAATAACACTCCAGTAGTACAGCGATAGTGGCCTCCGGTGTTCTCTGGGCATGGACATGGGTCAGTGTTACTAGCCAGTGTGTTGCCAGGGCAGAGGAACAGGTAAGACTAATCGACGGGACAGTCTCACATACCCACCTGAGCAGAGAACTGACGGAGAGGTGTGAAAAGAGAGGGATGATGCCGTCCAGCAGCCCTCTGCCCCACTCCAAGAATTTTCCACGCTCCTGCCAGGTTGCCCTGACGACACGGCCGACTGACACCCCCCAGCGCCCCCGTTGCCCCCCTATGCGGGCCCTCGTGTCTCCGTCTGGTCTCTGGTGGAGCCTAGTCCTATCTAGGACAGCACTACCAGGGGTATACTGGCTATGTTCAGCTAGTGGAACAGGACACACACTCACTCACACACACACGCACACTCACACGCACACTCACACGCACACGCACACGCACACACACACACACACACACACACACACACACACACACACACACACTGCAGGGCAGTGATCTAGTTAGCTCTCTGCCTTCCCAGGGATGCAGACTAAAGTGTTGAACGAGGCTGCAGTGATTTTCTTTCATTTTTCTTCTTTTTTCTCTCTCTCTCTCTCTCTCTCTCTCTCTCTCTCTCTCTCTCTCTCTCTCTCTCTCTCTCTCTCTCTCGCCATTCATTCAATGTGTCTTCTTCCCCCCCCCTATTGTATGTGTGCATACATTTGGATGTGTGTGGATGTGTGTGTGTGCATGTGTGTCCGCAAGACTCATTTCTCCTCAGATGTGCCTTTGTGTGTGACGGTGAAAGCCTGTCCTCATTATAAGTGTGTGTGTGCGCGCATGTGACGCTGCCGGCTGACGTCAGTCCTGCCCTGCTCCTCTTAATACAAATCTCCTGCCTGCCAGTGTCCCCCTTTCTCCCGTCCCCTGTACAGTCATTACCCTGCTTTTATGATTGCTAGCCCTGACCCGATCTCACAGCCCAGTGCTAGTGGCTTGGTAATGTGACACACAGGTGTAAGAGTACTCTACCCCCCCACCCCCCCCCTCCTCCTTCCCCCCCCCCCCTCTTCGTGCTTGGAGGAACTGCTCTGTTTCACAGGGGAATAGAAGCATTTCACTCCCGTCTCCTTATGTGGGCCCAGCCGTGCTCGGGCCTGGTTCAGCCGGCGTGTTTGTGTGCAGAGTGTGACCGTGCAGAGACGGGCTCCCCTGCTGTTAATACGGGGTCGCCGTAAATGGCAGGCAATGGGTCAGCTGGTGGTATCGATGGTTGGTGAGGATGACCACAGGGTGCTGGGTGTTACCCAGGTGTTGGGTCGTGTTTCTGCCATCTGTTTTTGGGACACGTTACGTGGCTCGGGGGCAGGCAGGTGAGAGCTCCGCCTTTCCTCCTCCCCTAGCCGGCCAATCACAAAGAGGTGCCTCCAACGTATACCTTGGTGTCACTCACAACAACAGCAGAGGAGTTAATACCAAAACACACAATTCACGGTCAACTTCTCTATTTTTCTGAGCTGGCCAGTACCAGAGCCTTCTGGAATAGCACTTTTAGAACCTTATGGATCGTTAACCATATCATCTGATCGACCAAGCTTGTTAGGCTAGCCCACAGCCCATAATACTCGGTACTCTTTAGCATAGCTTAAGTAAATAGATGGAGAGCCCTCACTGTTTGCAATGGCACCACACCCTCGAGCACTTAATTGCAGTGCTTAGGTCGCAGTTTATTTGGTACTCGTAGCATGTTTCTCCTAACAATACACCCAAGAAAAACACCTTTCCTTTCTTGGAAAGGTACTGATTCCGTTGTCTGACCTGGACTGAGGTGGATGCGTCAACAAGACATATTTGTTTTTGGGTCCACAAGGTAGTGTAGCTGACAGGCTTCCAACATGGCCGCTGTCCTCCTGTCACCATAACCAGCCCTTCCCCTGGTCCTTTCATCAAGCTAGCCTACATTTTCACTAAAACAACGCGAGGAATCTCCTGTTTTCACGTGTGTCAAATACAAAGTGGAACGTGTGTGTGTGTGTGTGCAGGATAGTCATCACGTGAGAGAGAATGTGCTCATGTGTGTGTCCTCAGGCGCACAGACACAGACATACCTGTTTTTGCACGAGTGTATTGTGTGTGTGTGTGTGTTCTGAGGCGTACCGACACAAACATACCTTTTCGTGTGCGTGTGTGGGCAGAACGACACACGCGCGTCGTTAGAACAGTAGGTTCAGTCTACCACATGAGCCAAGAAGACGTCTAGTCTGCGTCATCCGCATGACTCCATGACAGCCTGTTACTACCTTCCATCTCTCTCTCTCTCTCTCTCTGTCTCTATCTCTCTCTACCTCACGCCTCACCCGCTCTCATTCTCCCCAACCCACCCCCCATCTCTCCCTCCTCTTTTTCCCTCTCTCTCTCTCTCTCTCTCTCTCTCTCTCTCTCTCTCTCTCTCTCTCTCTCTCTCTCTCTCTCTCCGTAAACAAGCAGACGTCCAACAGATCTCTCCTCCGGCCCCTCTCCCGCCATCCCGTTGCCATGGCGTTCGGCGCATTGTTTGCCGGCCTCTCTGTCAGGTTGCCATGGCAGTGCTTATTTGCCGTACTAAATGTTTGGCTGCGTTGTACAGATGCTGATGACAAACGCACAGCCTGCCGCTCTGATCAATGGAGGAGACTCTGATTGGAGAGGAAGGGGCACGGCGTCCGTCAGACTGAGAGGCAGGCAGGCTGGTGGAGAGGCAGACAAGCTGGTAGAGGCAGTGAGATGGGCAGACAGACAGGCAGGCAATCAGACACACAGACAGACAGACAGACAGACAGACATGCAGGCACAGCTTGATATGGACTGTGCCTGTGATGCACAGATGCCCGTGTGTGATATAGGGGTGTAATGCTGTTTATGATAGTAATATGCACTACACTGAGGTTCACCTGTATGATTGAGCGCCATTTTCAACATTCTTATATGCCACTCCTGTATTCGATATGGGAGAGGGATATAAAGCAAAAGGGAGCTGGTCTCATTGGTTTGCTAGCGATCAGTCTTGGGAGTCTTATTCCTTTTGCCTCCATCACACCCCCTGGTGGTGTGCAGAGGTACTACGTGTTGCCTTTCTCTCTCCTGTGAGTGGAATATTTACTCCCTGGCTTTAACATGGCGACCTGTGCTCTCCAATGAGGACACAGGGATAGACATTACTAGCACGAGGCTAGCTAGCATGTTCTCCTCTGACACCTAGCCAGGCCCCGCACTGGCAGGTTCAACATTCCTGGTTGTTATACGTGTCAACATTGTCTTATTTGTGTCTTTTTTTCTTGGTTACAGAATAGCTGAATATGTTTGTGTCAGATGTGAGTTTGAGACAATACATTTAGTTTCAGGAGAAATGTTAACATTTTGCATTCATGTTAGAAGTTCAAGTGTTAAACCAACAAGACGGACTGAATAAACTGAGAACGACAAAACTAAGACCCAGAATGTAAACTTTCCAGTTATGTTTCTGTTCCCACAGTGTCATTTGAACTTTGAAATAATTCAGTTGACCATCCCACTGTGCATGGGCCCCAGCCCATGTGTTTTACTGTAGCACACAAAGTAAGCTCCTGTTTGGTGACTTTTGTCTCAGACAGACACACAGCCCTGCTCTGGAAATGCAGCCGATTGACGTAGTTGCGGCCAGATAAGATCTCAGAGCACCATTGTTGACGTGTCATTGTGGTTGCAGTGGTGGAGAATTTTACTTAAACTTTTTTTTTTGTTTTGGCTTTTGCTTTCTGCGAAAGGTCTAGGTTAGTTCTCTCTCTAACCCTAAGACTACAGAACATTGTCTGCATTAACACAGGATAGAAGTAAAAGACACATTGTGGAGGGTTATTTATGTCCGATGTTTTCTCTTGAATGTCAAGTTGTACATGTGGTGTTGGTGGTGTTCCGGTACCCGTACTTACCAACACATGCACTTTACGCCCTTGAAGATGTGGACTTTGCATGACACCCACCCACACCCACAAACACTAGGAGACTGTGATGAGGCCCCCGGGCCAATGCTGAGCGTCTCTGCTGTGTGTTTTCAGATGATCCTGTGGGACTGGGACCTGAAGCAGTGGTACAAGCCCCAGTACCAGGTCAGTACACTGTGGATGATGACAACGCTCTGGTGCCTTTCTCTGTGTGTGTGTGTGTGTGTGTGTGTGAGGGCGCGGGTCTACTTCGTAATCATGCCAAAACTCAAATTTAAAGGCCAATTTGAAATAGACGAAAGCACGTTTGCACGATGATAAACCAACTGGAATTCTATTGAGAGACAATGGTAGGAAGGGGAGGTCGAGGGAGATTCAGAGGAGGGATTCGGTCGGGATAGGAGGGGTGAGGTAGGTAGGGTGAGAAGGAGAGGTGAGATGTAAGGGGGGAGGCAGGGGAGAGGACGGGTGGGGGGGTTGAGGCAGGAGGGAGGCTGAGATGGTGAGATGTGGAGAGGTGGGGTGAGGCAGGGATGAGGCAGTGGGGAGGCAGGCGGAGACGAGGAGTGAGAGAGGACTGAGGCAGTGGGGAGGCAGGGGAGAGGGGAGGAGAGGAGGTGAGGGAACTCCGTCAGCACAACACACAGGCACTCTGCCCCTCACCTACCGTGCGTCACCAAGACTGGGAAGTGCTCACATTGCACTTTTATCACGCACACGTCCCCGCCACTCCTTTTTATTACTGACATCACCAACCCAAGACGGCTTTCAATTACCCAAGATCAATGCAGTGAGCTCAGCCCGCCCGCCCGCCCCCCCCCCCCCAGCCCCCTTCCTGTGTGGCCCTCTACCCACACGATACTGAAAGCGTGACGAACACAACAGTGTCCTGTTACACATCTAGCTTCCGCACCTGCATGTTTCATGTGTGTGTGTGTGCTGTGCGTTTGGTAGCGGTTAGAGTACCGTTTGGTGGTATGTTTAGTACGTAGTGTGTCGGCTTGGTGCAGCTATGAATCCTAAAATACGGAAGCACCTGTTCAGCTTGTCATGTATTTGGGTAAGCTGGGTTTGTGTGCATGTGTATAGTGACAGTCACCTTTTGCACTGTCGTGTCTTGGGCACTCTCTGACCTATTTGTCTTTCTCTGTGTGTGTGTGTTTGTGTCAGGGTGCGGTGAGCGGGAATGGCGTGGACCTGTCGGTCATCAACGAGGCCAGGAACCTGGTGTCGGAGCTGCTGATGGACTCGTCTCTGTCGCCACCCACGGTGTCGTCCCTGCGCAGCGTCAGCAGCCTGATGGGCACCTTCTCCGGCTCCTGCCGGCCCCGGGTCAACCCCTTCACCCCCTTCCCCGGCTTCTACCCCTGCACAGAGGTGGACGACCCCGCCGACCGGGCCGACAGGAAGCCCCTCAAGGTGAGCCAGCACCGCAGGCCACGGCCTGGCCCAGTGGCTCTCCTTCACCAATCCCATTCCTTGGAAGGAGAACTCGCTTTTTACGATAGGGGGGCGCATGGGCTAAATAGTGACACAAGCTTATATTGCAGAGACCTAATATACGTATATTGGTGTATCCAAGCACTGAAATCTCAGTATTATTGTACACTGTATGATTTGAAAGCTTCTTTATAAAATACATTTCTGCTGTGCTTTAGCAGTTAGTTGTCCCTGCTGACTTTTGCTCCCCTCCCTCCCTCCCTCCCTCCCTCCCTCCCTCCCTCCCTCCCTCCCTCCCTCCCTCCCTCCCTCCCTCCCTCCCTCCCTCCCTCCCTCCCTCCCTCCCTCCCTCCCTCCCTCCCTCCCTCCCTCCCTCCCTCCCTCCCTCCCTCCCTCCCTCCCTCCCTCCCTCCCTCCCTCCCTCCCTCCCCAGGGGCTGAGCAGTAGAAGCAGCCTGCCCACCCCCCAGCTCCGGCGAGGCTCCACCTCCTCCCCCTTCCCCCCCATGGAGTCAGCCTCCTCCCGCTGGGAGCGCAACAGCGGCAAGAGACCCCACCCCGACCTCAACCTGACCAGGTACGACCCCAATAGACACAAACCTTCACCTGACCAAACCCACTCAGACAGTGATCGGGATTCAAGAGCTATATTGCATTCAAGAACACACATTTAATAGGTGGAATTGTTTACATTGACCTTTTAGCTGTGTCCTCAGTTTGAAAATAGGTGGTCGTATTCCAGCCAAAAACCATCTTTAAGCACCCCAGTGAAAATCTCCCTAGTTTGTACAAGCACCATGCTTTTCTCATTATTTGTCCCCAAACTGGTTGCTATGTATACTTATTTTTGCTGTACGTTGACACACTTGATTAAACAGGATATCTCTGTGGCCAAAGTTAAATTCCTCCCTGGCACCACAGTTAAAGCATAATATGCCAATTCTACCAGTTGTACTTCCTCTATAATGCCACAAGGTGGCAGTCGTGATCCAGCTGTCTAAACCTAATCTGCCTCCCCTCATGTCAGCCCTCAGTAAAGAAGAAACATGTTCAACTGTTTTTTTTTTTCCCCTTATGTTGCTGGTGTGTGCTTGTGTATTGCAGTCCAGGGTCTCTGTCCAACGGGCCCAATGCTAACCTGCTGACCATTCCCAAGCAGAGGTCTTCTTCTGTCACCCTCACCTACCACCCTGGGTCCAGGAGAGCAGGTGAGGACACACATACACAGTGGACTGTACAATAGAGCTCTAACTTACAGTGACTTGCTGACCATCCTCTCCACCCCTCCTCTAGGCACGTCTCCCAGTCTGAGTCCGGTCACCTCCCCTAGCCACAGTCCCCCCTCTGTGGGGGGGGCGGGGGTGTCCTCCCTGGTCACCCGCTCCCCTGTGGAGTTCCCCGACACGGCCGACTTCCTCACCAAGCCCAGTGTCACCTTGCACAAGCCGCTGGGCTACACCCTGAGCTCTCCGGACTTCCAGCAGCCCTACCGAGGCCTGCCCTCCGCCCCCCTCTGCACCAGGTAGGGGACCACCCACTACCCACCTCAGCTGTCTGAACCCCCATGCTGGCCGACCGTGTCCCTGAGCCCTGTCGCTGACCACAGCCCGCCTGCTCTCCAGGACCCAGGTGTGCTGGGCGTAAACTGACCTGGCGTGTCTGTGCCCATCTTGTCTCTCATGCAGCTGTGGCCGTCAGATGCTGAAGGGCCTGTCTAGTGGGGAGGCTGGAGAGGGTCACCCGCCCCAAACCACCGAGGCCCAGCGCAGACGCTCAGGTATGCCCCCCCCCCCCCCCCCCCCCCCCCCCCGCTGGCAGAAACACCTACACACACACAGTCTCTTCACTACCTGGTACGACCCTCTGGGTGTGACAGGATAAAGTACCAGTCAAATGAATGCCGGTCAACGTCCTTCACCGAATGCAGTCGACTTCCCATTGAGGTTCTGGTGTTGTTCTCAGACACGTGTTCTGTGTGCTGGTTGGTTGCGGGCAGGTGAGGCGTCTGGCTTTGTGGGCGATGGCCTCATCCGGGAGGAGAGCGTGGAGGTGGAGCCGGCCGGGGACAAGAGCTCCGACCCAGGAGCTAGGAAGCAGGCGGAGGGGGAGGAGCCGGAGGAGAAGAGCCCCACAGCGGAGCAGCAGACCCAGCAAACGGAGGTATTGGGATGGTGGTGGGATCAGCAGCTACACAACAACAGATTGGCTAGGCTAGGCTAACACTAATAATGTAAACAACAGAATAGGGAACACAGATATGAGGCAAACAGCGCTAGCTTCATGCAATATTACGCAGCAATAGATACCCTTACAGCAGTAACCCTAGCGTTAGCTACTTCTACTAACCTCTCAGGTTTAAAGGGACTGATGCCTAGCTGTAATCCGATTCCAAATGCCCCTTTGTGTAACAGCAGTACGCCAGTGCTCTCCCAGTATCCCAAACAATGGTTTTAGGGTGAATAAGTTGTGTACATGTGTGTCTGTGATCTGCAGGGTGACCAGGAGTTTAAGCTTGAGCCCATTCTAGATGACCATGAAGCTCTCATGGAGAAGATAAACAGCTGGAACTTCCAGATCTTCGACCTTGTGGAGAGAACAGGAGGGAAGACAGGAAGGATACTAAGCTATGTCAGTAACTCAACCCTCCATCTGCCTGTGTACCCATCCGTCTTTGACAACTGTAACACTCATCTACCGGGCTTTAGCATATCATTCATTGAATGGCTTTTTCGCTTTTTTTATATTTAAACTATTTATTTGTTGAATATGCCAGGTTTGGAATCTTAGCTTGGGTTTGTGAGCTGTTAAGTAACTGGACTGGGGCATCAACTCACAACTCAAAACACAGCTGACAAACCAATAACCCTCCCAGATACACCCCAAACCCTTACACAGCAGAACAGGGATCAAAGTAAAGACCGTCTGATCCATATTAGCAGCTACTGTTGGCTTGTCAGGCCAAAGTCTGTCCAGAATTGGTCTATTTTTTGCTTTCTATCTCCGTCTGTGTTATCTTCCTAATGCAGGGGTGTTACTTGTGTGGCTCCCGCAGGAGAGCGCCTGTCTTGTGTCTTCATTAGTGCCGCCTGTTCCTCCCCTGTTCCTCTCCAGGTGACGTACACCTTGTTCCAGGACACGTGTCTGTTTGAGATCTTTAAGATCCCCGTGAGGGAGTTCATGTCCTACTTCTGTGCTCTGGAGAACGGCTACAGGGACATCCCCTGTAAGTAGCGCCCCGCCACGCCCCCTGACTCTCTGTCACTGAGCCCACACCCAGCAGTGGTGAACAGGCCACTCACATTGACATGAATGATCAGTAGGGTCACGTGAAGGTAACCTGCTCTGTACACAGCACCTGCTATAACACCAATGCTGTAGTGTGACGAAGAGAGCTTGAACAAAGGGGGGGGGGGGGGGGGGTAGGGGAATGAGTGGGGCTGATGTGTGGATCCCTTGTCACAGACCACAACCGTGTCCACGCTACTGACGTGCTCCACGCTGTTTGGTACCTGACCACCCGTCCAATCCCAGGCTTCCAGCAGATCCACAATGAGCATGTGACAGGAAGTGACACAGGTAAGCACTGATGAAGGATTTTTTTTAACGTTTGTGCGCTTCTTGCACACAAACTAACCAATAAACTAACCAAGTCCTGGATTAAATCACCTTCAAATTGGGCATCTTAACGGATTTCTTTGGCTGGTGTAGGATTAAAGGAGGACATCCACATTCCTACAGGGCTGCATGTGCCCTCCTCCCCACAGAGAGCCCAGATGGGAGGGTCTGAATCGCCAGGATCCCCAGGCCTGTCTTGGCTAATGCTGCTTTATGTCCCTTGATCCATTCGAAACACATTATAGCTCGCTCACTGACCACTCCTTCACTGGCTGCCAGCAGAGCAGCTGCCTTCAGACAGGGCGGAGAGAGAGAGAGAGAGAGAGAGAGAGAGAGAGAGAGAGAGAGAGAGATTAGACAGGGAGAGGCAGGGAAAGAGAGCCAGAGTGAGAGATAGGAATAGAGAGACAGTGGCAGAGTGAGAGATAGGGAGCGAGATGATAAGGCTCCGTCGTGATACAGATCTGGCGAGACTTAGCTCGGCGCATTAAGGTCGCGTTTTGGCTCTGTACGTTAGTAGAATGGTGCAGCTTGGTGAGTCACCGGCCCAGCCCTTTGGCCCAGCATCCAAACCCAGTTCACCCCTCCCTCAGACTCCTCTGTCTGAGTCTGTCCAGTCCCGGGATCCTCCACAGCCATGACGGGGCCATCTCCCCCTCAGCCCACGGCCCTCCACTCCCAATGGAGAAGTGCACATTCAGACTGTTAGGCCTGGCCTTCCCTGGCTGTGACTCTGTGTCTCTGTGTGGTTGGAAACAGACTCCGACAGCGGCATCTCCCCAGGCCGGGTGTCCTACGCGTCCTCCAAGAGCTCGTCCATGTCGGACGACAGCTACGGCTGCCTGGCCTGGAACATCCCAGCCCTGGAGCTCATGGCCTTGTATGTGGCAGCCGCCATGCATGACTACGACCACCCGGGCCGCACCAACGCATTCCTCGTGGCCACCAACGCCCCTCAGGTAAGCCCCAACTGAGCCTCACCTGCAGATTGACCCAATAACCCGTGATGACTTGATTGACGGTGCTCCCAAAGGCTGGATGTGAGAATCCTACACTCTTGCTCGGTGATAAAGCAACGATAGTGTAGCTGTGATTCTGAGGCAGAATTCGATTTTCCTGCTGATCAGGCACCCCTTTGATTTCAGAATATTGTGAAGGGGTCAGGTTGGTACTGTTTGTCCATGTGATGCTTCCATTCTAACCCTGGGGGAATCCGTATCTCTATTTCTTTGAGGTATTGCACAAGGACAAGCTATTATTAGGAATAGGTTTTTCTAGGTAGGCATCAGACAGGGAACAGCGAGACTAGCGGACTGTTTGCAGAGCGCTCCGGTTTTTCAGGCTCCTGTTATAACAGACGCGATCACGTTCCACTTGCGTAAATGTCCGTGGAAATGACCGAGCGTAACGAGAGGGATCCCAGAATGTATTGATCCTCGGTGACAAACAGTCTTGTCCGGGGCTTCCACCTCTACTGAGAATGGCCCAAAGTCCCCTCGCCTTCCACACATCTTACCTCACTGTTCTACCCCGTTTTCTATTGCAACACGAAACCCTCCCCTCCTTGTCCTCTCGTCCACTCCTCCACCGTGTCTCCTCTGTTTCCCCGTCGTCATGCTTGTCCTTCCCCCCGGCTGTCTCCAGGCGGTGCTGTACAACGACCGCTCGGTCCTGGAGAACCACCACGCCGCCTCAGCCTGGAGTCTGTACCTGTCCCAGCCTGAGTTCAACTTCCTGGCCAACCTGGACCATGTGGAGTTCAAACGCTTCCGTTTCCTGGTCATCGAGGCCATCCTGGCCACAGACTTGAAGAAGCACTTTGACTTCCTGGCAGAGTTCAACTCGAAGGTCTGTCATTTCACGGCTCCGATTGACACACTGTATTATGACTGATCTGACAAAAGGCCTATCATTTCAGTCCAATGCATGCCAAAGAGCACAATCCTCTGCGAAAACATGGAAGGTAAACAGCTGTGTGTGTTTGTGTTTTGCTATAAATAGGTGAATGATGTGAACAGTCCAGGAATTGACTGGACCAACGAGAACGACAGGTTGCTCGTGTGCCAGATCTGCATTAAGCTGGCAGACATCAACGGGCCCGCCAAAGGTCGCGACCTCCACCTCAAGTGGACAGAAGGCATCGTGAACGAGTTCTATGAACAGGTGAGCCAGGCGTCTGTGTGGCAGGGGGAAACGCGCAGGTCGATCTCTGCTTTGAACTGTGACCCGTTGGCACCGGGAAATGAACCCGTATCATATATGTCTTGTCTAGGGAGATGAGGAGGCCAGTTTGGAACTACCCATCAGCCCCTTCATGGACCGTTCCTCGCCACAGCTGGCCAAGCTGCAGGAGTCGTTCATCACCCACATCGTCGGGCCGCTGTGCAACTCCTACGACGCAGCGGGCCTGTTGCCGGGGTACTGGATCGACGAGGAGGGCTCGGAGGAGGAGGAGGAGGAGGAAGAGGAGGAAGATCAGGTGGACGACACAGAAACTGATGAAGACGAGCTGGAGGAGGATATTGAACCAAGTAAGGAATATCGTCATCCCGGCTCGCTCTCGTCAGCCTGGGAATGTTTCACGAAAGTAACTTTCCACCGAATGCCTGTCACGTTCTGTTTCTCACACGCTGTACACCGTTTAAGGGCAGTGTTTGGGTCAACTGAGCCGTTCTCCTTCCCCCTTGTCCCACGCAGAAAGGAGGAAGGGCCGCCGCAGGCTGTTCTGCAACATCATGCAGCACCTGACGGACAACCACAAGGTGTGGAAGAAGACCATCGAGGAGGAAGAGAAGGGCAAGGAGCTCAGCAAGCAGCAGTCCGACAGCCTGCCCCCGTCGCCCTCATCCCCGTCTGACGACATCCAGGTGATCCAGGAGGAGGAGGAGGGGGAGGAGCGACCGTAGCAGTCCAGCAGGACCAGGGCCAGAGCCAGGAAGACAGGGGGGAAGAGTGAGGGCAAGAGACCCTCACGCCCCCCCCCACCCCCAACTCCCCCCCCCCATTCTCCCTCACACACACTCACACACAAAACAACCCTGCTGGTTCTCCACACATTGAAGTTGTCACTGTGCCGCCACTCAGATGCTAAACGCAGTCATGTTGTTTTAGAGAGAGAGAGAGAGAGGGAGAGAGGGAGAGAGGGAGAGAGGGAGAGAGAGAGAGAGAGAGAGAGAGAGAGAGAGAGAGAGAGAGAGAAAATGGCCTTACTACTGTGACTGGATCCTTGCTGCAACGGTGGGAGTCCCACTCCTATGCACTTTCACCCTTATGGAGAGCCCGGGCCCCCAGACCTGAGGAGCCTGGTGTGGAGGACTAGGATGGACGGGCCCAGCAGAGCCCAGCCCTCCGTGGTGACCTGGCTGTAATGCTGCCTTGGACGCAGAGCGCTTAACTCTCCTTTAGGTACTAAAAGAAAAGCATACTATTTAAAATAGAAGTAGAAGAAGACTCCAAAACAACACTTTGACATGATTGACACCTGTTACCAAAGCAAACAGTTCAAACATGGAAAGACAATAGACTGTTTCAGACTCCATGTCAGGAATATTGTAGACCTATATATCAAATGTGCCTGTCTGAACTTTCTTTCCTGAGTCCCTGGGTCTAGTCCCGGGGTCTGTGCAGTCCTCTCCCCTTGCTGGCGACACGAAACACTGTATCACCGACTCAGTCTCAGAGACATTGTGGCAATGCTGACTGATAATGAGCATTATACCTGCATCGTTTTTGATGCCCTTTAGTCATACCTGCCTTTTGGTTTTACTCTTCTTTTAGTGTGCATTTGATTTTCATTTGGTTACGTAGGTGTGTTTGCGTGTGCGTGCGCTTGTATGTGAACATATACAGGTGTATGTGAGCCTGTGTGTGTATCTTCAGGAATGCTTGGTTGCCAATCAATAAATTGTCCTCTGGTGTTAAGCATGTTGCATTCAGAACAGGAGTCCTGTTCCATTGAAGGGATTTTTTTTTTCCTTTATGTCCGTTTTGATTTGTATCTATTTTTCACGGTTACTCAGGATTCACGTGAAGTTGAATAATTATTTTGCGAGAACTCGTTGATTTTAAACACGCTTTTAAATCAAAGAAAAATCGAATCTGGGTGACTGAAATGGTTTTTAATCTTTGTACGAACAACTTGAAAACAAACACATTCAAGCAATTGAAATGCTCCGTGGTGAGAAAGGATAGTTCATGTTGTCTTTCTGTCACTCAAACACAGCTGCTCACTAGTGCTGTTTGCATTGTTACCTATTAAAGACCTCACTGTAGAATTGGGATCCTCAACTGTCAGTTAACTGCAAAGATCTGTTTGCAGCAAAGCAGAATCTGAACTCTGGCGGTGAAATCCCATGGTGATTCACATACCAGTATATTTGCTGGAGATGTTTTGGATGGCATTGTTCTCAGCATTGTTTTTAACACAACATACTCCAGCGTCATCGATTCATTTTTGATTTTCTTATTTCACTCATTCTGCAGAAACGGATGTTTTGAGGTCGATACCTTTTTTGACGAACCCATAACCAGGCCAGTGTGTAGGGAAGTGATCCAGGGTTTCCCCATCACTTTGTTTTTGTTTTTATATTTTCTTATTCTGAACCATGAGGCAGGTTTAATACTAATAGTTCTATATTTTTGTCTGTAATAACTCTAGGCATTCCACTAGAAAAGCGTTTTGATGGAGGGGTAGGCAGCCTTGCAAGCCTCAGCTCTCCGGTCACCTTGTCCTGTCATTCTCTCCAGAGAGGAGATGTTCTCAAGTAGGCAGTGTAAATCAAGCTAGTATATTTAAAGACAAAAAAAAGATATAGATATAAATGTGCACATTTTACTACCAAACAAGTGTTTAGCCTCTGCACAAAAAGAGTATCTGCATATAAATATATAAATATATTATATTTTTTAATTAATCAACTGAATGCATCTGTTTTCTACACGCAGCTGACACATATTGTACATTGAGACCCTGTAATTACCATCTTGTTTCCAGAGTTTTTATCTAATACTATTTACAGTACAGATGTGGAACTGTGGGTTTGGTGTTTTGTTTCTTTTTTCTTTTGGATTCAGCGTCTCCCTGCTCCTTGTCATAACCACTCTCTCAGTCTTGGTTTGATCTAGTAACTCTGTGTTGTTTCTCAGTCAACCCAACCAGTGCCAAACTGTCCCTGCCCGGTTTCCAGGCACCCAGATAGCGACCCCCCCCCCCCCACCACCACCACCACCCCTTGCCCAGGGGTTAAGTGTGGTGAAGAACGCTCAGAGCTTAACATCCACCATGTTCAATGTGACAGTGGAGAAACCAGGTGTGGAAGGCTCACTTGAACTCCTCAGTGCTCCCTCCTACTGTCTGAGTGGGGTCTGGAGTCTTCTGTGTTTCGCTAATGGACGGATGCAGGATTGCCCCCCCCCACCACCACCACCACCTCCCATTTTATGGCTCATTATGTTTGTAAACGTTGATGGTTTGTTGGCTTCTCACTGTGCAGTCTCTCACACACAACAGTGTCCTCCAATGTTCTTGTCATAAATACATCTAGGAATGGCTGTTATCCTTATGTAGCATTTAGATATACGTATGTCTGATGTAACCGTTCAACCTTATCAACACTGTGGGGAAAACAGATTTTTGTTGTTATTTATAGCTGTCATAAAACACCATCCCTAAAATAATCCTGACGCCTCCGTTTGTTTCACTGTACTTTGTCTGTTTCAGAGGGAGAGAAAGAGTCTGTCTGCGCAGTGTGTACTTCCAGTATGTTGGACTGTGACTTCCTAACTGTCTTTGAGTTACAGTTCTCACCACTGTATGCTGTTCCGGTCTAGTGTCTCACCTCAATTTGAACTCTCAATGTTTCTGTGACCGTAACATCATGAACCGTCATACAGACATGGATCAGGGGCATATCCTATTCACTCCATCTAGCATCCAGCATCATTTTCCGTAGCTCTGTTTGGTAAGACGGCGACTGCTTGCTGTCAAAATATCAGCAGGGATCAAATCTAAAACACAACCTGGGCTGGGTGTTGAATGGGCACATCTGTAGTCTAGTGTTCGTATAGAAGGTAGTGTTGAGGTTAAGGTAACACTGTTAATCTCTAGGTACTTTTACTTTTTCACTAATTTCCTTTTTAAGTATAAAGGATAAATAAAGTTGAAAGTTTGGTATGAGTTATACTAGCCGTGTGTATCCTGATTTACCCTTGATCTGGACTGAATGCAGAAGGCCAGCTCATATAACGAGACTTGAAGAGGTATAGTGTGTGTACGTGGATAGGCAGTGATGTAATAACTGAAGAGGTATATCTAATCAAGACTCACTCACCAGAAAGAACATGAACAGTGGAGAACAAAGCAAAAAAGTTTATTTTGCTCCTAGGTAAGACTATGTCTATGAACACTCTACAACGTAGCACCATTGTGTCATTGTCCAACATACCAAGTCAAAACATTGAAGTTACAATTTGCTGGAGGTCTGATGAAATATGACATCACTTCGCAATTCTGGAAACCCACGGCAATTCTTGTAACTTTCTGGCAAGAGGTTTTTCCATGGAGGGCTCTTCTTGGAGGAAGTTCAGTGTTGGTTCAGATGTAATATATTGCCTGGATCCAGGCCGGTATACATGTACAAGACTTTCTAGGAAAGACGGCTTGTCTAAATTCCATGTCCAGCTGCTACAGCTGAAATGGATCTCCTCTCCTTTAGTCAGACTGAGAATAGAGAGGGGACAGGGCCTCGGACCATCACAGAGGTCCACCCAGTCACAATGCTCCTCAACCCCCTCAGTAAGGCACCGTGGCACCAGAGCCCAGTCCAGTATCAGGAGGTGAGATAACACCAGGAGAAATGCTGATTTATCCTGTTGGATCCGCTGTTGGCTCAAACGTTCACACAGTCATTGTGCTCACCTGGACCTCTGGTAACTGTTCCGATGCTCCTTTGACTTTACAAACAGTGCTGTGCAAACATGCAAATGCTGAGAAAAAGGCCCCACTGGGCAGTGCTTGGAACTGGGAGCAGTTCTGCGTAAATAAGTTCAGAGAGGCAAGGCCAGCTGTTTTGTCTCTGTCTGGCAACCTGTCTGTGTGTCTGGGGGTGGGGGTGGGAGGGGGGCTGGGTTTCAAAGCTGCCTCCGGACGGCACAGATGGCATAGGGTAGTGGTTGAAGGGTCATCCCCAGTTTGGGGGTGAGGCTGGGCACGGTGCCAGGAGGAAACTGCAGGTGGAACCGCTGCAGCATGGTGGTGAAGAAGAGGAACATCTCCATCCTGGCTAACTGCTCACCCAGACAGCAACGCCTCCCTGAGGAAAAACACACGCCGGTATCAGCTCTGGATGTGACAACACACAGACACACACACCATATTGTCTGACTAAAGCTAGACTGCCTCACTACCACTTTTCTATTTAACTCACGAGACACTCTCCCTCACTTGATCCGATACAAACAGTACATCTTTAAAAGAAGCATCGGGTGACTGTACAGGAACTTGCAATATAGTAAGCCACTCTTTTGAGACAGATTTTAGCCCTATTCAGAGTTAGCTTTGGTCTTGTGGTGTGGTGTGTTTAACTGTCAGTTTGTTTTTCTCTCAGCAATGAAGACACTGTTTATAATGACCCCAGGGGACAAGTCAGTCTCCGATGTAGACACTGAGAGCTCACAGCAGTGATTAGGATTGCACATCTAGACCACTTTATTACATCTGACTCCAAATTTAATGAGGTCACAACTGGAGAATGTAATTTAATGCCAGCGACCATAGCTGTTTGGCACAAAAAGAGAGAAGGAGGCAGGGAGGGAGAAAGAGTGTGTGTTCTTAGCTCACCCAGAGAGAAGGGGAGGAAGGCTTCCCGTCTCACAAAGTTCCCTTTGCTGTCCAGGAACCTCTGAGGGGAGAACACCTCCGGGTCGGTCCAGTACTTCTCGTCAAAGTTGACCGAGTACAGGTTTGAGATGACCATTGTGCCCTTTGGGATGGAGTACCCATTGACCAGCGCATCCTGGGTGGTGGCACGGAAAATCCCCAGGGGGACGATGTTACAGAAGCGCAGGACTTCATGAAGCACCGCCTCCACAAAGGGCATATTCTGCTTGTCTTCCAATGAGGGGGGTCGAGCACCCCCCAGTACGCTGTCGATCTCCTTGTGGAGCCTCTCTGGGGCAAGACAAACACCAGCAACACATAGTCAGTATGATATTACTATGGACAGCAGGCCTACATGCTTGTTCACTGGGATTCTCGTCATCGTCAATGCACGCTTTGGTCTATGTAACAAACACTTCAAGATAAATAGGATGGACTCTCTGTCAAACCAAAACAAAGGAGGCTTCAGAATATGGGATTCTCTGGTTAACGGGGAGTTGGAAACAACGCCGCTTGTAGGTTTAGGCTGCGATTAGGGGGGCCTGGGGAGTTCCCAGTGGGGACTGACCTTGTATGTTGGGATAAAGAGCCACGTAGAGCATGGCCCAGCGCAGGGTGTTCGTGGTGGTCTCTGTACCGGCGATGATGAGCTCGCCCACGCTGTATATCAGGTTTTCTCGGGAGTAGGAGGAGCCAGGGTCTGCTCTGCTCTGCTCCAGCTCATCCAGGTAGGCGTCTATGTAGTGACGGGGCGCCTGCTGCACCCGGCCCTGAGAGAAACGCTCGATGATCTCCAGCAGGAAGTCGTAGACCTTGGCCGCGTTGCGGAACAGCTTCTGGTGCTTTCCGAAGGGCAGCACCTCGATCCAGGGGAAGGCGTTGTAGAGAAACGCCCACCCGCTCACGGCCAGCTCCACGTTCTCGCTGAAGATCTGGATCATGTGCTGGAACTGCACGTCGTCGTAAGTGAAACGCTGGCCGAAGATGATGAGGTTGGTGATGTTGGAAACGGCATTGGTCACAAGATGTTTGGGGTTGAAGGGCTTCCCTTTGTGCTCGTCCATGGCGTCCACGAAGAACATACACTCCTCCGAGATCTTCCTCTCAAACATCTTCTGGCCACTGCCAAAGTAACGGAAGGTATTGGAGGTCAGCTTGCGGTGTTCTATCCACCCTCTGCCATATTTACTATTGAGGAGGCCTACAAGAGTCAAAGAGATTGCCTCCGTTTAGCTGATGTATGACATGTTTTTGAAAGCTACTTGGTGCAATAATGACAAGCAAATATGTTTTATGTAATTACATTTGCCTTATGAGAAGGCTTATGGAAGCTGTATTGGGAAGGGTTTCTTACCGCCCATTTTTGTCATCTTTATGAATAAAGGCAAGGATGGTCGATCGGCAAAGACCTCACTTTGATGGTAAAGGCACTCCTTCACTGCATCATACCCGTTCAACACGACAGCCGAAATGCCTCCTAAGTCAAGACTGAAGATCTGAACGAGAAACACTTGAGTTAATATCACAATAAAATGAATGTATGTTGAAATTATTCTTTGGACATTATTTAATTTCTTAAGAGGAACAGACACCCTTTTATATATGACACAATGTTCATGTTAGGTACAGAGACTGAGTAAGACTGTTACTGGGCCAGGCTGACTCAGCGCTTCTTGGGCATTCCTCGAAACCCTGGGAACGCAGCATAGTTACAGCCTACTCTTTTGTTCCCGAAATTATGTCTGACGCAAAGCACAAGGGCATGACTGTCCATCGGCGGAACCTTGATAGACTTTCGTGTTCTGATCCCTGTATTGATGAGTATGTTGGTGAGCATGCGTGCGTGCGTGCGCCCTAAGATTTTTCTTTCAGTATGGAAACTATCGCAATATACTTTTTAACTAACGTGATAGGCCTGCCATCCCATTTAAACCAACTCACATAGTTGCATTGGCTACTTTGCACCAGTAGACGTTGTGATTTCAATTTCAAATGACAAGTTTGGTGTCTTACCGGTCCATGGACAGCACTCTGTTTCCTCAGAAAGACGTGCGGTTCCGTGGCGAGAGACAGAATGTTCCCTATTATAGGAATCGGTGATGGACCAGGAGGGAATCCTTTGGGTCTCCTCTGTCTGAGCAGCTGACGAATCAGCAGAAGAAATAGAATAGCAATAAAAAGACTAAAACTAAAACTAAAGACAGCATGTTCATACGACACCGGCGCTAGAGTTGGGAGTCTAATCGATACCATGGTGTATCAGAAGTTTCCCTCTCTTGTCGAATCTCTCCTGCAAAAAGACGTCTGGCGGCTGCTGGCTATCATCTTGCACAGTTTTTATCCCCCGCCTCTACACACAAAGATTGGCTAAAGGTTCCAATGGGACCATAACCGTGAATGAACTTTACCCACGGCTGATCCTGATCCATCGCTTTCTGTGAATCATATTTCCAATCGATTCTTTCCAATTCCTTATCATTTGTGTACATTGTGTTATATAAAGCGACTGTGTATCATGAGGACGTCTTTATCTTCAGAAATTACGAAGGACTGTTGTTATACAACTTTATACATCAAAGTTTATTATGTAAACATTTAAGTTTTAAAAATGTGAAGATATATTTGAAATCAAACATACATTTATGATGGTTTTGTGAGAAAAAAAAACAATATAGTGTTTGGGTGTGTGTGGTTGGGCTGTCTGAAAGGAATTAAACTTTGACCTAGTTGAGAGCTGTTTGAGCTCCCTAAATTCAACCCAAGAGGTTAGGTCATGTCTCACATTCCTGAGCTGCAGTGCTTTACATGTCTGTCTGTGTCACACCCCTAAACCTACCTCTGGACCGTGCATAACCTTATGTAAGTATAATGATTGTCATTCATTTTGTAGGATAAAAAAAATAATTCCTCAATAGTTTTCTCAGTATAGACACATGATTGCTTAATTTAGGCCCTTGGCAGTTTTTAAGGCGCTTTAGCTCAAGGTTTTTGACCCAGAGCTCAATTTGGCCACATTTCTTCTGTCAATCACGATGTTACACGTCACATTCCATCTGCGGTCTCTCGTGTAACCTATAGGTGGCAGTAGAGATGGAGAAGAGATAACGTCTGTTTGTGTTTTGAGTTGAGTAGCATGTCTGCTGCCTTTGTGGTTGTGGTGAATAATGTATCTTAGCTTGAATTAAAGAACTCTGAGGTACAGGGTACTACATTGATATCTACACTTCTCCATAAAAGTCACTTATATTCTCCTCTCATTTTTGATGTTAATGGATAGATAAAGCATGGGTAAGAGGTAAATCCAATCATTATCACTTTTAGGCTGGTCAATTTCCGTTTTTAAGCTAATACAGCACTATAAAAAACTTGTGCTCAGAGAGTAAGCAGCATACAACCCTTTGCACAGAAAAATACAGAACAGTTGGATTCCTCAAAAAGAACAAACCATTATGACCAACTTTATCAAATGGCGTCCGTATTGATCCCCAGAGCGGAGAGGAAAGGTTACTTTCATGCACACTTGCACAGGACGTCACTTCTCCTACTGAGGGCAACCCTGATCTGATTTCCCTCTGTGATCTTCCTATTAATACCGAGAGAGCCTTCTGAAATAAAGGGACCCTTATGTAATGGTGCCCTTATAGCGTAATGTGAATTCAAATCTCCGAGGTCATCTTCTCAGGGTGGTTGGATGTGTTTTCGCCGCGTTGCTATCCTCATTACTGTTGATTCATGTTTACCCTTCCGCTCCTGCTGAGGCTGCTGACAGTTTTTCCACATGCTGCTAACCAGCCTTTTCAGACCGACCCTGGTCATGCCAATTTGTTATAGCCTCTTAATGAGCAAATTTACACCAGCAACCTTGTTGTTCCTGGCAATTCCTTGGATGCAGCAACTATTCTGGAAGCAAATCATGCATTCAGCAGCAAAAGTAACTGAATACATGTATTCTTACAGTCACATGCTGGAAAGGGAGGTGGTCACAGTTGATTAAACCAAATGGTACATCAAGGGTCTGATTGATGATAACGTCGAGAGATTAGATCTCATTTCCTAATGTCTGCACGCACCCGCTACTCCTCGGAGCGCCAACGTGCGCCTGAGGTCAAATTGCATTTCAGAAGGCAATCAAAGATAAGATGCTCCCAACCAGCAGCCACATTGACCGGACAAGGCGCTGACAGGTCAAGAGCCCTGGTAATCCCTATGCTAGCGCCAACTCCAGGTGTGCAAACTTCACCTTGACAGGGGGAAGCAGTCACGCTAAGCGGCCGAGCCCCAGGCTGAGTGGTTGTGTTGTAGTGTTAGTACTCCACACAGCCTGCTGGAAGCGCATCAGTTCATAAGGAACTGCATTAGACTGAAGTGGATTTCTTTCGAACATAAAAGGATTTTCGGGAACAAATATTCTTGCTATTCACCGTTAATGAACCACAAATGTGTTTAGATGTTTAAGTTAAATCTATCTGATAACTTCCTCGGTAGGTACTGGGCTATCTGCTTCCATTGCCCATGTCGTACAATACATAATGTCACATGTCAAGTGTTTCAATGTTCCTTTCCTCTCCGTCCAGATAAGGTGAATGATTATCTGTCTGGGGAGGTCTGTTACACAAAGTTGATGCAGCGTGAGGGTCCGGGATAAGACCAGACCCAAAAGGTTACTGTATTGACTGGAAAGTTTAAAGCCGGGGATACTTGTGTCACAAGCGTACAAGACCGTTTTCAGACCCATAGTATGGCATCCGTGCACACATACACTCTGACTCTTTCTTTTCCGGAAGTTGCCATTCATTATAATCAGACGAGCCTGTTCACCCACACACCCTGTGTTTCCGACGGCTGGGGAGTGCTGAGAGGGATGGACCACCACTCTGTCCAATTCCCCTGATTTAGAGGCTCCGTCATAGGATCTGCACTTGGTTCAATAGCACTAAAAGGCTCATCCACACTAATGGGGCTCTACTGTGACGCAGGAGCAGACTCCTGGGCGGGATGCTTTACGATGCCTCACCCAATAATGTAAAGTAAGGGGAATCAGATGATGCCCCTGGAACGGCAGTCCAGTAATTGGCTGGGAGGAACTGGCCAGAACATTGTCAGACACACCATTGATTACCTGGAGGAGGCCAGTTCACTAGGGTGGCAGTGGTATGGAATTCATAGAGGGATCATTGAACTGACGGAGAAAATAGATCAAATTATTGCATCCTGGTGACAAACAAGAAACAGAGTGATTTATATAATCTTCACAGCAATAGATTATATTGATCTATAGTAATGCACGTTTTCATACAGTAAGATAGTCTCCAGGAGGTACAGAATATTCTAATTTCCCTTAAAAAAACGTATGAAACCACACCTTTTTAAACCAAATCCAACAATGAATGAGTGCACATGATGGGATTACTGCAAATGTCCAAGTTATATACACAAAAACTACACCGTAGCTCCAGTTAGACTACACTAGACTAGTTTGAGACAGCATTAATAGCAGGCTGTGGACCAATTTACTTCACTGAGTTTAAGTAAAGAGGTGTAATGATTGTGTTTGCACAGTAGAGGGCTCTGCCAGCAAATCTAATGCTTGTACTTTTAAGAGTTTATTGTCAAAACCCCAAGCACTGAACCACATTTAAGACTTTTGATATGGCAAATTGAGAAATCTTCCATTGTCTGCTGGTACGGCTATGTTCTATTTTAATGAATGACCTCATGGCAAATTGGGATATGAAATGGAGCAAATGAGCTGTTTTTTTGTGAATGGAGCATTTTGTGACCGTACATTGACGTCATTTGTGTACTATGTCCTTTACTGGTTTGTCGTAGCCAATGGAGAGATCATCATTGGCTGTCGGATTGAGCTGCATGTTCTGATTGGTCTAGAAGATATAATTAAACACCTACTCATGTTACACAGAGCCCCCAGTGGGAGATATATAAACCTCTGCATTGTGGCAGAATGCAACAGATTCACAAGTTGGTCCAAAACTTGAAGTCAACTCATTTCATCTCTCTTCACCAGAAGACCTTTTACCTTTGGTGAGTAGAGGCTTACTTCAACTAATTTGTTCTAGAACATGACGCTCTGTCCTGGGGTGTTGGTACTACTGTATTCTAATGTAGGGATATCATCTGAAACTATGGCGGGTCCGTTTGGTGCAAAGATGATTGGAAGGAATTGAATTGGAAGCCATTAACTTTACTTGGGTTACTGGCCCTCAGCGCTCGAACAGTAAAAAGATGCAGTTGATCTGACTTTTCAAGGGTAGATAGAGTGATTGTGTTTAGTGTGAGAGGCTGGACTCTGCACCTCATTACACTAATGCACGGAGTTGCTGTGTTGGTCGCTGCCAGGGGCTCCTTAGAAAGATAATATCTTTAATGCTGCCTCTTCCTCCGCTTCACTGTGTCTGCATGGCTAAACCAAGCCCAGCCAGCCTCAGTTCTTCAGGGAGCTGTATGTGGATGGTTAACTGTGACAGCACTGCATGAGCTTGTAGCGCTACTTGTTAGACTGAACAGAGTCAGGAACAAGAGGAAAAAAGAGTTCAACACTCATGGAGGATGGATGAATCTGGATGCTAAGACAGAGAGGGAGAACGGCGGTTTCAGACAGAAATCAAGTGTAGTAGAACTCCAAACTTTGAGTGCGAAATGGGATTTAGAGGATGTTGTTGGTAAATGTGGATGTCAGTGTGTGAGAGGATGTGTGTGTTAAAGCCCGGGAGGGATGTATGATGTGTTCCTGCAGGGCACCATGGTTATCCTGAGGCTCTCTGCTCTGCTCCTCGCCTACACCCTGGTCATGTGTCAGATGTACAGCTCACACGCTGCCCCAGCCAGGTGAGCCTTCCCGCTTTTCACATACAGAAACACACCGCAAAGTCTCTTACATCTGTGTTAAGACAGATATTTGACACATTTTTATATCATGTAATGTCCAGTCAGCCACAGGTCTGACATCTGGTGAAGGAACATTCCTATCCCAGCAACACTTTACATTAAATTAAGACTTAAGTAAATGTAGATGTGAAATAACCTAAAGGGACGTGATTCCATATTTCTGCCTATGATTGTTGTGTGACGGTGATTAGAAAAATATACCCTATATATGCATATATATATATAGGGTATATTAAATCTAAAAACAAACTCCTTAAGATCCTTTGACTAATTACACAAACTCAATAATGGACAAACGTTTTTATTCAAATTTGTACTTAGTAATCTTCCAATTGGAAATAATCCAATTTAATGAGGCAGTGATGTGTTGAGATGATTGCAACTGCTTATGCTTAATATTTTGAAATGGTTGTTATATTGAAAATGTTTAACATTCCATTTGGAAAGACCTTGGTTACCAGTCTTACTACATTATTGATTTAGTCATAAAGCTAAACTTGGCCACCTGTCAGCTCTTAAAAGGAACACTTTTAGCAAATTGTTTTGAGTTTGGCTTGCATCCCTTATAGCATGAGGCAATGGCTTTTAGCCTGAGCCATACTATTTTTAACCCAGTACTGGGCCGGTGCCAGTCTGATCAACCTAATCGACGATGTGTTTCCAGAACCGGTCTTGAGACCATGTCGGAGCGCGTCACGCTAACTGACTATGAGGCCCGGAGGCTACTCAACGCTATTGTCAAGGAGTTTGTTCAAATGACTTCAGAGGAACTGGACCAACAAGTCAACACTGATGAAAACAGGTACATCAAACTTTCCACAACCACTTAACTCACATTTTTATTTCCCAGGATTCCCAGAGGACACTAATTTTACATTGCCTATCATGTAATACATGTAACCTCATATTTTTTTGTCAAACAAAGTAAGCGGTGAGCCTCCGATAGTTCCAAGTTGGCTGTTTGTTAAAAGACATCAGGTATCGTCTTAGAATGTGATTTATTAAAATCTATTCTCTGTCATAATCTACCTTTCATGCATGGATTGCAGTTATATATCATTGAAGCTATTTCCTAAACAAGCCTGCACTGGAATGTTCTGAATTTGAACAATTTTCATTGATGCAAGAATGTTCGCATGATTTGCAACAGTACAGAAATGGAAAGCATGACTGAATGCTGAAACAGAACTGAAACAGTTGACAAATAATTGAGGCATGAATTATTGAATTATTATTTCTATTGAATAAAACCTTAAGTTGGTTATATTTGACAAATTCCTTAGTTGAACTTGGTAGCATGGCTTTACTTGGACAAGGTACGACTGCATGACTAGAGAGTATGCCTTGAGAGCATGTGAACGATGTTCTGATTGGGGTGCGACTGCATGGTTACCATGAGCCTGTCTGCATGTCTGTGTGTCTCTCTCTAGCAGCCTGGATAGACCCATGTCCAAGCGTTGCTCCAACCTCAGCACCTGCGTGCTGGGGAAACTGTCCCAGGAGCTGCACAAACTCCAGACGTACCCACACACCAACGTTGGGGCTGGCACGCCTGGCAAGAAGCGCAGCCTGCCTCAACACTATACAAGCTATGGAGACTCCTTCGATCGCATCTGAGTGGCAGTCCTCCTCCTCCTCCTCCTCCTCCTCCATGCTCTCCTAGTTAACTTAGCTACACCCCCCTCATCCCATCCAGTTTCATCATGATTGAGATTGCTGATGCATGTCGAACTTGCTTGCTTGACTGACTGCCAAAGAACCCTGGTTGCATTTTCTGTTGTTGAATTAATTTGACAGAGAATTAGATATTAAACACATAATATTTTTATTTCATTTTGGACAGTTAAACAAATCAAAACTATTAATCCATACTTTCACCTGTGACTGTGTTTCGTGTTTAATAAACTTATTTTTATACTTGAATTTGTTTTCCCTGTTATGTATTTAAAAAGTAAAAACATTGAACAATAGTTACTCTGCCCAAGTGACATAAACACTAAATTAATCGCTCAACTAAGTAAAGGTAAGGTATGGATGCTGTTCACAGTGAATTAATCTGATGGTTTAAGTGCTAATTATTTGTATTTCTCTATTCAATCCATTGACAGTTTGACCAGTGTGTGTGTCTCCTGAGTCCTGACCTCTCCCTTTCCCTCCTTACGACAGTGTGACGGCCCAAAAGCGTGCGTGCAACACGGCCACCTGTGTGACCCACCGCTTAGCTGACTTCCTCAGTCGATCGGGGGGGATGGGCAGCAGCAAGTTTGTCCCCACCAACGTGGGCGCCAAGGCATTCGGACGACGAAGGAGAGACAGCCCCATGTGAAAAGACATTTCTGGGAATTGGTATGAAAGCTTATTTTCTTCCATCTTCATCTTTGTCTCTGTCATTTTACTTTTTTCCACAAACACATCTTTCTTTTTCTTTACATTTTCCTTGATTAAAGAATATTATTTGGTTATAATTGGTGCACTTTAGAGAAACATAGTTTGGTATGTTTACCTCAGATACATGTATTCTACATCATCTCTTTTTTGTTCCCTCTTATTGTAACAGCACACAAAATTATCTCAATACCTAGTATTTCCTTCAGGATAAAAGAATTGGAATTGACTTTTGTCCGTCTTGCCAGAAAGTAGGTTAATCTCACCCTTCTCTGCCCCTGTTGTTTACCTGCAGCCTACGACCCCCTTTGTGTGACAATGCTACATTCAGACCCTCCTACAGACACCTGGAAACAAGAATCCTTCTTTGTTGGAAAAAAAAACTAGAGAAAAAAAACAGAAAACAAAGGCAGCCTTCAGACCAGACTTCTCGTGTCCATAGAAATGTTCCCAACATTCATTATTGCTCTATGACTATGAGAGGAAACAAGCACCTGGCAAACATGACAATGATGAAATAAATATTGTATGAAATGTAGAATGAGATAATGGAGGGAAAATACAGTTTCCCTGCAGGGGACATTGAGACCAACGAGACTTGTTGGTTCTCCTCTCTTCTCCTGGCCTAGAGCACATGTATGTTTTGTCAGAGGCATGTTCCTCTCTCCTGCATAGGCAGCACACTGCGGTGGAGAGTGGACACGTCGTCAACATCCACCACCCCACCCCTCCTCCAACCCTTCACCCCTGCCATGGCTGTGTCTTGTGCCTTGATGTAAAACACGTCTTTACATTTCATAATTGTACAGTATGTTTAAACAGTGCGAGGAAAAATATTACAGAATCTGGATATTGTAATAATTGTGAATTGAAGCAAGATTAAAATGTATTTTAGATACATATGGCTCACCGGTGCTTGTTTTTTTTGTCTACAACTCTCCAAGAACAGCAGTGATGGATGATATATGACATATTTAATTTGAAATATATATATTTTAGTCTGAAAAAAACAATAAACAAGATTCAAGTCTGACCAGTGAATTCAGTTTGAAACACACATATTATTTGAGGAATCCTAATATACTGTGATTGCTGTTGAACTGTGACACAAGCCAAACTAAACTGCAACTGAAACAAATTTAGCAACCTTTATGGCAGTTTATCTTTACACAGTTGGATCTGCTATCACCTCAATACTCGACATGCTCTATCTTGCTCGATCTACTATCACTTGAATGGCCTCTGTAAGACTCAAATCCACAGACTGATCACAAAAGCGCAGTGGACCTTGTCTACTGTGCCATAAACACACAATTCTTCCTCAATAATGACCCCAATAGGTTCTCTGAAATGGGCAAATATTTTAGACATCTATCAACTCCCTCTGAAATACAGTTAAAATACACATTGACACAAATAGCAGCCTAAAAATAGTTTGCTCTTTTTTACTTTTATTTTTATACGTTTCTTCTCTGCGAAGCAGTCAGGGATTTTTTACGTAAAAAAGCCTCTCTTTCAGCAGCTGACAGACAGACAAACAGACAGAGGACACGGACCATATGTTATTGCCTTATTATCTCCACCGTGTATTGTTACTAAAGCCAGCCAGGCCTCCCGGGGCTGGGACAAGCCTTCTCCGAGCTTCACGCCTGCTCGTCTTCCTTAATTGACGTGCTGGCTCCCCCCCTCGTCTGACCTCTCCTCTATCTCTCTCTCATCTTTAGAGAGAGGAGGCTCCCATTTGTTGTCTGAAGTATCAATTCTCGTCATCCCCAGGGGAGAGCAGTTTAAGGCTCTCCTCTCGCTCTCTTTTAATACCAGTGAATTACTGTAACTGAATGATGATAGCAGTTGCAAGTGTATCCGCTGGGCTCCCAATCACCCAGTGGGGAGTACTAGACTCTTCCATCAACCTGCGCACGTGCTACAGGTGTTATCGACAGAACTATTGGATAATGGAACCTGGGATCATGTAGTACGCTTTACTTACATGGTGATCTCACATATTATTTTAACAATCCCTGTGTTTATGTGTGTGGGCGTGGTGTAAGGTGGGCGGCTAAAACAGTGTGACAGCTCAGTTGCGAGGTACGAAAAGTCCTCGACGCCGTGCATGATTCAACAATACACATGTCAAGCTAATTATCTTATTCATAGCTCATGTCATGTCTACTACCTCACCCCCCACACAATCTACAAATGACTTTTACACTTTTAAAACCGTGTCAGAAATGTACCTGTCGGTTTCATTCATCTGAGTTATGTAATCCCAGAGACAGCGGAAGTCAGTCAGGCAAAAAAGACCACAATAAGTACAAAGAACAACAACAAGTGTGACAGCTGCTTTGAGATTTCAGCCACTCAGTCAGTGACTCACAAAAGGGCACATTGCCTCCTGTAACTTTCCTGAGAGTGATTGGTGAAGACTTGAAGGGATGAGTCTGAGCAGATTGATGTCAAGCTCTGGTGCCTTGTGCATTCAGAGGAGAAGCAGAACAACACACCAGGGGGCCAAGGTGTTGTCTGAAGGGACGTGGAGAGAGAGAGAGTGAGAGAGAAAGAGACATAGTGTGGGAGAGAGTGTGAGAGAGAGAGCGACAGAGAGAGAGAGAGCGACAGAGAGAGAGAGAGCGACAGAGAGAGAGAGAGAGAGAGAGAGAGAGAGAGAGAGAGAGAGAGAGAGAGAGAGAGAGAGAGAGAGAGAGAGAGAGAGAGAGAGAGAGGATGACATGGAGGCCAGGGAAGAGATGAGGATGGACATTGTTTTAGACAAGCACAAATCCGTCTTTGACTGTCGGACACACACACCTTGAACCCTTAAGGAGACCTTTCAAAACCTTTGAGCACACAGACTGAGTCCCTTGTCATCTCTCATCACTCAAACACAGAGAGAGCAGCTCCCCATCCAGTGTCTGACCTGGCACTAGGCTGTGCAGTCAGGAACAACAGTACTTTGTACAGGTATGGAAGCAAAGTCTGAGTAGCCAAGTCAAAGTGTCAAAGGGGTTTGCTGGGTCAGAAGTGCAACAGTAGGGACACTCCTAGTGAACTCTGGTTAAACTATCAGCTTGGTTGCAATATAGTCTTAGGATCTGGAATGGAGAATATTCTACCAGATTACCCAAATCAAGGATTTTAAGGATACAAATGACACAAGTGGTTTGCAACAAAAAAATCAATAGCCCTGAAAAACCATGGCTATCAGGTTGTCTCTCTTTTCTAAATTGCTTCTCTTAAATAAAGTGTGAGAACAAATAATACATTCTCATTAATCACCAAGACTCAAGTGCACTGTCACGGTAAAGCAACATATAAAAGGTGTACAATATGTGCTAATTGATCCATTTCAGTGTAAACTGCAAAGCTGTGATATCTCTTCTGTGGGGTGTCATTAGCTAAATGGATTACAGTGAGTCTTCACCTCTGGAGCCTCAAGTTTAAATAAGAATCTAAACTGGATTCATCAGTAAAACATGTTGAATTAAGCTGCCAGCACTTAGCAGTATCAAGCAGACTTCTTTACCCACTTTTCTTTCGCAGAGTCATTGATTGGCAGCAAGCCAAGGAATTAGAGGATAACAAATATGATTCTTCTGGCTGGACTTACACTTTCCCTGCAGCTAATTGTAATAAAATGCTAATATTCAAGCTCTTGTGATATCAGAGGCAATGAGTAATAACTATTGGACGTAAAGTGTGCTGAGTCCATTCAGAGTATTGAGCATTGGTCGTCTGTCTTATATTATTAAATTAATTCATTAATTATAACATTAAATTAATGCGCAATGCATACTTTTCTTCTGAAGTCATACAGTGCAAATCACCAGACTGTCCATTAGTCCCAGTTCAATCAGGATTGAGTATTCAATTACCTCAGATCTCTAGGGTTACAGAAGGTATATAACATTGCTGTTTGATTCTGGAATGTCATCATCAGAATAAACCCAGTGGAGGGGTTAACAACCTCTCGTCTGATTCTTGTCTAGATAAGGTTGCGGTCATCAGTCTGACATGGCTAGCGAATAAGTGAGCCAAACAGACACATTCCTTTGTTTAATTTGATACTTATATGTTTTTATGAGTTATTGACATTTGAAATTGCCAACAAAAAACACCAGTTTGGTTATGAATTGACATCACTGTTTCCAAACACAGTTTTTTAGAACAAGATCCTGGTTTGGAGCTCTAATGTAGGGTAACAATGAAGTACTTTGACTGTAATGGTGTTGACTTAGACCCACTGACAGGCATACTAAGGAAGCAGAAGAGTAGCTCCCTGATGTATTAATCATATGACTAATGTAGTTTGGCTTTATTTTGGATGATGTCAAGCAGATCAGTAAACTGCTGATGCTGCTGTTGGGTACTGTGAGAATAATTCTTAATTTGTTCATATAGAGTACAACTGTGGTATGGAGTTGGGTGGCCTGAAGCACTTTAATGTAATGCTAACTTTTAAATTTCATACTTCACTCGCTGATTCAATCGCCATAGTGCTTTTACCTTGTCACTACTTAGCTTGATATATTTAATCTAAAAATGTCAGCAGAAACATCAACGGTTTCACTTGACTACAAACGTTTTGGCAAAGAATCCCAAAATAATTAGTAAACAGAAGACAACGGTATAATGTTTAATAGTGTTTTAGGGATGGATGTACAAAGTTTATTACTAGACACAGAGTGTGCCCATTCTTAATTGAAACATATAAATCTTTATCAGCAGCAGTTAAACATTCTCAAATGTAATCTATAAGAATTATGCACATTTTCATCTGCTCACATACAGTAGATCAAATATCATCATCTTGGTTACTCCATGTCTTCATATAGAAGGACAGCCATGAAAAATTAAATAGATCCTACCTGAAAAATGACTCAGGTACATTGAATATCCATCGGTCTCAGACTCAAACGAGTGTTACATGCCAATAAAGCCTCTGAAAAAAGGATGAAAAGGAACAATAATGTATTCAATGTTCTCTTTAGCAGATCAGACATTGGAAAATAAAAGCTTTACAACGTCTCGGTTTAATTTCGTTTACAAGTATAAATAAAGCTAAATCAATCTTTAACTTCAATCCGTTGGTGCTGAAACAGACTTGTTATAATAAACCTGAGATAGTTTAAGTGATAAAACGTGACTGGGTCGTCAGTAAAATGAGCCCCCTTCCATGATCAATGAATGAATCAAATAAGACAGCCAACATATCCTGTCATTATACTTTGCACAATGAACTGTCTTCAGATTTATTTGAAGGATAATTCAGGTTGACTGGGAAGAATCTGTGGAACAGTCTCCTATCATGTATCCCCATCCACAGCCTTCTCAACCAAAAGAAAATACCATGTTAGAGTTTTGGTGTGAGGTTTGAGTTTTAACACCACATAAGTCAGCCTGTGATGCCGTAACATATCCTTACTCTTCCTCCCGAGCATTGCTTTAACATCTATGATGTAGGTGACACTATTCTGAAATCCCGATCCATTAAATCGTAGTGAATGACTCATAGTTTGTCCATCATCCTTTATCATCTCATATTCTGCTCCCAATAAGCCATGAAATAGAGGAAAGTCTACTGTCCATGTTCAATGCAAGTAGGAGGAGCCACCGGTGCATGAAAAACATCCCCTTAACACAAGACTTGACTTCACCAGGGAAGCTTCATCTTCGCTAACAGAAATAGATAATTCCAGTCACAGTTCAATAATTAATGGTCCGTATCAGCTATAAAACATGTATTTTACAAACCAATTAAATAAGCCTTCATTGAGAGCTAACACTGATGAGGCTCTGAACACTGTCACAAAGCACACATCACAGGCAATAATTGTAATGACATGCTTAAAAATTCTCAGCACGTCTGCATGGTTTCTTTTGATGGTGATTATGGTTAGCAATTGTTGTACAAATGCATACATGCCAAAGAGAAATAGGAATCGTTTGCTATCAGTTTAGTTGGCAAGAATTTGCCTCCAAAATGACAAATCGATAGTTCAATGTGTTCCAGCTCCCATTGGAAAATTCTTGTCACTTCAAGATTTGTAGCAACAATACTTCCATGTTGTTATGTAAACAGGCCCCCTGATACCACCTCCCCACCAAACAAACACACACACACACACACACACACACACACACACACACACACACACACACACACACACATACAAATACACATACAGAGATCTCTGGTGCAAATAGGACACACAGTACCGTGAACGAACATCAATGTCTCACATGCCAACAAAGATGTTTATGGAGCGTGTCTCACATCTTTTGGGTCTAAATCTGCTCGCTGGAATAAGCAGGCCAGGATGAGAAAGCTCGACAAACAATTCATCCATAATACATGTGTGGACGGTGAAAGCGTCAGGGTATACGGTGGATCTCACCACAGGGAGACCATGCAGTCAGGGATGGCTCTTTCTCAGAAGCAGATCACGCTCAGTTCAGCTGCTCTGCACAACAATCCATCCAACTTTTATTCACCCAGGAAGTCCACTGAAACTAATTGCAAAATGGCATGGTCTGTTTCCTTTTTTAATTGTCATAAAATGCTCCCCCTTTTTCAGCACCAATGGCAGTGCTCACTTGCCTTAATTAATGATGGAAAATAAAATTAATAAGGTGATTTCCTTTTGTATTACCAAAATTGTGTTATTCCATCCCCACCCTACATTTTGCAATGAGGACATTGACTCTCACAGTTTTTTTTTAGCAATGTACTGTCATTATAGATTATGAACACCTAATGTAATGAAACAATTTTGTCTCCTATACAAATGTCTTATTTGGTACTTCATTCTAATTTTTTCCAGTGTCTCGAGAATACTGTGGCCAACTGGATGATGGTGGTTCACAGTCTCCCTGGACAGATAATTAAACCTTCACTGTCCAGCTATAGGTCGATGCCAGCATCCGTGCTATGCGAATGCAACCCACCCGGCTTTGGCCTGACCAGAAACTCAATCAATACTGACAGCCTCTCCTTCCATTTGAATGATACTGGAAAGGACAGCTGTATTGCTGATATGATTAGGAAGTAAGCAAACTGCCATCGTGTGAGATTATGCATCTAACATGGTGCATTATAACTAAAACCCTGAGTCAATTCCCTGTAGCTTACTGATGAAGACATCATAATACAGATATATCGTCTTTGCTCAGAGGATTGTTGGTAAAAACATATTTGACTGGAGAAGAAGACCAGAAGATCAGAAGACCCATTGACGCATGACAGTACTCTCCTCCCCAAAATGACATGACCTTTCCCATGGAGAGGGAATAACCGACAAACATGATGTCATCTCCCTGTGGATAAGTGGGACGTAATACCGGAGGACGTGCGTATCTCTCGAGTCATCTGGATATCACAGCCAATGAATTCTTGCCACATCTCCACAAAGTTTACCGTACCAGGAGTGAATCATTTTAGTGCACCCAACTTTCTACCATCCACACACCTTAGTTACACTGGTCTGGTGGCAAACACCAGCTTCTCTAAAACCTTAGCCTAACCATTAAAGCTGTTTGAGTGGGATAACCAACATAACAACCATGCCCTTAACCACAGACATAACATAGAGAGAGAAGTATGCAGATCTACACAGCCCTGACCTGAGACACACACACCTTTATGGCGCATGCAATACATGTATGCAGCACATGCCTACTTGGACACAGCACACACAAATATGTTTGCTCTATTTTGTGCATTAGGGCGTGCTGTGCACGACGCTTTTCCGAATGCAGCGATGTCAAAACCATGGTGGGCTTGTCAGTCAGTCAGGATAATGAAAGGAGACCATTCACATACATTATTCATCCATTTTCCCTCTCTGAGGTAGAAATGCCAGCACTCACCAGAGAATATCACATCTACACCAACACTGGAAGGTTTTCTCCTGAAATTGAAATAATGGATGGGCCGTGGAGGAGATTATGGATAATATGAAGTGAAATGTTAGCAACAATGATAGAAAGTAGTTGACAGAACGCTGACTGTAGTTATGTCTTTTCATTACATTTTGTAAAGTATTACCCCAGTATAAAGTACACCGTGCTATTCAAATATCTACAGTCCACCCCTGGTAATGTTGGCGTCAGAAACTATTTACCAAAATAGACTCATGCATGTGAAGGGATAGTATCATCAGTCTAGTGTGTGAACTCTTGTTGGGGAGACACAACAGGGTTTCATGACTATGAGGTGTGATCAGGAAGTCGATCCTGAATAGGCTGAGCCTGGGCATAAAATCAGCGCTGTCTCATGTGGAGGGCTCTCCAGCCAACAGAGCAGAATCAGTGTGAAAATACAGAGCTTTCGAGGAAGACCATTAGGCAGACATCCCCTTTTCAAAATGCACAATCTCACAGGCTGTGTGTGTGTGTCAGCTGGGTAATGGGATTCATCCAGATAATGGGAGCTGTTTCCTCATGTTCTGAATACTTCTGCCAGGACTTCTCTAAAAAGATGTAGCAGAAGGGTATTTTTGTCTTTGTGTTTTTTATCTGATTACTCTCATTTGTTTAGTCTTTGGCAAACACAACCACTTGATTCAAGTATTACCCTGGTTTTCAAACGCATGCGTCTTGGTTTTCACAAAGATTAGCCGAATAAAACCCACGCGGTGAGGATACCAAAATTTGAGGTGTCGAGAAATGAGTTTGCGTGATCTCTGCGTTCTGCCAAACAGATGCCAGTCCTGCTTGATTGGTCGGCGAAGCAGAGTGTGAGGACTCGGAGGAGTTGCTGAATGGGAGTAGCCGAGTGTAAATCTCACCCAGGCTGAGGTGGTGAAGGAGGAGGGCGGGTGCTGTCGGCTGGTGTTGCTGCCGCTGCACGTCCACAGCCCCCCCCCCGGGGAGCTGTCTCTCTGTGTCTGTGTGTCTGCGTGGGTCTGTCTGGGGACGGGCATCTGTCACAGCCACCACGTCAATGACTGGCTGATTGGAGCCCGAGCAGAGGGTTAAGGGAATTTTCTATCAGTTTTAATAGAGGATCATCATTACGCATCTGTGGTTTAGACTCGTTTAAGTATTTCAGTATTGGTCATTTCATATTTTAGGGGGGTGAAGTTTTGCTGTGTTTGAAAGGCTGGATGTTTAATAATAAGTGGGCTTAACTTTGGCAGCAGAAGCACATACCCTAAAATAGTATGCTCTCGTTGTACTATTTGTTACTTTGAATGTCTCTTCTCATCTAAAGTCTGCCAGACGTTTATCGATCAGCCACACCATTATTTTAGTGATTATCCAACTGAATGGATGGAGTCCGAGCAGGTTGTTAGTCAACTTCTGTAGCGTAGGGAAGTTTGGCCTGGATGAACTCCATCTGTGAAGGGAGGGAGATGACCTGCACTCAGAACTGACGCTATAGCCAGGTGACGTTGCCAAACGCCAATGTGATATCTGGTGGTACATGACCACAGCCACCTGATACACAGCCTGATATCGACACCTCTGTCTGGCCCAGAATGTTCAGGGAAGCAGTGGCATTTGGAAAAGTGATCCTTCAGCAGAGGCTGGAGTTGTCGTGGTGGTTAGGCCACTTCATATGATAATTCAAACATTCAGCTCAAACACAACTCACATATTCAACTCTTGAGAAATGTGTTTGTTTTCTTCTACATAGAACATAATGTCAAATATAACATTATCTAGGAATAGGAATGATGTATGCTATAATCATAAGAAATTCAGCTCTTAATAATGTTAGTTAAATGCAACAATTTAAATTATTTTAACTCCGTAATAAACAGGAATTAGATATACGTTTTGAAAAGCTTTTATCTGATCAGCCCTTGAGTCAACAAGTCCATGAAAGATTTAACAAGCTGTACATTTGACAAATGATGCAGAGCAGTTCAATCCAGCTATTTGGGAATCAATGAACACATTTTATTTGACAATTGAAAACTTGACTGCCATGACCATCTATCATCTTCACCAACATCACCAATATATAATCTTTCTGCTCGATAGAAACATAGAACCACTTTGTTTCTTCTTATCAATTCAAACCTACTCAAAATGCACACTTGAGACCAAATACTTATTTCCATCTTATTTCAAATTAGTGACGGAGTTGTCACAATGTGGATGTGACCATGGCAATAACAATGCTGTTTACTGAAATCTTCAAAATAATATTTTAGAGCATGAGTAGCATTAAGCTCAAAATATAGATAATCAAGGGGGTCTCATAGTTTTAAATAACCCAGTTTCCAAATTAATAACATTGTTTATTTATATCTAACCAAACAAAGCGTTCACCTTCTCTAAATCCCTTTAACTCTTGACATTGACAAGACATCTTGACATTATTCTACTACAGACCAAGCAGAAACATATCCTTATCTTCACTGTAACAGAAGATTCTGTATTCCTATGGAACCATGATGATTTTTAATTCACATAAAAACACACTGGTCTTCTCTCACTGTATTTGATGAAACCCAGTGCAGTCTGATCCGACACTGTTATCAAACTCTCTCAGTGCTGCATTGCCACCCTGTGGTTAAAACAGGATGGTGTTCAGGGCTGCGCTCTCTGAAATCCACTCCGAATTATGAACGCCTCATTAAACTTTATAGCATTGCACTTTGTAATAGGGAGGTTGTGTTGGTTCTGGACAAATTAGATTGTGCCCTGCTACGCTAGATAAGTCTGCTATTGGCAATTTCCTTTGTGTAGGTGGTCATCAGACACAAGGCAGCAGAGGGCCTGAAGACAGCGGTGGCATGGCTGAGTGCTCAGTGTGATCTGTGCTTCTGACAGAGGGAGCCGTGGGCTGTCAATCACAGTGATGCATGGTCTGACGCCCGTCCTCCCTCCTGACGCACGGAAAGCTCCGGAACATCTCAAATAAAAGTTAGGCAGTCGTCCAGGCTTCAGTTTTTTTTTCTGAGCAACTTATTACCAAAGTGCTGAGATCAGCATTTCCCCCTGCTCTGTAACAGAGCTTTTATTAGATTACATTGCTAGCTTAAGCTAAATGTTTCATGGGGCGATTAAACACACTGGGCCGGTGCCAAAATGGTGACAAGTGAACAAATTCAGTTGGATCCGCTAGTGAGATTCCAGCTCACAGTGGGTCACAAGATTGTCCTCCTGTCTGGAGATGGAAACAAAGCTTCATCTTCATGGATTATTATTAAATCCATTGTTGAGACTGCTCACCATGTTTCAATATATGTATGCATAGTACATGTTTTCTTAGTGATAGTAGTTTTTGTTGTTGCCTTTTTGAACACTGCCATACCATGTGCCGTGTACTGTATTCTAAAAGAGAAAAAATCTGCAGTATATCCTGGTGGAAAACAGTGTCTCTCAAATGAGGAATGTTTTGAGTAAAATAAAAGTTACTAGCATACCAGCTTGATACATACAGTTTTAACCTGGCCAAATACTGTACAATATTTGCCCATACAGTAAAATATGACAATTTCTACAAAACTCCTGCAAACTCTCTCTCTTTCACTCTCACTTAAATGAACACACACACACACACACACACACCCCTCCCTCTGCTGAGACGGCCCCTGTTCTGCCTGCTAGAGAAGACTATTCAATAATACAACACATTCATATTATATTCATAATTCACCATCGTGAACACTGCAACCAAGTCTGCTGGGTTTAATTTAACGTAATTTCAGAGCCTAATTTGACTTCCTACATGCCAGTGGTAATGAAACTTTTGTATTTGATCTGGATCCCTTCCCATTGAAGTTTCACTAAGACTTTCAAGATTTTAAGATGCCCTCTGAAATGGCTGTGCATTGCATTAAACTTAAAAGAAACATAACCCCATGGCCTTTAATTGTGCACGGATAAAATGAAGATTTTTTTTTATTTGGAAAGACGATGGGGGCTTTTCTTTAGAGCTACTGAGATTATTTTCACATTGTGAATGGTAGTGACCTTGTATCATCAGTATCTGTGTGGCTCTGTCTCTCTGTCTGTCTCCCTCTCTCTCTGTGTCTATCTAAAACTCTCTGGTAGCATGGTTGTTCCTCAGTGACTATACTGTCCCTACTGACTTACCTTTCAAATAAGTGCAGACATCCTATGTGTGCCCGTATAACAGCAGGACATGTTTCCCAACAGCAGCAGTATGTCTCCCTCTTGTATTTGTCCGTGAGAGGAGGCAGCTCCCGGCTCCAGCTATGGAGAACCTGGGAGCAACCAGGAGGCTTGTCATCAGAGGGAAACCCTGCGATTTGGTCTTGTCTCCTCAAGATGGCAGCAAAGAACCATGCCACCATCATTTCTCCCCTCACCTCGTTGAACTCTTTCATGAACTATTTGTAACAAATCGTGCATACTGTTCCATTTGCTACATTGCCATATTTATGGATGGCGTTATTTATGCTGGAGCTAATTCCTCCTGTCTAAACAGAAGTCCCCCCTGTAGAAGCATTTACTTTACTGAAGTAAGGACAGCAGCACCCCAGTATGGATTCATAGAGCACTGCCAATGAAATAGAGACTAGCTAAAAGTTTGTTGTCAAAATAATTCATTCAGACTGGATCTTCTCACACCGATAAAAACAAAACAATTTTGAAAAAACTGTAACATTTTATTAGCCACCCTATATGTACAACAACAACAACTTTAGAACACTTTAGAACACTCTTCTATGAACAGGCCGTACAGTGTGACTCAGGAGTGCTAACCCTATGAAACGCAGCCCCCTGTTCCCACACAGTCCTGGTCTCTTGTGTTGACGTCACTCTCCTGGCCCCGACCCACAGGGACACCCAGTCACCACAGAGACCTAATTACCATATGGAGTGGATGCATGGATATTCTAAAGACAACATTAAACTGATTTCCAAAGGCCTGCGTTGTGCTCAATCCCAGTCTCAGTCAGCCTGTTTGGGTTCAAGGGCCCCTCTATAGGCGTGGACAAGCTCTATATGTTTGCTGTGTGTAGTGTAAAGCAGGCCTGTGTTAACATATTCGAAAGCGTTGAAGTGAGCGCCGTCACTATTAGCGAAACGTGATTCTAATCGACATGGAGGACTTGAAGTGGGTCTGACAGAGGCGTGTCTTGATATTCTCTTAAAGGCGGTGTAATTGTCCTGGAACTCATTAGTGTTGGGTGTTTGGGGAGGGACCATGGAGGGAGCAGAGCAGTCTTCTGGCTGAGGGAATGTCTTGTGATCACTCATGTAACAAGGTCAGCTCGCACTGAATGTACCACAGAAAATACATGGCGAAGATCCATCGACAGTAGGCCAAGTAGGGCCCATCACTGGTCATGGACCTTCCCTTACAGAGGCACTGCAACATGTTGTGTGTTCCAGACGTACCTTTAATCCTGACAGCAACATACAGACCAGATGCCTCCCACTCCTACAGTTGCTACAGAGGTGCGGTCGAGGCTCTCCCATTACTGAGCAGAGTCTCAGGCTTGCTGTTAAAGGCCGCGGCCACAGACAGAGAGGATTACAGGCAGCCTGTATTGTCTTCCAGCCACACTTTCAACATCAAAAGCCTTCTCGCCCCTTGTGTCTCTGGAGGGATGAAGGGGGCACCCCTCAGCCTCTGTTCTCGGCTTTGACACGGCGGCTAACTAGCACCAGAGGCTAGCAGCCCTCCCCACCCCTCCTGTCCTGCGAGCCCCACGCTGCCTAGCCTGCTCCAGTGCTGCTGCTGCTGCTGCTGAGGGTCTCCCCGCCTCGTTGTGCCAGCCCACACAACCTGGCCGGACAGAACTGTGTTTGTGCAGGTCGTCACAAGGCCGCTCTTGTTGAAAATACTGTGTCTTTTAATGAACACTGCAGAGTTATATTAGGAAGGCATGCTGAACGTCAAGGTCTGCAGGTTTTTGGTTTACATTTTTGAGTTAAACACGGTGGTTTTGTGAAATGTGTTTTCAGCTATGCGAAGAGTCCACACAAACAAGTCAAAAGAAAGTGTGTGTCGTTCAGCAAAAGGTTTCCCCTGTAAAACACCTTTCAAGAAAAACATCAGAGATATCACACAGAATCAGTGTGTCTGTGAAAACGATGTAGAATAAAAAACCCATATCTACATTCTGTGCGCCGACAAACCAGCGCTTTCTCCAGGTCTTACACTTATAACACTACTCTGTTCAAGTTATACCAAAAGGGTAATCCAGCTCAAAGGAACAATGTGGTTGGTTTACTTTATTATGAACAAAGCTTTTGTCTGAGGCAAACAAACACACATGCACAAACACACACACACGCACAAACACACACTGGCTGAGAGGGGTCCAAAGGTCCAGAAGCAGCTTTGAACTAGCAGGTCAAAGACATCACAGAACCGGTGGGGCCGCTTCGCATTCATGTTGTAGTGCACACAAGAGACCCGTCACATTTGTCCTTTTGATTGTCATCCATTTCTTTAAAGGCCTGGCTGGAACCATAGGTCACCTGGAGGCTTTTATGTGGAGAAACCCAGCCTGTCTTGTCCCTCTCCTTCTGCCCTTCAGGGTAGGACCTTCGACGGAGGCGGGGTTCCCTCTTGTTTTTGAGATTCCCTGCTGGACTGGAGAGAAAACAATTGAAATTCAGCACAGCACTGCCAAATAAGAGGTTGGGTCCTTCCTCGTCATTGAAATGAACTGGCGACCATTCGTTCTGCTCATGTCGACAATGGAGAAGGAGCAGGGATCTTTACCCAGCTGCTCTGAAAGTTCCAGAGCGAAACCCACCTCACAGAACAGCTGAAGACACTGGCTCTTTGGATGTTTAAGTCCTTTGGTGGCACGTGTCTTCCCTCAAGTAGCCTGTGGACGCTCTAACCTTCAGCAGAACTCTCTCCAGAGCCACCTGCTCCCTCTTCACATCAGAGCAGCGCGCTGCCGCGGTCCGGCTCAGGATTTTCACTTCACGAGCGGCGCGTCTCTCCTCGCCTCGGTTCTTCACCTGCGCCCAGCGCAGTGACGCGCTGTCCTCCACGTCGATCCCCAGGGCCCTCAGCGATCCCCGTCTCTCCATCAGAGTCATGGCAGAGACAGGGGGACTGACTCAGGGGGACTCCAAGGACACCCTCAGAGAGGAGCCGACCAAGACCTAGCATGAAGAAACTGACTCTGGTCACTGTGCGACAGGCACTCGGGCTTGGAATGCAGGTTGGTCATTAACTAAGAACCAGTGCATTGGTGCTGAGGAGCACCACACACTGTTAAATATTACCCACAACCAGGATAGGGATGGAACATTTCCCTCGGAGCTTGAGGCACTGAAAGAGGAGCTTTTTACTGCTCAATAGTTCTAAGAATATCTTTCAGGGTCTCTTTCTGTGATTCTATTTCCCAGTCAATAATTGACGGGCAGAGTGGAACACTGTGTAGCTGGATGTTCAGGCAGGAGACCAGTGATTGGTGGGGTTCTGCTTACCTGTTTCTGTTGAGGACTGAAGGCTTTCTCAGTGCCTTTGGCAAGGTTCACTGCCCTTATAGTGTGTCTACTGTGGCATGCTGCAGCATTGGAACATTAAAGGATAAAACACTCGTGTCCTTCAACAAGGTACAAGCAACATACTGTATTAGGTGCACAAACAAACACACACACACACACACACACACAGAGAGAGACGGAGAATGCACATGAGATCATTAATCAGTTTAACATTAAACAGGTACATCCTGTGACTCCAGGCTACCATCGTTTCTGTCGTGCTGTGTCGACGGCCTGTATGTCGATGAGACCAGCCCATGTAACAGGAATCATGTCTCTTTAGTCTCAAAACCTGGAGTTAGAACCAAAAGATCAGCAGTTCAGATGGAGACATTTACAGTGATCTAGTCTGGTACCACTGTGACAGTCCACAGGAAGGACTCCTACTTAAAATGAGTTTCACTCATTCCCCAGCCCACCATTAGAAGGAAAACTATCCTGACACAGACATGGCAGTGCGGACAGTATTCATGCATACTATTTACAAGAGAAACAGTGGCTGTACTGGAGCCACAGAGGTTCTGAGGAGACTGCTGGTTGTGGCTGTAGGGCCAAAGGCAGGGCCGAGGAGGGCTCGCATTCACAGGCAGAGTGAAGGCGAACAGAACTATACACTGGGGCAGCTCAGTAGCACTTAGCATTCACTGGACATAACAAGGCTTTGATGTAGCCAGTGTTCTCCTAATCCACCAGCGGCATCAACATTTAATGAGACCTGATATCAGGCTTTTTAAAAGCTGTGAATATTTTAGACAAAAGCAAAATTGCCTTTGCTCTGCCAACAGACCAACGGTATTGGTCAGCCTCTCAGTGTCACCTGTGTGTTGTGCATAATGCAGCTAGTGCTGTCTTCCTGCCTTTGTGCGCAGGGACGTGATCATTATATCAGTCCCCTTTCACTTTCTCTTAATCAACACCCGCACGTCATGGGAAGATACTGCCTGGAGCTAAGAACCGGTGCATAATTTATAAGTCGGGGTCAGGCCATGCAATAAGCGCATATTATCTCAACAAAGATGCTTAACTCTCCCATCATGCCGTATTTGCCTGTGTTTTGATGTGTAATTCTTTATTTGCAAAAATACCATATGTTCCAGTTATCCATTAACAAAAAACACTGACGATCCAAAATGTTATCAAAGTAGCAATAAACACTGAGCAGCCTTTGATAGCTGTCCCAGTGTCTGAGCAGACCTGGGCCACAGCAAGCAGGAACACAGTGCAGGTGTTTAAACTGTGATGATGTAATTAGCCACGAGGGGAAAGAGACAAGAGCTCCACAGTCACTGATTTGATCCCTTGGTTATTGATTTCTCAGTCTGGTTCTAACAGAAATAATTGCCACATGTAATGTATTATTCAATTACAAGACACTGCTCTCAAGTTGGAGTTTGATGGCCCTTTTTGAATCGCTGAGATATATAGATAATTTAACACGTCACCCCATTAAGGAGTGCTGGTATTAAAACATGCGTTAATGCTGCCTATTTATTACAGTAGGAACCTTGACATTCACTAGCCTCACTTTCTCTTACTTACAACCTTTCTATAGTTCAGGCAAGTTGAATTGACTTCAGTAAAAGTTTTGTACATGCCATACTCTACATATTTAATGTAATTTGTACTTTGTCTTCCATATTTTGGAAACCGTATACTTTAAAAGTTTTAAAGTTTCGGAGGTCATTCAGAGCTGTTAGCCACAGTTTTTTATTAGAACTTTCCTTTACTAGAGCCACACCACTACTGATCTGTCTGTAGCCCCTTGCTAGTATTTTATTTCATTTTGCATTTGTTTATTGTTTTTGTTCATATGTTGTAAACTAATGCTTTCAAGTTTCATATATCGTATATGATAATGTTTAAACAGATTGTTTACATTTTAAGTCTGTGCGCTTATTGGTTCATAAGTTGATTTGACCTGTGACCTGTCGTTGTTGAGGTATATGTAGGGGAAGGAACGGAAGTGGGGGGAGGAAGATGGTGGAGAGCGGGTCAAGAGGTGTGTACTGAGTTGCCAATTAGGGGACCGTTGAGTCACGTAACTTTGAATTTGCGGGTTGTCGGATAGAGAACTCAGCAACAGGGTTCGTGCACACCGGACTTGGGACTTGAAAGGAACCAAATTCGACGGACAGTCCACTTCAAGGGCCTTTCCTTTTTCCTTCTGGACACAAGCTATTCAACTAACTTTTACTCCTCACACCACGAGGTGGCTGGCTCGCCACGAGTTAGCGTTCCATCGACGGAGGAAAAATTCATGACGTGGCCCCACGCACACTAGCAACATTCTGAAGCTAGCGACAGACTTTCATTTTATTTTCAAGTGACTGTGGTAGGAAAATAACTTGTGTGTAAGGAGGTTTACCATCGAGTGACATGATTACATTAAACGACCTGTATTTTGGTGAAATAACAGACCTATTTCATTCTCAACAATAAGTAGATTTAAAAGAACTCGGGGCGCCCCAAACAGTGGTTTGGTTAATTGACGTTGTGCTCAGAAACGAGGCACAAGGGGCGCTACATGTCTATCAAAGCAATTACATTTAAACCCTTCTGGAGAACAAACCTCCTAATGGAGACGGATTTACATTGAAGAAGAGAGGGAAAAGTGAGTCTGCTCCTCTCTATTGTTAAATAAACACCAGATGGACTGATCGTTGGCCGTGTGGGTGGCCCTGGCCTGAAACAGACCCAGGATCAGCTGAGGGAGATCTGGACCGCATCGTGGCCGGCCCTCCCCACTGCTCAAACAGGCTCCAGAACCAGAAGAGGCATACCAGTCTGGCATCACTGATCTCTACAGAGAAGAAGTGATGATTTGTTTGTGCTCTGAAGCTTGTGACTGGCCTCCCTACCTTCCCGCCTCGTGTTGCTCATGTTGTGAAAAAACACTTTGTGGCTCCCGAGGGGCACGGCAGGCCTATGTTCATGTCCAGACATTGTATCCACAAGCGCTTTTAAAAACACTTCCCTTGTTCCTATCGTGTTTCCACTTGTGGCTTGAGGAGAGATGGGGGGGGGGGGGGGGCAGCAAGGAGAACTTACACTAGAGAGCTGTTCAGAACAGAAGCTACTTTGATACATTATCGTTCATCTCTAAAAACACTGATAGTTTGGCCACAGCCATGTTCCAATTAAGGTATTTATCTAACGTGTATTTTGGCCAGAGAGACAGGAAATGTAGGGGAGAAGACAGAAATGAAGGCAGAAATTCCCTAAGCCAGAATCAAACCCTCTACGTTGCTGCGTCATCCTGTTTTTTCAAACAATACTAGTCATATTAGTGTTTAGTCCCACAGCCAGATTAATCCTAGTGATTTTTTTAAAAAACCTCTATCATTGCTGTGCAGCACAGTTAAACACAGTTTTAATGATCAGTCGTTCAACAACACTTGTTTACAGCTTGGCTTTCCAGTCATGTTTTCTGAATACCCCGCAGTGTTAATATTTATCATCAGTCTTAATTGGTTTGATGTCGCTACACGCTCTGTAGACGGCACACTAGCAGAGCTAGCCTCGGTGTTGTTTCAAAGTCTTTATTATCATTACAGTCGAGTCTTGTTCATTAAAGTTTCACATTCCATTTTCATTAGGATGAAACTGATTCTGTAAATGAAGGGGTTCTGTGGAGGAGTCCGGCCCTGCAAGCTATCACAGGGGAGGTACGGAAGCTGTATTAATTATCAGGAATATGAGCTCGATCGAAGATGTTAATTGCACCGATGGTTGGTCATGTGGGGAATTGCCATGCATTTCATGCAGGGATAATAAAAATGAATTTTTAAACAAAGGGATCTTAAAATAATATCTAGTCTGCAGAGAATACCCACATCAAAGGCACAAGTCAAAGCTTTGAAATGTATCTTTGTGGTCCGAAATGTTAAATACGTTCCTTCACGAATGTTCCACTCGATTCAAGTTTGTAGAGGAGAAAAACAAAACAAGAGTTAATGAACAGTTATTACTAGCCTTTTCAACTTTCATTTTAATTTCAAATATTAGCATTTATATATAAACTATGCTGCTGGCATCTGCAAATGAGCTTGCACATAGCAAGTCTAATTGGGCCTCATTGTGCTCCTATGTCACCTCTGAAAATTCACACCCAATGACATTAATAATTCATTAACATTAGATCTGTTTAAGTGTGCGCGCCTCACTGCGCGGCTCGATTACATCTTAAATCTATTCTACCTCATACAATACCTAACCCAGTTTGTAAACGCCTTTTTTTGCAGCTGTAACACAGCCCAGTGATTATGAACAGTGGTGATTTGAGAGGGTGTTTTAATGGCTTTCAGAGGGATTTAGAACATTCTGGTAATGATTCAAGAATGCAAATGTTGTTCTTCTCCAGTTCATACGAGGTGAGGCCACTGTCCTCTAATTCTTAATTGAGGGATGGACAATTTGGTGTTCCTCACCGAAGGAGAAATGATATTTTTCCAACTTCCAAATGAAGCTATTACAGATTGTTATTTTGAAGTCAAGATAAAGCAGTACAAATCCTGTTAAGACCAAGAAAGAAACTATAGGTCTTGAAAACCCGTAGGTTGCACAACATCTCTATGACTTGATCCTCTTCTTTGTACTTCAGATGTGTGCAAGATGCAACGAAACTGAGTGGATGAGTGAGAACCTGCCCCCTAGCCCTGGTGGGTTATTTCTCCCACCCCCTTGCCTTCCTCCCTCCCTCCCCCTGCCATCCCACCCTGTCAACAGAGATCTCGCCCAACGCCACTGATCAAACGCACCTGCCAAACCCCGGCAACATTCCGAAGCATGTTCGCTAATTACCCTCAAAGCCTTGCAGTCTTCTGGTCTTAATGGGGGATTAAATCTGCTTTCTGCAGAGGGGCAGACGAGCGATACAGTACAATGGTATTTATTTACTCATTGGTGGGGGTGGATCTCTTGGGATCAAGCAGATCATAAATTATGTACGACAAAAAGAGAACTTCCAATTTCCACTTGGCTCCGGTTATCCAGTGTCTGATCTGTGTACATGGTTTATTGGCCCCTCTGTACCCTGAGAATCTTTATTATGGTAAACATGGCCGGTAAAAATGGGTGGTGGGCGGCATTGTCATAATCACTTTGTGCCAGCATGCGAGAGAGCTGCTGATTTACATGGAAGTTAATGGCACTTTTATCATGTGGAGGAATGGCATTAACATCAGTGAGCTCAACAACAAAGCCAAGCCCTCATTAGGATCCTCTTGTTTCAGTGTAATTAGACAAAAGAGCCCTTTTAAATGTGCACTTATGGGAGAACTGAGATATTAAGTGCCTAACAAATTGCCAATTACGTTCATGTTTAAAACAGTGTTTGAAGGAATTACATGAGGGGGAAACTGAGGAAGCGGATGTAGCCTAGTGCGTGAGGAGGTCTGTCTTGTGTAGAATACTTTGAAATGATACCCCTCACGCCAAAATATGTTTCCATTTTTTGTGTCACCTTTCAAATGACACCTGTGTGCAATGCTGTTAAACAATGAACATGTTCAACACATTCCCAACAGTAAACACATTTCCACAACTCAAACCGCCATCTGTCTGCAGGAGCCTAATCTCTCAGATCCTTTGACATATTCTCCCTCTCTGTCAAGCCTAGCTGAGATATCAGGGATGCAGGGTGTGTATGAAGCAGAGCAGCAGGAGATGATACTTCCTTTACTTTCCCCTGTTTGTGTGTGTATGCGCGTGTGCATGTGTGTGTGTGTGTGTGTGTGTGCGTGCACGCACGTGTGTTTGAGAGAGAATCTCTCCTCCAACACTCCTCCACCTGGCGCACAGGGTCTACTATTTACAGCTTCTTTCTAGACAGTCTATAGGCACCTAAAAACTATGCACAGACCACATATATACACACGTATGTATTGCTATTCTAGTGGGGACCCTGTTCTCCCAAACCTTAACCATTAACCCAACCCTTTCCTTAACCTTAGAGATCTTGGGTATTTCTGCTTCAATTGGATAAACAGTGAAGAATTTCATGAAATATATATAGAGAGAGAGCGGAGGACATGCAGGAAATGCTCTGAGCCTGATTGGAAGCCATGCCCCTGGCCCCCTGCAGTGAATCCTGAGCTCATGTGATGCATGCACTTGACAAGTGAGCCATTGGAGTGCTCCAGTAACTTAATTTAAACAGTGATTCTAACCTCAAACACCCTTGAAATAATGCAGACTGTGAGGACCAAGACAATGTTCCCACAAGTTCAAATTTGATTTATTTCAGTATTCTTGAAGGAACTTCAGAGTCACACACACCTACACTATGTTGCTTGAACAACCCTTTGCACTTTGCCACCCTTTACCAGTTAACGATGCATGGTGAGAATGAAGGCCTGAATGAAGGCCTGGATTAGGGCCTGGATGAAGGCCTGAATGAAGGCCTGGATTAGGGCCTGGATGAAGTCCTGAATGAAGGCCTGGATGAAGGCCTGAATGAAGGCCTGGATGAAGGCCTGGATGAAGTCCTGAATGAAGGCCTGAATGAAGTCCTGAATGAAGGCCTGAATGAAGGCCTGGATGAAGGCCTGGATGAAGGCCTGGATGAAGGCCTGAATGAAGGCCTGGATGAAGGCCTGAATGAAGGCCTGGATGAAGGCCTGAATGAAGGCCTGGATGAAGGCCTGGATGAAGGCCTGGATGAAGGCCTGAATGAAGGCCTGGATGAAGGCCTGGATGAAGGCCTGGATGAAGGCCTGGATGAAGGCCTGGATGAAGGCCTGGATGAAGGCCTGAATTTAGACATGATTGAAAATGAGAAAATCAAACAGAATATTGGACATCAAAGGACCTTTTTGTTGGGGGGGGGGGGGGGGGGGAGGGGGGGGGTGGCATAGGGGTCTCAGAGTTGAAGGTTTGGTGTATGTTAGTTTATCATTAGGTGAGCAGAGTTCCGGTTGCATGGCTGGCAAGGGTCCAGCTGTTTAGAGCTTCATCTGGAGCCAGTCAGTTTACATAAGCATCCACAGTCATTTGAGTCAGGAGAAAGCAATCGCCAGGGAGAAGAGGGGGAGTGTGTGTGTTCAATGCTCATCCATTTAAAAGAGAAACAAGTTTTCTTTGCTGTTTTCTGCCTGGTTAGCTGCCCGCAGTGGCTCCGCGGAGGAGGCCACTCTGGCAGCCAGAGGCAGCGAGGCAGCGAGGCAGAGACGCAGCGGACAGAGGGTCAGCACAGCAGAGAGGCAGGGAGACAGTGAGGCCGGGAGAGGCCCGAGAGAGAGGCCTGAGAGAAGGTGAAAGACTGCGTGTTCAGAGGGAGTACCCAACACTTTTCAACACAAACAGGCCTTACTCTCAGCTGAGTAAACACAATACAGTGGTGCCACACTGCACAAGATGGGAAGGGGGAGGGGGAGAGAGAGGAGAGAGAGGAGGGAGAGTGACTTACTTCTAAGCATTATTTTTCCTTTTCATGCCAAGCGCATGGTACAAACCTATGCTCTCGTTCTCACCATCGCGGTTTCATCTCCACAGTATTTCTTCTCTCACCCTGCCACACAACACACGTACACACAAACACACTTTTGGGGACAAACACACACAAACACACAACATCATAGGAACTGTACCTGGGGTGCTTTGGCATCACAGAGAACCTTTCGAAGGACCTGAATCGATTAAGTGTTGCACATTGTTTATCTGTCCTCGATCCCTGAGATCCTAATGTTGGCTATTGGATAATGTCAACCACTGATTTTGACTGTAAAGAGAAGACGCTGGTCTTTTATAAGATTTGAAAGAACAAAACTGGTAAGTGAAGAGGTAGACAGACGTAAGTCGTATGAGTTATTGCTGAAATGGATTCCACCTGAGGCAGTCTTGCACAAAAACAACATACCATAGACAAATACACACAAACACACACAAACACACACTCTCCTGAGGGGAAAGAGAATAAGTGGGGGAGACACCAAGTGTCTTTAACCTGCCAGGGTCAATCCCCAGAGCCTGGCTTCAAAGGCAAATGAAGAGTCTTAATAAAGGGCGTCATAACATGAGCTCTTTTTAAGTGAGACGGCCTCCCTCCTCTCCCAGCTAGCCCCCCCGATGAGCATACACCTCTCTTCACCAATCTCATTTCCACCAATCAATACTCAGAGGCTTCTGAAAACAGAAGACCACCGAGAGATCTCCTCTCCTCCTCTCCTCCTCTCCTCCTCTCCTCCTCTCCTCCTCTCCTCCTCTCCTCTCCTCCTCTCCTCCTCTCCTCCTCTCCTCCTCTCCTCCTCTCCTCTTCTCCTCCACTCCTTCTCTCCTCCCAAGAGTCATACAGTAAGAAGCTTACAGTAATTACTGCGTTTAATTTACATTCACTTGTAGTTTACCCGACCATGTTCCAAAGGAATCCCAAGTTTTTATTACAAAGTCAATGACCTAAACCATTGACATTTTCATGGCATTTTCATGTTCCTCCTCATCAATACTGTCATTGAGGAGATTACCCGGGGGGGTCTTGAACAGTGGAGCACAGAACTCAAGATAGGGGGAAGGCTTCAGTATCGAACAGCTGATTTATTTCAGTTGATAATTTAAGCAAAACCATTTGTAAAGTAAAGTTGTTTTGTTCCCTCACATTGACCTAACAGCCACCTCAAGAAGTTTACAAATCTGTCTACTTCTATTCTAATAAAGTTAGGCTAAGAGTTTAGTAGCCTAAGGGATATAAATGATATGTAATTTAAACAGAGGGAATGTTTCTACTTAAATTATTCATCCATGCCACATAAGGCCAGATGGTGGAGCCAAAAACTCATCAGTGAATGTTACTGTAACTTGGATTTGACGGGAGAAGGGAGGGATCGTTTTCTGCCTGCCTGCTTCCGTGTTTGAGTGTGAATATGTATGTTTCCTCATATGTGTTTTTGGTGCGCATCTTCATGAGTGGTGTGCGTATATGAAAGTGAACGTGTATATGTGGGGACACATACGCATGTGTGCGTATCAGTGTGTGTGTGTGTGTGTGTGTGTGGCCATGTTTACTCAAAAAAAAAAAAAACACCTCACTTAGGAAGCAGAGAACAGGGTTTGTTTTCAAGCTCCATCGGATGGTTCCGGGGCATGGGTGAATAATGGTTGGATTCTACCGGACTGAAAACGAAAAAACCCTCCCAACACTGCTAACGTTTGCAGCCCGAGAAAAACAACACGACATCAGAACATTTACAATTAAGAAAGCTCAGTGATTGAATATCTGGGTGGTTAGCATTTCGCTCCACCGAGAGAGATGAAATGTTGTTCCGAGACCCTGCTGAATGCTTCACAAACTATTTGTGTTGAAGATGTGCTCTGACATCACAGGGCAGGGGAAGTCAATTTGAAAAGGAGACGATTTTTCATTTGCAGTGGCAGAGGATGAATATCTTAAGCAAGTTTACAATTTCCATGCTGCTTTTCAGACCATGACGGGAACTTCAAAGCTTCTAAAATACTCGTCTGTGAACGAGAGAGCATGTTTTTTCAATAACAACATGTGATGTGTGGATCAATATTTGTCCATTATATCTGAACATGTTTTTATGTCTGTGTGTGTGGTAGTTTTGAAAATGTGGATGAAAAAGACAGCAGACTGAACAGTCTGTAAGTGAGAAGACGAGAGAGTGGAAAGTTGCAATTCACTGAGTAAAACCCCCAGAACAGTTGCATTTCAGACTGCTCGTGGACTGTTATCATTTCTTACACTCGTCTGTCTGTCCATGGTTTGGCCTTTGGCCACGGTTTACCAAATATCCCTCAGAGAGGAAAAATATGTGTCTTGAAACACAAAAACTGCCCTTCTTTACCTCCCCCTCCCCCCCCCCAAAAAAAAGAGTGTATCTGTCACAGGTAAATCTGTCACCCAACAGCATGTATTAAAATTCACACCACAGTGTAGGTCCATGAGAACATAACCAGTGCAGCCACTGGGAAAACTTTGAACAATCCACTTTGTGAAGAGACAAACATCTTTCAGAGAACATCTGTGGAATCGTTCACCCTTGGCCATCCAGATTGCTCTGGCTATCGGCAGCCCTGATGGCTTTACCTGGTGGCCCTTCACTCACAGCCCTGACATCTCCTCTCCTTCCATTTGGCAGGCCCTCATTCCTGGGGAGCTTCACTAAGCTAGCTGACTGCTCTATTTTATCAGCCCCTGGTTAGATACCAGCCAGAAAATAATTCTGCAGCAATTACCATATGTTGTGATTGTGGTTTTGGACCGACACCGTGACATCTGTGTTATATTGGCATCTGGGGCACACTGGAGGAACTTCCACCGGCTGCATTCCATCTCTGCATCTACAGAGCAGGTGCTCCTGGTTTCCCCTGTAGCCTGCACTCCAGCAGAGGAGTCTGGGGCCTGGGATGGACCAGACCGGCCTCTGGCCTGGTGAAGAGCTTCCAATTAACAATAACAGCATGTTTGGAAGAAAAAAAACCCTCTCTGTATTACAGACAGTGAGCCTATGGCAAATAGCACAGCAAATTCCAGCACGGATTGACTGTTAAATCCTTTAAAAAACCCTGCATGCTCGGGGAATATCTGATAAAGACAACAAAGATGGGTAAGACATTTTAGTAGCCTACATGTCCAGATTTTTTCTTCGGTTCATTATCAGGAGGATTGGGTATTCTTCTGTGTTCTTACGAGTGTTTTTGGAAGCCGTTGGAGGACTTTAAGGGATAGAAGAGCTGGGAGCAGTCCCAGGGCTTTGTAAGCCTCAGCCTCCACAAAGCTCCCACCAGAGTCAGGATCTTAGCATCCTCACGCTCAATATCTACAAGAGCCCCTAGATTACACACACACACACACACACACACACACACACACACACACACACACACACACACACACACATGCACATGCACATACACACGCACATGTACATTCCGTACAAACACACAGGTCTATGTAAAATCCATACACACACACACACACTCACTTGCACGTTCTCTCACACACAAACACAATCAGTCCACACACACATACACCGGTGATAAATTCACAATTAAAGATGAGCCATTGCTAACATCTGTGGGGAATTCTCTAACTAAAACAATCAATTAATTCCTTAAACTTCTAACATCTATCATCATTTGTCACAAACCACACTGCAGAGCAGGTGTTCAGTTAACCCTATTCACCAGGGTCCCAGACTGTGTGAGTGTGCGTGCGTGTGTGTGTGTGTGTGCCTGTTAGATGAAACATCCCCCAGGATGTGTAAGACAGCAGGGATGACCAGGCCTGTCATGTATAGCCACTCAGTCTTTGAATGCACAGGCCATTACAGTGGAGCAGCAAAAAGGCAACTGTCACAGAGCCTTTGCAGTCGGCTCCACTGCGGCTCTGCCTCTCCTCACTGCGTGGGTTCTGTTGGTGAGTGGGGGATGTTTCATTTGTTCTTTACACTGATATATGTTATTTCTTCTCACTATCTCTTCACCGTCCTCCCTCCCTCTCTCTCTCTCTCTCTCTCTCTCTCTGAGACTTTCTTTCTTTCTCTTGGTTCCAATACCTTGGCTCTCCACCATTCTCTTTTTCCAGTGAAAAAGGAATGGAACATGGGAAAAGTGCACATGCACAGGAAAGGCTGTAAAAGTTTGGGCACTATTTCATCTGTGACAGAAGATAATTATCCCTCATGACATGAACACATGAGGGGGCTTTTAAGTCAATCATGGTAGCTATGCCACCTCACTAATTCATCAGGGTTGTAGCAATTAATATATTAATCCACTACATTCATAAAGCATTAAACTCCATAAAGCAGTCAAGCCATACTGTACTCATACGAACGTATGTGCCAATAATATGAATTGTGTTTTAGCTATACTTCAGTCTGTCTTTGCTTATTCTATTAAAATGTGACCTGTCTGTCTCATAAATACAGTTCTGACCATGCAGGGACAGTGTGACGGATACCACAGAAAAGCACAGCAGGGTTGAAGAGAACAGTGAGAAGTTAAAGTGTCTGGTCAGAGCAATCCAGAACATTAAATTAGACTGTCAAGACATAGTTTTTAGGGTGAAACAATTTCCACTCTCAAAAGTACTTGCATGGCTGTGTCTTCGAATGACAACGCACAATTCATTTGAAGTGGAAAAGAAGAATTGTGAAGAAACAGAGAAACAGAGAAATCGTTCTGAAGTGATAATCTGTTTTCCAGACGCATGTAATTAGTGGAGCAACAGATTTAAACATTTGTGGAGAGGCGCCCAGTTCTTCAAAAAGAGGAAATTGTAAGAATTGTAACACTTTGACCACATCTTTTTTAAACAACTGAGAAGAATAAGTCAATTAAAAAGGAGCTATTTAAGGTCTTAAAACATGGTGCAAACACAGTTTTATAAGCATATATATAATCAGATTCAGATTTGACACAGTCATAAATTTGACAGGAAACTCTAGAGGAAGTACACAGGGTATGGGAATCATCTCAAATGCTAGTTGAAAAGGAATAAAACTTTCATGGTTTGTAAAATAAATGAATTATCCTCTGAATTACAGTCCTCATTATGGCAGAATCCTGTGACCATCATGGCCATTAAAAACACATGGAGTCCTGCTCATGCTCTCATTCTCTTCAATGTATATTCATAACTAGGTTCAGTGCTCTGGATTTCTATAGATTTATTAAGTGTTTGGGGATATTTTCATTGCTTGATCAGAAATGCATCAGTCTCATATTACTGTAACACAGATTTTTGCTCTAATTTCCATAACACAGACAATCTATCTCTGTATTGACACATGCCAGTTCTTCTTTACACACTGTGAATCCTAACATTTGAACAAGAGAAACACAGTCCATTCCAATGCGTCGAAATAATGGACAAATGTATTTATTTTCATATTAAAAGCAAAAAGAAAAGCACATTTCTGTCTGAATAAAAAAGAAGAAGGATGAATCGGAGCTTAATTTTGTCTTTCGAGACGCGTCGCAGTTTCCTGACATGCCCAAGTCTCTTTGCAGTAACAAAGCAAAATCACGGTTAGCCAAATGAGCCAAGACAAGCACTACAAAGTTCACATTCATATTCAATATTCAAATTCACATATGACTGAGTGTGTGAGAGCATGCGAGAGCGTGCTCGGTGATCGCTGCACACCGACTGCTGCTTGAAGCACTGTCGATTGCTGCCTTTGACATTTTCCCATTGTGCACTGCGGTGCAGCAGGCAATAATTAAATATCAGGTGCATAAGCTGCTCTTTAATTTGACATGTGTGCTTGAGGCAATAAACACACGTGGTGTGTCAGGGGGTAGCGTAATTGCAGAGGAATAAAATATCATATCAGGAGTGAGCAGATCATTGTGTCAGGTAACCGTTGACAGCTTGTTTGATCATTACGCCAGGGCTAAAGAGGTGGCCTAATTAGCTGCCATTAAAACTCACCCTCTAATCAGGGGTCACTGTTGCATAAAAATTGGTCCCCGTCTCCAGTTGAGTGAACAATGCCCTTAACCCCCCCCATGCACCGGGGCTCCTGCAGCTATTTGAAATAGAAACCAGGGACTGTACTTCACTGCATTCTCATTATCTCTACCAGCCTGACGCAAACCCTTCCAGCTGCCATACTTTGTTCCGGCAAATATCATGTGTGCATTCCTGAGAAGGTTTCAGGGTTTGGTAGGTCGAACTCGACCTTGTTTCGTAAATGCTCCGAACAGGGGATGTCGTGTGGAGGAGCCTGCCTGAGCAGAAGAAAAGAAGAACAGGAGCCAGTGAAGTGAGATGAAACAGAATGCCCCTGGCACCAGTGCACACATGCACCATGTCACCAGCAGAGAGGGCACCCTCGTGACTAGGTCTGCGTCGTCCCAGGGACCATGGGTGCCTCTCGCTGTGACTTTCAAGCCGGCTAGAAAGTGCTCCGGAGAGAGCGCCATGCAATATTAGCTGACAGCCTCGTATAAATAATAAGACACGTAATGCCGTGTGTGAGAGCCTGTGTCTTCACCAGGGCTTTCAACAGGTGCACCCCTGGCAGCCATGTCTCCATTTTGTTTGACAAAGAGAGGCAGCTTTCACAGGCGGCCTCTGTCTGAAAGCTTTGCCTGATCATTCTTTTATGTGCCACTTCCCAGAATGCACAATATTCACAGGACCTCATGATAATAGGCTCGTCGGGACGCAGGGAGCGAGGGGAGGAGAGGAGGGGAGAGAGAGAGAGACGCTTGTCGGAGTGCATACGTCGAGGGCAGGCCCAGGGGAGAGGCCTCCGCCACCGCGCTGCATCAGTCACCGGGGTAGACGTTCAGGGGACTGCCAGACCCCCCCCCACCCTCTCCTACCCCCTCTCCTACCCCCATCACGGTGGCTAATGGCAGCCAGGGCTAAGAGGAACCAGACTCGGTGCCTCGGCCAGGCCCGGTGTCGTATGAAACCCATTAGATGTCGCCAGCGCAGGCAGCATGGGAGGGTCAGTTGGTAAGACTGGAGAGGAAGTCAGGCGGAAACCTGGAAAGACAGGAGCTCCCCCCCCCCCCACCCACCCCTTCTCCCCCCTCTTCCTCCAGTACTCTCCCTACTGTACTGTTCTGCCCGTCACCGGGCTTGTTTGAAACAGACTGAAGTAGAGTGGAAAATTGATGGAGATGTCTCGCATTGTGATTGTACTTCTGGGCTGTGGGCCACTCTGGTGTGCCTGTATTCTGAAATGGCAAAGAGATGACTATATTCTCTTGAGTAATGCCCAAGCATCTTAGACGGAGTCCCTGTCCACACAAATACAAGTGATAAAGTGTTGTGTCGAGGCTCGGTAGTGGCTTGTTAACACGGTAGTAGCTTAACATGCCTCTCTACAGGCTTGGCCCAACTCTCGCAATTGAACACAGCTGAGACGTTTTCTCGGAAATGTCTCTGAAAAGGGTTGGAGGGATGAGCGTTGTGACAGACGTTTGAAATACACCATCACGGAAATGAAATGTGTTCGCACGTCCGATCTTTAGTGGACTGCACACACAGGACTTGCACACACACACACACACACACACACACACATACACACACACACACACACTCCCAGGGTATTGTGTGTAGTCTTTTTTAGCAGTGTTGTTTACTAAGAAGAGACATCCTGTCCACGTGACTTCATCTCCCTGGCTCTCTCTCAGAACATTACTGTGGCTTTCTTAATTAGATTAATTCACAGACAATAATTTACAGTTGGAGTCATTGGGAAGGCAGTGAGCACATCCATATGTGCTTCATTTTCCTTCCTCCACATTGTGTGTTCAGATTATGTGTGGGTGGCGTCACAACTTCCATATTTCTGACAAATCAGCCAAAACAGCAACGCAAACATTTTCCCCTCTCGCACTTCCCAGCCCAGTGAAAATTGCAGGATCGTATAAATTAAAACTGTCAAAAAAGGTCATTAATAATGAAACATGCATGCTATTTCTAAATCCTGTTTCTCTCCTTATAAATAAATGATAATTTGTTTCTCTGCATCGTTAGACAAAGGCCTAGGACTTTTCTCCGACACTAATTATTTTGAAATAAATGCAACATAAATAAATTGACTGTGTCTTAGAGAGAGAGAAAGAGAGAGAGAGAGAGAGAGAGAGAGAGAGAGAGAGAGAGAGAGAGAGAGAGAGAGAGAGAGAGAGAGAGAGAGAGAGAGAGAGAGACTGAGAACACTCCAACAGGATTCTGCCATTCAGATTAAAGATGGCCAATGACATGTCAGAATTCTTAGAGAGAAGCAAAATCAAAGCCACAAATAAAAAAGACAAACCACCTAATAAGGAAAACCGGATGGGGAACCCTCCATTTCTGACAAAAGCAAAATAGGCTGTGAGGTGCATCATTTGCTTTCACATGCAGTTCTATTACAGTAACTGACTAAATGGCTAAGCGCTGATCGCTACAACAGTGAACATGGAAGACAGGGAGAAACAGCGTCGATGGGAAGGTTGTCTTTGGACCTGTAATGTCCACAGAACAAATCCTCCACCACAAACGCTCCACCTACCTAACCAGCCAGCTGTCAGAGAGCAGGGTCTGGGATGGCAAACGCTCTGACAGCGTTGCAGCGGGCTGCTGTGCTGTTATTCGGGGCCTGTCTGTTGGCAGGTCTGAGAGTGGCTCTCTGAGCGTGGCTCTCTGAGCGTGGCTCTCTGAGCGTGGCTCTCTGAGCGTGGCTCTCTGAGCGTGGCTCTCTGAGCGTGGCTCTCTGAGCGTGGCTCTCTGAGCGTGGCTCTCTGCACTGACAGGGAAAGGTGGGACACACTATCACAACTGATGCATGGCACTTCCTGCTATAGTAAAAAATTGGACAGATACCATTATGACCCGCATCATATTATACAGTACCCCAATATGACAGTCCAAATCTGTTCACTAACCAAACCAAGTATAAGCTCAAAGGTCTTTCTTTCAAATATTACATATCAAAGGTCTCACATGGAGGTGTACAACGGGCCAAGGAGAAGCAGAATGATGCCAAAGGATGCAAAACTTGGAAGGACCCCTCAGCCAATCACAATGTGTGGATCAAACTTGTTTTGTTTTGCTGCTAAAACTCTGATTCAAACTAACTGAGTCAGTTTCTGTCAATGATACTGGTCAACATGAATTCAACTGCATTTCTACATGATGAATAAAACCCCATGTACATGAAATATTAACTTCATTATTCATTATTAATTAGCTTCTCTATGGTAAACAAAAGTATATATACAGCATGGTTGATTGAATGGTTGGATAACTTGCACAATTATAAATATAATGAGATAGCCTTGTACCGAACTGAAGTAATTGAAATAGCATATGACATAATGAAATGTGTGTATAGTGTGCTTGTGCATGTGTATACAAAATGTGTGTGTGTGTGTGTGTGCGTGCGTGTGAACATTGTACCAACAGATGTACAGTAAACGTTCTTTTACTTGGGTGACAGACTGTGTGTGTATGTGTGTGTTTGGTGTAAATACTGTGTGTTTAAGTGTGTGTGTCTGTGTGTGTGTGTTTGTGTGTGTGAGTGTCTGCGTGTGTGTGTGTTTGTGTGTGCAGGGACAGCATTGTCTGAAGCGGGTACGGTCCTGGGGTCCTTTGAAGGGCTGCGGCTGAGCTGCCTGTGATAATTAGAGAGCAATGACCTTCTCATTAGAGCCAGGAGGTAGCTGATTATTCCCTCTCTCCCCTCGCGGATGCTAGCCTCACACACAATCTTGGAATATCAAAGCAATTCTCTAAGATATTTATTAGAGCCAAATTTACAAAAACACATAGCAAAACCTTTGAATTACGCACCCTAATGTATGCAGAGCCAAATGAACGGTTGCGCTTGCCCCCCTAAATCCCCCCCCCCCTCCTCCCCCCTCACCTCCTGCCCAGTACCCTTCTCTCTTGTAGCCTGAATTTTTCATAACAAATTTCCGGGGCTTCAAAGTACCATCTCACAGCAAGACCCTTTCTTCTCTCTGGCGTGACAAAGACCTGTCAAAAAGTGTCCCTGCGCTAGGTCCTGCTTTCCTTCCCTCCTCTTCCATCTAAATGTCATATGATGTTATTTCAATGCCGGGTTGTAACACTCCACTGCCACGGCTGGAGAGGTGGGAAAAAAAAGAAGAGAGATGCAGCAAAGGACGTCTAAAAGGACCTCTAATTAATCTTGCTCATTGATTTTGTTTTAGCGTGTGATGTACTCCATGAAAAAAATATGAATCTAGAAGGAGCTCTCATTAAAATCATTAGCGGCTTGATGTTAGCCCAAAACAGCTCACTCTTTCAGCTTCTGAGAGCTCATTCACATGTTCTCCTTTAATGTAAAGAGAATGGCCTTGGAGCGCGGGGAGCTGGAGAGCACTGGGGAGCTGATCTTACTCCAACCAAGTCATGAGGGCGGGGCAGTCTGGAGGAAGAACAATCTCTCTCTATCTCACCCTCTGTCTCTCTCACTCTCGCTCTCTCTATTTCTCTCTTTCTGACCTGTGTAGCAAACTCCAGATGGCCAACCGAGTCAAACAGGCTGTGGAAGATCACTTTCTGACCATATGAAATGCTGCTGAAGCAGCACTGATATGGGTCCAAGCAGGACCAGTGCTAAAAGAGGACTACAACATTCATTCCACACTAACCAACTGACAAAGCTGACCTAAAAATCTAAAAGCATGTATGTTAAAACACGATACAGAGTAAGACTCCTTGACCAACAAGCATTAGGAGTGATGAACTGACAAAACAGCACGGTGTGAATCAGCTTTCAATGTGCACAACAGCAGCAAGAACATTGAGAATGATGACGATAACAAAAACCTCAGAGTATATCCAGGACATCCTGTCCACACCAAGACTTTGAACACCAGAACGAAAAGCCCAGGAGCCTTTAGTGATCATAATGCCACTCTTTGAAGGGATTCCATTAGGAGAAGTGTAGGGAGGCAACACACAACACTTGGGGGGGAAAATAAATAAAAAATAAACGAGACTTGTAGTTCTTGCACAAATAACTAGAACTCAGCTGTCAATTAGATGTTTTCCAGGACACCATGGTGTTGCTCTTGCACTGTCGTCATTATGAAGTAGCAGAAAAGGTGTCTATCAGCATCGCAACAGGCGGCAGATTCAGGTGAGGTAAAAGGAGGTCTGCGAATGATTATGAGAATGTGAAAAGGCTCACCTTGAGACCTGCTGTAGGAACCAGGAACATCCACACGACCATCTACATTCATCAACACCGCCTCTATTGTAAAGGGCAACTTTCCCTTAGTGAATGTACTCAACACCTGTTTTACCACCAATTAAGGAATTAGCCCAGTGTTTGTAAACTACCATTAAGCTCCCAATGTTAATAAAGTGGAGACTGTCTGTGGAGAGACCCTAAACAGACCTGTCATTAACGAGGCAGAAAACAGAGCCAGCCCTAATCCCCAGTCTGTGCCTTGGTTACGTTGGTTATGTTGATTGGAAATGACATGAGGTTAAGATGCTAATCAGTCATTGACTCTAATCAGGCCATGACTGATTCTCATTGGAGGAAAAGGGAGCGTTTTCACCGTCTCCATAGGCGGGATGTTAGCAGGGGGATGTGAGCGTGTAATTCCATCCTGCAGGTCTGAGGAGCTAGATAGATGGTGGTGGTGTGACACTGACACCGAGCATATGGAGATCTGAGGAGACTGACTGTCACCCAGCCTGAGCCATTAGGCGTCACTAAGGAGCCCTGAACCAGCCACACCTGCACACCTTCCTATACCAAGTGCTGTATAAATTAATCACACGCAGACTTATGCACTTTGATGCAATTTATAATGCACATTAATTAGGGCTGACAGCTGTAACTAAAAGGCAGAATGATCACTTACAATTCAAAGAAAAAATCACAGCGCAATAACAAAAGTCATTTGCATGACTTTATTCCCCCTTCTCTCTCTCTCTCTCTCTCCCCCCCACACACACAATTTCTCTCTCTTCCTCTATATCTCTATATCTCTCTCTCTATCACACACACACACACACACACCCACACACCCTCTATTTTCATCTTCTTCCAGCTTTGATTCCCGCTGTTTTATCAAAGGCGACTGCGTGTGAAAGGACTAAATGATCTGCAAATTGGAGCAACACTTATACTGTGTCTTACTCTGCAGTATTGTGATGTATGAGCACTAATTTTGCATTGTGTGAAACGTGGCACCGGATTATAAAAACGCTTTTCTCCTCACCTCATTTCAATCTCAATGATTTATCAGTTCCCTTTGTCAAGTCTGAGCATGTTGGTGGAGATACAGACCATTCATAGGTTACACACATTGGAGTTTATTACATGTCACATGCCCTTGCCTTTTAGGAAAAAGGATCACTTTCTTTTGTAATTCATGTTTTTTCCATGTCGAATCTGAGGGGAGATACATCTCACGACCAAAGATTGTACACAAGCAAAGAGAAACATTACAGAAAAACACTACAGAGGAAACATTAAAGCTGACCTTCAGTTGTGCTAATTAAATTTTGGGCATGTGTGGCAATGGTGTAACTGATTTCATTCTTCATTATGGGCTGTAATGACATTTCTCAGCTGTCAGAAGCATTGCAGGGAACTCGCCTGCGATTGGGATGAATTAACCATCACACTGGCAGTTTGGTCTGTGACTGGGGAGGAGAGCTGGGTGCTAGGAACTTGCGTTGGATCCTGCTAAGTGTTTATGGCAAAAACACACAACAAAAGCCACTAAATATGGATACAATATGCTCCGCATCATTCTGTGGAGTACAGCAACGGGAGGTTTGTGACCTTCCTGGCTTCAGAACAAACCCATATTTCTCCCGCCCAATAAAAGGGTTTAACGGGATCCTAAAGATTTAATTAAGATGTCAGCTGGCGTGGGTCAGTCGCAGTGCAGGGTCTAGAGTGGAAGATATACAGTACCACTACAAAGGGCCCAGCTGGACCTGTGGGGACAGGCAGGGAGAGGAGGAGATGGTTCCTGCCCTGATTTACACACACCACTCCACTGTAAAACACTGGCATTTTAAACACATTTGCCAGCAGTGAGCCAAGTGGAGGCAAGCGCAGCCCGCTGGAAGAGCTGCCCTGCGGGGCCAGAGGAAGGTCGTCATCATCACAGGACCACTATCATCACCATTAGCAGCAGGACAGCTACGTCCAAATAATGGTCCCTTTTAAAAAGCCAAGATGGATGGAGCTGGATTGGGACTTAGCAGTGTTTACTGCGGTGGTGGCACAACATGCATGCAGAGGACAAGGGAAGTACAGGGTTGTGTTGTACATGCGGCCAGACAGATGTGCTTCATAAGCTCTTGTTTACCCGTGCTGGAGGATGCACACTGACATACTGCAAGAACAAATATACAAAACGTTCCTCACTGAAACGGAACAAAGTCAACCGGCTTTTCCCTCTGTCTTCCCTCTGTCCCCTGAGTTATCTTGTGTGTGGAGACAACAGCCCAGTCTCCCAGTTTGGCTTTTCTCACGGCCTGCCATCCTTTTATCTTCATTCCTTTTAACGTCTCACAACAGATGAGATCTCGTGGGCCTCCCGTCCACAGGAAGCACCGAGGACGAGAGCAGAGGATGAGTGGAGAGGATGAGCAGGGATGAGAGAGCGATGGGCAGCAGTGACAGTCGAGTGGTAGACTCTCTCAGTGCAGGACAGGATTCTCTCTCTGTGCTCTGTGTCTCTCTTTGTGTCTTGTCCTGTTATTCCCCGAGTGCGGTCCCACAGCAGACTGTGGCTGTCTGACAAACAGGGCTTTTTACAGTTTACAAATGAATGAAGACAGGACATCCCCAGATATTGTACATTATCTTGACGTCTCCCAAAAACAAAAATGAGATAGTGCGGGTCCCTTGTCGCGGCTAAGAAGTGTGTTTCATAATGCATCACATCCTGACTGACATTCGACTTTTTTTCTTTTTTTTTTACGTAACAGGCCTTGCAAAAAACGGTAAATATCTTGTCAATTAAGTATGTACAACCGAGATGTTATGCCCTGATGCACTTGTACTTGTGGCCTCCCGCGTTCAGGGCACTTTGGCTGCACCAGTGGGTTCAGTGAGAGGAGGTGGGTGGGGTTGGTGGTGGTGTGGGGGGGGGGGGGGTGGGGGAGGGTGTGTTCTGGGTCATGGACACTGCATGTCCTCCTTAATACTGCTCCATGTGAGTCCAACCAAGTGAAACCCTGGCACCTCGGTTAAAAATTCATCCCCTGTCAATAATTAAATGCTCATTATTTGAACCCGATGAGTGCTGTGATTCCAAAATTAATGTGCTGCTAATGCATGGGGTGAGAAGCCCAGCTAATAGCCGGGCCGAGTGATGAAAGGTGCACAGAGTCGGAGCGGAGAACCATCTATTCTTTTTTACTTGAACAGAAGAGACGAAGGACCTATGTTTCAAATGAAATATTCACCACCGTTGTCCTGACTTTTCAAAGTACATCTGAGGTTTTGTGTTCTTTAACTGTACAAGAATTTGAACAAACGGCAGAGAAAAGGAGCTTGTTATCTCAGACCGTTACACGCCTTAGAAGAAGAAGAAGAAGAAGAAGAGAGAGAGAGAGAGAGACAGTGAAAGAGAGACTTCAGGAAATGCTCGGAGAACGCCCACCTACATCAACCACCTCCACTTCTGTTCGGAAATAATGACATGAGAGCCAATTTAGGTGATGAGCCACAGAAAGCTTGAATACACAATACTGAATAAATATGCAAACAACAAGTTCAGCTTCCCCGGAAGTGGAGGGTTCACATGGTAACACACTGTCCTGCAGCTATGCAACACGCGGCACACCACAGCAGCCCCCTCATCAATGAGAAGAAAGCAGGAGGAAGTCAGAACCACGACACTGTGCCTCCACCCAACAACTTGGAGGGAATCTTAACTCTGCATAATGATCTCCCTCCTTGATGTCAGGCTTTTATTGTTGTTTGTTGTTGTTTTGATTCACAGCAAGAAACAACTGAGAATTACCACCCATGTGTCTATACTGCAAGAGTGTGCGTGTGTGTTTGTGCATTGTACGGTAAAATATCGCAGGGTTTGTGTGCGTGTAGCTGTATTAGTGTGTATGTGTGTAGTTGTAGGTGTGAGCTCATGTCTCTGTGTTTGTCATTGCATGCATGTGTGTGTATGTGTGTAACTGTAAGTGTGTGTCTGTGGATGTGTGTGTGTCTGTATTTGTCACTCTAAGGGTGTGTGTGTGGATGGCTCAAGGACCTGTCTCTGATGTAAACATGGGGAGGGTAAACTCACACAGGCTGCTCACATTCTCCATTGTTATTATCCTGTTTGTATAATTAGTCTTATAAATCGCTCACATCAAAGCAGCCCTCCCCACACACACTTTGGGTACGAGTTACTGTCAGAGTGTGTGTGTGTGTGTGTGTGCGCGCGTGTGTCTGGTGGCGGTGGGGAGGGAGCGCTATGTTAGCGTTAGCATGGATTAGCTGGCTGAGAGGCTTTGAGCCTCTATGGGCCAACAGAGGCTTTGGCAAACACAGGAAGCACGAGTACCGTGGTATCTCCTGGCTATCATTTATCATTCCCTGTGCCTGTCATTGTGCTGTGGCTCCCCGGGGCCCAGGGGCCATGTTTTATACTGTTTGATTATAAACCTGCTCAAGTCAATAACTGTCTCAGCCTCTGAAAGCTCACAACAAGTTTGTGGGGGCCCTGGCCCTTGACAGCAGCATGTGGCTGTAGGAAAGGAAGGAAAGAGTTCAGTCCACAGAGCTCCGTGTCCACAACTGAGAGAACATCACACAATGCAGACCACGCATCTCTTCTTCTTTGTCTGTATCTTGATCTCATGATCAACAACGGAAAACACATCATTATCCTCAGATCATCTATACAGTAGAAATATGTACATTTACAGCATTAAAAATATACAAGTGAAGGTATAGATGTAGCTGTAGTTGCAGTTGTAAGTGTGGTGCTCCTGGCTGGGTTGTACCTGTGCAGGCTGAAGTGCAGTGTTAGTGCTGCTGGGAGAGTGGCTGTGTGCTGATGCTGCTGCTGTCTGCTGGAGTGAACAATGAGGCCCAGGCAGCCAGAAGTGATGAGAGACAGAAATGTCAAAGGAGGTTTGCACTCATTTGATTGACAGAAGCGAAGCTGCCCCTGCCATCAATTTAAATGGCAATTATTATTTAATGCGTATTACTTAAAAGCATATGCAAAATTAAGATTTAGTCACAAAAACACATTTTATGTGGTATTTCAAGAATAATATGCATAATATATTGTTCGTTAATATTCATGGCAAAGAACTTCAAGTATTTCTTGTCTTAGGATACTCTCTTCTGCTGAAAGCGTTGACTCTCATGATCTCAATTAATAACTAAAAAAGTTAGAGGAGGAAGCTGCAGAAAACGGGAAGCTTTTTACACGGAGGAGAAAAACCTGCCATGTGGAATTCATCTCAAAGACGGATGCACTTGCGTGTGAGAACAAGAGAGCAGTTGATGAAAGAATAAAAACACTGTACAAAAGAGGGAGGAAAAGGAGAGTTTTCCACTTCTTTGTGGGTGAAGGAAGTAAAAGACAGGGACTGCATTATATATCTACCGCTTGAATTTGTCCACGTTTCAATCTCTTGGGCTGTGCTACGTATGAATGCTTTCTGGTATGTAAATGAGCAGTGGGTGCATATGGAAACACTAAATAACATGATTCCACACATATACGTTTGGTAATGAAGAAAATAAGGGGAATCTACTTGAAGAAGATGCTGTCTGTCATCGCTTTGTTGTGTTCCTGTCAAGAGGTTGATTACGGCGGGTGATTGACACCCTGATGATGGTTTGATTGTCATGGCTTGCACTGCAACCCTGTGTTAATATGATTCAATTATGAATGAGAGCATGAATATTACAGCAGCATGGGAGATATGTGGGTACGGCGCTCCACTCTTGTTTGCTCTCCACTGTCAACAATCCAGCCATTTTAGTCACCCCTGTTCATCTTGCTAAATCACAATGTGAGGGAATTCTAACAAGGCCGAAACATTGATTTTGGGGCATAACTGAGCAGCGTGCCCGAACAGATTCTCTGTCTCCAGCTCCAGCCCAGTGTGGGGAGGCCTTCGTTAGTGTGAGGAGAGGGCCTCAGACCACAGAGATGTTAGGAAAGGACAAGGACTAAGGTTAAGAGATAAAACAAATCTGCTTATTTTATTAGCTGGGAGCCCCCTGGGGGAAGGAGAGTCCATGAACTGACAGGACCCGTTAAACATGTCATTCTTGACAGAGGGAAACTTTGTACACATACAGTCTCGGCAACGTGTTATTAAAAAGATGAGCATGGCCGTGGAAAGATAAATAAATAAATAAAAATACTGATTAAATTTTAAGCAGTCGGCGGGCCGATAGTTTGCCTGAGGCATATTTGTCAGTTTCAAAGGGTGTTTTTATTAATTTTGTATTTTGCATTTTGTTAGTGGAAAGAGCCTAGTCCACAGGGAGCGCCACAAGCTACAGCCAGCAGAGCCTATAGCAGCGAGAAGGAGACGCAGAGCATGCCAAGTGGATCCTGCACCTCACAGAGAGAAACTAGCTAGAGAGGATCGGCCTGGCCCCTCAGACCCCCCACTCTCTCATCACACACACACTCACATAAACACACATCCTGTACACACAAACACATATAAACACACACGCACCCACACACACACACACACACACACACACAGCACACAGCACACAGATGTTGTTTGCTGCAGAAAATGCACCGATATTGGCATGCTAACATTGTTTTTATAGCACGGCAACATGAAATACCAACATGTGCAACCCTTATATGAAAGATCCTCAATGAATACACATCTACAGTATGTATTATAAATACATGTGTATGATACATGGCAAAGCTGATTCCAAGGTAATACCAAATGTCGGTATTAGCATCTTGGCCAGACGTGTAGTAATGGCTGATAGTTTTCATATTTGATTTATTTCTACACCGACAAGTTAGTTTTCAACTGTAATGTAGAAAATAGCTCACCAAATCAATTAACTTGTGAACAACAGAGATTACATTTGATTAAGATAACAAGATACATACTTCATGTAAAGATACAGACATGTTATGTAAAGTTTCTTTGGAGCACCAGTGTTGCCATGGCATTTACATAAAATATGAATTCAAATCTTAGTCAATACAGAGAATGTGGATAACTACATCAAACTAAAACAAATGTGGACAAAATAAAACAGAAACATACATGACGTGAGGCCCACTCTTTATCGTGACATCAATGTACTGTTCAAGTCTTACATTTGGAAAGTGTCAGGCAGAATCAATGTTTCATGTAAAGGTCTGTTGATGTAAGTAGCATCAATGGGTTCATAGGAAAAGAAACAAAGTCCATGAGTGATGCTGGGAATTTCATGGATTCCAGTCAGACAGCTTCAAACAGCATTGAACACTGAAAAGCAAAGGTTGCCCTCAGGCCATAATTTGCAGAAGCTTTACCTGCTGCTGGTTGAGACTGGACTGATGCATGAAGACAAAGCACACACCACCTGTTTGTATGAATGTATGTATGCGTGTGTGTGTGTGTGTGTGTGTGTGTGTGTGGTAGAGTGTCCTGAACTCTGTGTATGTGTGTGTTTGGTAGATTGCACAGCACTACAGAGAGTGTGTGTGTGTGTGTATGAATGCTTGCCTGTGTGTGCTTGCAGGTGTGTGTGCATGTATGTTAGGTATGTGGGTATGTGTTAGGGAGTGTCTATGTAATGTGGAAAGTGTGCATAACTAAGGTATTCACCACAGTATGTTTACATCATTCCAGCACAAATGCCAGAAACATTATATGTATCTTTAGGAAATAACATAGTCTATCGAAACGGCTCCAAATTCATGCTTCTTTTGGGCAGAACATGGTTGCTAGTTGCTGAGCAATCTGTAAATGCCCTGCTAATTCTGAAAGCTAAAGTAACATTTTGTGCAAGAAAGGAATAAAATAGGGCGCAACTGTTTTGACTAAAATACTAATTAAAGAACTAGTTAGCTGATTGCCACTGGTTACTACAGAATACTTACCAATGTAGCTATTGGTGTTTGTCTGAACATGAACTGTGTTCCAGCCCTTTTACCTTACACTTCCGTACATTTGTTGTTCTTGTGTGTGTCCAGAAGGGGGTGGATGAAGCTGTGGCGTCCCTCTTCTCGTTCTGCGGTCTCCTGCCCCCCATGAGGCTCAGGAAAACCCAGCAACATTAACAACGTGCACTTTCCAAATCACCTTTCATTTAGAAACGACTCCCAACACGTCGGTGTCGTCTTCAGTCTGGCACAGCCGGTTTCCAAGAGAAGAGTTGTTGTTGTAGAGGTAAAGGAGTTAATTAGCTGAGGAGGCAGGAGGCTGTCTGGGATGCGTACACACGGCAGGAACGGGCCGCGCAGCCCGGCATTCACCCTCTCTCGGCTTCCTCGTTCTGTCTTTCAGCCCCAGACGAGGGCTTTTGAAGTCAGGCCTGTCAGGAGCTGGGTGACACGTGTGACCGGGTTCATTCGAACGCCCGGGAGGGGAGAAAAGGCATGCTTTGTTTATTATGCTTAATTCTGAATAAATCTCAAATGAAACATTAAATTACATTTAAGTGATGTGTTCAAAGCAGCTCGCTTAAAAGAGCTGGGAGTATGTGTGTGTCTGTGTGTGTGTGTGTGTGAGAGAGTGTTGTGCCTCTTTCTTCCCCTCTTTCCTTGATAAGTGAGGGTGTGTTTGTCCAATTGCGCTAACGGGGCAGGGTAGCTAAGCAGTGTAATGTTAGTGAGCGGGGATGGGAAACAGTGACACTTATTAAACACAGATCAGATTACAGGGCGTCTGAATGACTGGGCTGCTTCACAGATAGTCTAATCAGTAATTAGCCCTGTATACATCTTACATACTGGCATATTGCTACACCCTCAAGTTACTCGCTTTGCAGGAGAAATAGGGCTACACAAATTTCTGACACCCACGGCCCTTTTTACATCATTACAAATATTTGTTCCCCAACAGTCTGGATTGTGGTTATTTAAAGAAAGCTGAAACTACGTTTCACACCATTGAGATGCCATATGAGGAGCACTAAGCAACGAGAGGCGACAATTAAACCAGTGAAATGGAAGTGAAGTGACACTGGATCGGCAATCAATGCACATTCCCCGAGGCGGGCGAAACAATCTACAGAATGGTGAAAGGAAACGCTCGTGACATCCGTCTGGTTAAAATGGTTACGTTGCTTTAATTAAAGATGAGTGTGTGTGTATGGCGCGGGTGTGAGGACTGTACGCATGATTGTGTGTGTGTGTTCGTGAGCGGACTCCCACTGGGATCCGACACGTTAACTGGACTCATCAGTGCCTCAGTGTGCTAATGTAATGCATTCACACAAAGCCGTAACAGGTCCTGTATCACACTCACACTGAGCATGTCTGAGAAACCAGTGCTGCATGTGTTCCCACTAGTCTGGCTCCTCCTGGGGCCGGGGGCCGAGGCCCGAGCCAGCCTCCACACACCGCACCTCCACGTCCCCAGAACACACACATACATGCCTGGCGTCACCTGACAACCATCAACACACAGTTTGACTGCGCTAACAGGTTGTCACGCAAACCCAACTAAGTTTACAGTCAATTATGGCACATGCATTGTGAATGCGTTTCGTGTTGAGTAGGCCTGTTCCTATTACGATAAATGCATTGTCAATACAACTCTGCACTGTCAGCTCTGTGGATGACAGCTACTGTACTGGGAAACCCCTGAGCACAGAGTGGGAATAGAAATGCTTTCTATTCAAAGCCTCTGTTTAATTCATCTTTTGAAAGAACACTATTGCTGAGAATGATTTATTCAGAGCAGTTATAATCATAACAATATAGCTGCAAGCAGCGATGTGGGTTCCTCCGCAAAATGGCAAAATATTAAAAAATGTACATTGTAGAAGATCAAGAGTTGGACAACAAGAGAGCAAAATTACTTCATGTTTGGCAAACAACAACAGGCTGAATGGGGATTTGATCTCTAGAGCATAAGGTTACAACCCAGTCTCTATCTCCTCTCTGCTACGCATCAACTGTTGAGATTATATGTATAGAAAAGGCAGAATAATAGCTTTGGTACAAAGTTTTAGCAGTTATAATTCAGTCATCTTTTGTCTAGCGGAGGAACCCTAATAGGAGACAATGCAGCGGGTAAAAGAGGGATGAATAACACATGGCTGTGTCTCTTAAACATTGATAGTGCCGTTACGCCTGGCTTCACTCTGCTGGCAAAAAACACACATCCCTGAGCTCCTAGACCCAACAGGTGGAGAGACAGTCTTTAACACACACACTACACAGTAACACATACACACACACATGCACACACACACACACCCACGCACACACAAGAAAAAACATGAAAGCACCCCACAAACACAAACAGAAACCCACACCGATAGGGTTGTGAGGGCAGTGATGCAGTGCAGAGCGTTCCACGGTGTTGTGGTGTTGTCACTATGATGTAGAGAGGGTCCGCACTCTGCCCAGACTGATGGTGTTCATTACACTCTGGAAACTTCTCTTGTCAACCTCCCCACATCTCAGATAAATAACATCAAGTCTCTCCACAGCCCTTTAATAGGAGGGCCCTGTCTTGCAGAACACAGTTTTCAGCTTTTATGATCGAAGCAAACACATTGCACAGTGTCGTATCATAATAGCTCTAGTAGGCAGGCAAAAGTGAGTTAATTGATGGCTGGCTGATGTCCAAATCGGAATCATAGCGAGCAATTAAGATCAAGCTCTGCAAACGATTATGAATTAATGAAGAGGGCATTACTGAATCATTAATGACAAATAAATCAGGGTTTTGCCTTTTGACACATTGTGTGTTTCTGATAGATGGCAGGGCGTGAACAAACTGAGCTACTTCCTGACATCTCATTTCCTCCTCATCAGGACAGACAAATGAGATGAAGCTGCTCTCGCATCTGACTGATTTCACTACTGCTCAACCTCCGTTTTTCTATCATTTTGCACAGACAGATCAGATAGCAATCAAGTTTAATAGCATAAATATTTGAACTATTTGAAAATAATTACTTGTAACTTGTTTTGTTATTCAGAAACACAAAAAGGGAAAACATGCTGAATAATTTATGGAGCGAGTCATATCTTATTTTTCTTAAATTCCTTTGTTTCTTATTTCTCTGTTTCTCTCTGTTTCTCTCTGTTTCTCTCACTGTCTCTCGTTGTCTCTGTCTGTCTCTCTCTGTCTCTCTCTCTGTCTCTCTCTCTCTCTCTCTCTCTCTTCTCTCTTCTCTCTTTCTCTGTCTCTCTCTGTCTCTCTGTGTCTCGTCCTTGTGGAGGTAGGAATGGGAGGAGGGTCTGTGCTCGGTCTTTGCAGGGAGGCGAGTGCTGCAAAACAGACCTCTGAGTCAGAACCTCCATTTCCTGTTGGCTCGCATTCACCAGGTCCCTGCTGAAAACATCTAATGCAGGGGTACAAGGCCATGCATTCTCCTGCTCCCTCCAGCCCAGCTCCACAGACCTCCGGGTCTCAGATGCACAATACTTTGCTGCGGGTGACTTGACAGTACAATGGCATTTAAAATGGAGGCTTAATCAAGAGGCTGTGCTTGGTCTCTGTATGAGTTGCGGTGTGTCCAGGTGACAGATGTGACCCTCTTCCTATTCAGACAACAATGAGCCTGATGGAGGAACCACATCCTCTCGGTTCAGGCTGAAACTTGTAGCGGATGCAATACAAACGTTTATGTTCCCTGACCCCCCCCCCCCCCCCTCTCTCTCTCTCTCTCTCTCTCTCTCTCTCTCTCTCTCTCTCTCTCTCTCTCTCTCTCTCTCTCTCTCTCTCTCTCTCTCTCTCGCCCTCTTGTCTCCTGCTAACTCACTCTCCTTCTCTGTCTGTCTGCATCTCGCTCGCTCTCTCGCTCCCTCCCTCTCTCACCTTCTCTCTTTCAATCTCTCTTTTTCTCTTTCTCTCTTTCTCTCTCTCTCTATCTATCTCTTTCTCTCTCTCTATCTCTCTCTCTCTCTCTCTATCTCTCTCACGCTCTGTGTCTTTCTCTCTATGTCTGTCTCACACACACCCTCTCTCTTTGAATCTTCACCTCAAACAAATTGCTTTGGCAAATGTCTTTCTAGATGTTATATTTGGCCATTTATTTCCAAGCCAATGCTTATTTAAATGTTCCTCTTTTCCCCTCTCTCCCTGCATGGCTAGATAGGAGAATTCTTTACTTAATTCCATTAACTTTGTATTGCAGCTTCATCTCTAGTGCCATAAGCATCAATACTGCGGCTTGGCTGTCTTTAGCAGTTCTGCATCAGTGCTCTTGGATAGAACATGACAGTTACATTAATGTCTCCATGTAAATTGCTCTCTACACATAGGCAACAAGCAAAAGGCAAAAGGAAAATAAATAAAAAAACACACACCCGGACCATTCGTTGCCCCCTGTGACAGGAGAAATTACAGCAACATTCATTGTGTGCCAGTCCAAATGGCCAAGTCTATTATTGGATACATCCAGAGATGGAGACAGCATGCGAGCGGAAGGGTTAAAAGCAATGACAGCTAGCATTCCCCTGCCGGCACCTTTTAACAAAGCAATGAAAAATAAAGAAAATTAGGGGTCAGGCCTCGTTCCACATCAATTTTCTGTTAACAGCGGCTCCCTTTGAAAACGATGTGCTCCTTTCTTTCAGAAGCGTGTGGCACGCACGACCACAGGATAGCTGCAGAGGACATCTGTGTCCAGCACATCACACTACCAGAGGCAGCCAGGGGGGTGGAGTTAAGTTATGGGTTGAACACCTCTGTGAATCGTAAAAGGTTGGGAATGTGATATTGTCAAACCGTTCATGCAAACACATTAAGACCTCCATGGCAGAGAGAGAAAAAAATATATATAGAGAGAGAAATAGAGAGAAACAAGTGTATGTTGCTTTTTGTTGCCTATTTTTGTTCATCTCAATTAAGGCATTGGTTACCTCTGCCACCACAGGTCTCGTCAAAATTACATACAAGGAAAAACCAAGATAGGGAAAGCAATATTCCCAGCTGGCCAAGCTAAACTGTACAAGAGGAGAAAACAGAGAGTACAGTCTGCCAGTGGTTCAAACACCAACACCAGCTGTGCAGGCTCAGAATAGGTCCTCCCAGAACATGCTAGCATTTCCATGTCATTGTTGGACACACGAGCAGAGAAAACACCCAGGGAGAAAAAAGAACAACCTTTGAAGTCGCTTCTGTTACGGAAGTAGTTCGATCGAAGAGGGAGTAAAACAATCTTAGGTTCGGTTCATCTCATCTCAAATGACGTGTTTTCTTGTTTTCGTTAGAACGGGGGTCGATGGGACTGTACTTAGCACTGCTCATCTGCTTACTGTACTGTACACACAGGGTCTGCTCCATTCATTCAGCATTCAGGCCTGGTTTGGCTCTGTCTGCTGTATACAGTACAACACACTGTCGACCTGGAATACTGAAACATGTTGCTGACTGAGAATACTGAAAAGCACCCAATACCTCATTTTGCTTTGAATCTGTATTCCAGGTGGATAAAAAAAACATACAGTAGGTAGTTGTCAAGAAATATGCACCAAGGTCTGATTTGTAAACATGTACAGTGCTGTGTGTGTGATTTGTAAACAGGCTGCCCTGTGTTGTGTGTGTGTGTGTTTGTGTGCGTGTGTGTAGAATCCCTGTGAAGTGTGTGAGTGAGACAAAGCGGAGGCAGAACAACACAGACGTATGTGATGTTGGACTACACAGAGAGAGAGAGACGGCCGGTGAAGGAGAGCAGGGAGGAGGGGGAGGGGGGGGGGGGAGAAGGCCGTTTGAAGTGTGAGGGGCATTCTGAGCTGGCGCAAACATCTGACACAGAGCGAGCACGGTGCAGCAGATGACCACACACCATGTCCCCAAGACATGACCTAGGCCAGGGCGTGGCTGTCAGGCCCTGCATTACTCTCCCTTCAGAAGGTCTCTCTCACATCAGAGACGAGCACAGCGAGACAAGGATACCTACTACGAGCCACTCGTGCTCTCTCTGTGTGTGTGTGTGTTTCTCCCACTCACTCGCTCGCTCTCTTGTTCTCACCCTTCCAGTTTCCTCCTCTGTCTCTCTACTCTTCTGTGAGTGGGATCAAGTATTTCTGTTTGAAAAGTCAGGATGCGCCACAGTCAAACTAGTTACTCATTCACTGTTGCGAGGGGGCAGTACAGCCAATGTTTTTTTAATGGTGAAGTAATGTGTAATTTGTAAGAAATGACTAGGAAAGGAAAAACTGTTTTAAACGTCCACACCGTTGAAAGAATTATCTAATTCTGGCAAAATGTGCATCTGTACAATTTAATTCAGACCACTTCCACCAATAGTTTCCACTGTGGCCGCAGTAAAACAACAATAAAATAGAATATCTGTAAAATAAGAAAAGGAACATTGCAAGGGAAGACAACGGGAGGGAAAGAGAAAACATAAAGAGAAAAAAAAAACATAAAAACAAAACAATCTTCCCGTGTGTTGTGCTATCTATCAAGATGATGAATGGGGGTGGTTTAGACCAGGACATAGATCTGGCAAGGCCCGCCAGGTCTGTGACACAGCATTTAATTACAACGCGTGTCTAATTGAAAGGTCCCCTGAAAAAAGGCGGGGCTCGTCTCTGCTCGTGGCAGGCCGAAAGAAACTTAATTAATTAGGAGGCACCTCCCCCCTCCTTTATTCAGAGTTACCATCGTCCCTGCCTCAGCGGGCTGATGACATTTCCAGCCCGCCTTTCATCCCTCAGAAAAATGAATGGAGCGGCGGGAGTGTTATCAAATGAGCTGTTGAGGCAGCCAGTGAATCTGTCATTGAGTGTGACTGCTCCCTGAGTGAATTGTGATTTATCAGTATTGCTCTCTCGTCATGCTAACTGTCTCGCGACCCCCCCATCTATTTCCTTCTATATCCCTCTTTCTTTCCCTTTCTCACCCTTTCTCTCTCTCTCTCTCTCTCTCTCTCTCTCTCTCTCTCTCTCTCTCTCTCTCTCTCTCGTGTTCTTGTTTTCTGCATGTGTTAGACAGGTCTGCTGCATCATGGGAGGGCTCCGTGTGTGCTGCCTGACTGATGGGGGCCCCAACCCCCCTGAACAGCGTCCCCCCCTGCATATGACCCCAAACAGCCTCAACTTAGCAGCATGATTTATCTTCCAATGGAGGTGAGGATCAATACTGTCCATAATATACTGCAGTGTCCCTCCTTTACGCATCGTCAACATTCTGTCTGTGTCTTGGGGTCATGACCCAGTAGAGTATTTTCAGAACTACAGCAGAACAGGAAGCGTTTGCTGATTGTGAATGTGTTATGTATCAATGTTAATATTAGATTAGATTAGTAATCCATATCCAGATGTATATCTCCATATTGAATCAAATATATATAGATGGGAGAGTGAGAGAGAGTAAGAGAGGGCGAGGAAGATGGTGGGGTCTGGCTTCATCCCAAAGAGGACTTAGCCTGAGGGTAAAACACCCTCTCTTCTTGTTCCAAGGGGGTGACACTGCACCCCAAATCCCCCTCCTCCCCTTCCCCCCACCCCCACCCCAGCCCAGCCCAGCCCGGCCCCACCCAGACCTGATTAGCACACCCCTGAACCTGTGCTTGGGTGTTGAAAGGCTGCCAGCAGACAGGCAGCACCAAATCAAGCGCTTCAGCACAGGAATCAAAAGAAATCAGTCGCTCTCTGCATAAACATGAGCGCAGGGGAGGTGACGCTGGGGAGTGTGTGCACACACTGACATCCAGGGTCTGACACACCAACAGGGCTGTCAGCCATCTTTCCATCCCTCCGTCTCCCCCTGATCTCTGAATACGACGCCCTTTATGGTGCACCAGCCTGCAGGGGAAGGCTGTGAGATGGCTGTGTGGCCGTGGTGTTTTGTGATGGAAATGTCCTGTCATGGTTTCTGGTCGTGAGACCCTCCACTATCACGGACTGCACTTATCACGTTGACCGTGGTATATCTGTCCTGTGGTTTACTGGCGGATGGGACCTGTCTTTGTGTGTCCGTGTGCATCTGGACATCTATGTAATTGAGCCACCTTCTTCCGATTAAATAGTCCACCGTGCAATTATACCAACCCTATTTAGAATTGATCGACATTTAGTTCCTCAATCTTAAGCAAGGCGGCCTTGTTTAGCTGAGGGCTAAGAGGGAGGGGAGTGGGCGTGGATGTCAATCAAACAAGAGTATTGGCTATTTAACTAGTCAGTATTCACAAATTGTCAATTTGTGGCGCTATTTGCATTTTTAAAAAAGAGCGATTGACAGCGATTTCATTGCGCCATTCCCATGAGGGTCAGACACATCTAATTATCAGCCCCTCGTAGGTTACTGAGACTAACATGTGGGAACGAGCCGACAGACAACTCATCCGGGCCCACTGGAATCTCAACACGCGAACAACAATCTCACCAGACAATGAGCAATCTAAGACATGTCGTTTCATTATGCGAAATTATAGATATACACACACACACACACATCTTCAAGTACAACTTTTAATTACTCACTGTATGAATTGAGAGGCTTTAATTACGTCAGCTCGCGCATTTAAAGTGTAAGTATGAAATTTAATTTCATATCTGTGATGCTGTGCATCCCGCAATTATTTTGATGAAACAATATCAGATTTCACGAAATAAATCGATGCATGATTATACGTTGCCATTTGTCTTGAATGCCCAGGGAGAGCTCTAACCCTGGTTGAAGTCTACTGCCATTTCCCCATTGGCTGAAGCAACAACAGTTTCCCCCCATCACTCTCATGTGCTCAGACACATCCATTTGTTCAACAAAGCCACCGCCTTGAACATGACAGATACAAGGACAGAACAAGACAACTGCATTACAACACAGGCCAAAACCTCAGTGTCCCGACTCATTAGAATGATAATACCCCAGCCCTGCTCCAATGCTGACCTAATCTCTGTTGTATACAGAGTCCTGTATTAGTCCCTGCATGGGCCCTGCTAAACGTCATCCAAAGAGACAGGTCATTTACATTTATGATAAAATGATCCTGCATATTTTATTTGTCTTGAAAATTAAAGACTTACTTAATCATTGTGGATGGTCGGAGGCTGGGCTGAAGTACTCATGTGTCTCTGATTGCATTGGAACTGATGTGGCGTGGAATGATGGATATTTAATAGTTACGCTGTCCCTCTGTATCACGTCACATCTTTGACATACACGTGCACATGCACACACACACAGACGCACACACGCATGCACACACACTCATACATGCACACACACACACACACGGAAGGAGTGCAGCACTCCATCCACACAGAATTGCTTTAATCATTAGGCCCATCATCTTGCCTTTGAGTGGAGCAGAGAGAAGATCGGACCTCAGTGACAGGAGAAGACTGCTGGTCGTCAAATACAGCCCCACAGCCCCACAGCCCCACAGCCCCACAGCCCCACAGCCTCACAGCCTCACAGCCCCACAGCCCCACAGCCTCACAGCCCCACAGCCTCACAGCCTCACAGCCCCACAGCCTCACAGCCCCACAGCCTCACAGCCCCAAAGCCCCACAGCCTTACAGCCTCACAGCCTCACAGCCTCACAGCCCTACAGCCCCATAGCCCCACAGCCTCACAGCCTCACAGCCCCACAGCCTTACAGCCTCACAGCCCCACAGCCTCACAGCCCCACAGCCCCACAGCCCCACAGCCTCACAGCCTCACAGCCCCACAGCCTCACAGCCCTACAGCCTCACAGCCTCACAGCCCCACAGCCCCACAGCCTCACAGCCCCACAGCCCCACAGCCTTACAGCCTCACAGACTCACAGCCCCACAGCCACACAGCAAGCTTGTTTTAAACTGAGGAACATCCGTCCCTAAGCCTGCAGTGCCCAAACCTCCAAGGTTGTGATGGAGGAGGTCTAATTGTTGTAGGTAGAGAGGAGCAAGAGAGCTCCACTGCTCCAGGCTATGAGCTGCTGTGATCCCTCCCTGAGCCCCAGCCATGTGCCGGGAGGGACCACCTCAAGCTATGGGCCTTGCTGATATCTGATCCATAACAACTGTTTCTCCGGCTGTATGGAGTTGGAAATACAGATGAAACGTTGATCTTGTCGATATTGCACCAGCAATTAATAAGGAATATTACACAATGTATTATCATCACTGCTGTTGAAAGATGCATTGGACAGCCGATTGCATATTAGACAAACCCATGTATCAGAATCCAACTCGCCAACGCAATAACATAAAACCACCAAAACTACTTTCCTGTGATGCATTTTACAGGACAAAGATGAGAGTCAGAGAGAGAGAGAGAGAGAGAGAGAGAGAGAGAGAGAGAGAGAGAGAGAGAGAGAGAGAGAGAGAGAGAGAGAGAGAGAGAGAGAGAGAGAGAGAGAGAGATGGAAAGGGAAATGGAGAGGGAAATGGAGAGGGAAAGAGAGAGGGGAAAGAGAGAGGGAAGGAGAGGAAGAGAGAAAGGGAGCGAGTAGAGGCCAGGGAGAGATGGCGTGTAACAGTGGTGGTCTCTTCTCTTCTCCCCTGGCACTCTCCGCACACAGGCCATCTGCACAGAGGGCTGCTAAAAGAGGATGACAATGGCAATCACAGCCATGGAGGCTAGACTGGTGTGGATGAATGGCCAGCGCAGGCTCAGTGCTCACTGAGCACGCTCCACACAATGTTGCTGTCTGGCCATGCCAAGTCCAGAAGCCTTTGCCGACCCCGCCCCTTTCCTGTGCGCACTTAATATCTGCAGCGGTGACACGTGTGCGGCTTCCTGTCAATTCAGGAAGTCTTGATTCGAGTCCCAGACGCACAAATGGACAACGCAGAGGATATTCAGCCACTTCCTCTCTCCCCCATTGAAGTGGTCTCTTGATGGCCATTCTTATAATCCTCCCGATAATCATAATCTTTTTGTTCCTTGTTTTCCATGTCAATTCTTCCCTGGCTACTCTTTTCCTGTTTCTAATTAACTCTTCATCTGTAAAATCTGGCACATTTTTAAGTGTTTCTGTTTCTCTCATTGTTACTCTCTCACAGAAAAAAAAAATGGAATTCAGGGCCGGGAGCTGTTTGTGCACATTCCTGCCAGCATGCCAACACGTGTCACAATAACAAACTGTCATCTTATTTGCAGTAGTCTCAGTCTGACATCAAAACCAAAATCTTCTCAGCCAGGGAAGTTTAATAGAGGATCGGCTTCATCGATTGACTGGCCTGCAGAAATATGCTTTTAGGCACTCTACAGATGACCCTGATTAAACTAACACAGTCTGCTCCATCAAACACAATTGTTTAACATTTACAACAAAAGGAAATGACTGCTTAATTCCTTTATCCTAGGAAAATGTAGAAAGTAAATCAGGAATAACATGTTTTATAAGCAAATCAAAGATGGTGCCAAGATGTAGCCTCTAGCTGTGTGAAAAAAGGAGGCTTCTAAGAAGAAGAAGGGGAGTAGAGGAGGAGAGGAGAAGAAAAGGGGTAGAGGAGGGGAGGAGAGGAGAAGAGGGGAAGAGGAGAGGAGACAAGGAGAGGAAAAGAGGGTGTGCAGCTAGTTTCTCTTTCCAGATGCTTTCCAGTTGTGCAGCTGGAGGGAACATTGTCATTTTCCTATCACTCCCTTTTTGCTCTGTGTCCCCGTGAATGACTGTGAAGAAGAACAGCTGCCTGCCAAGCCAGTCCAATCTGTCCCTGGGCAGGCAGCACCAGGAAAACTCCAGGCTCTAATTAAGCTGGCAGGCCCCTGGATGTGACCTCATGCCCTGTGGTTCGGCCTGTGTTTACAATGATATAACAATATACAATGCCCTCACCCAAAATTACAGGAGGTGGTAGCACAAAAAAATGTAACTCAATGCATCTAGTAATTTGGAACTTGTTAAAAAAGATTGTGGAACATGGTGGGGCCGGGCTCAGCACACGCGTAGCGTTAAGATTGCAGTCCCTTGAAGGCTTATTTCTGGCCCCGGGCCCTGTCTTAAACAGTCCCATGGCGGCCCCTCCCACATGAGCCAGGGGTGTGCTGCGGTATGGCCTGGGGAGGGCAGGGGGAGGGGGCAGTCTGTCACACGTCACAGCTGGAGACAGTTGTTTCTAATCAGTCAGGCTCTTCTGAGTGACTGTAAATGTGAGGACGTATCCAGCAAGGAACTTAACTTTGTATACTATAACTTGATGTATAAATATCCTTAGAATTTGAATTTAATAGTCTGCATAATACTAAAAAAAATTAAAAATGATCATGAATGAGTATTTTTCCACCTCTTCTATTTAGCTGTCATGTAATATTTTATACTATTGTATGTTAATGTTTGCTGCACTTGTTTGTAGCTGGGAATGCTGAATCTAGCCTGAGATAGTTATGAGGACATTTTTGGCAACTTTTCTGTACAACATTTCCCTCTTCTAATTCTACAGTAGGTGTAGTGAAAGAGCAGGCAGGTTGAGGGGTGAAGACACCGCAGGCTGAGATGTGCTTCTCCTCACAGAGAGAAAGGCATGCTGCTGCAGCTGGACGCCCATGCGGGACCTGCTGTCTTAGTCGGAGAGAACTTCATTCGAACGCTCTGTGCCTTTCAAAAGCCGATCCCATGTAGGAAATAAAAGCCCGGACAACTGCATTACGGCCGGACCTGTCAGCTCTGTTAAATACAAGCTCCTTCCATGCTGCCAGACCTTGAAAGCTGGGCTGGCAGAGAGCAGGGCTGGGAGTGACAAAAGCAGATAGCTGGAGCTGTGATTTTAGCAGAGGAGAATGGACTCTTAAATGTATTTTTTTTTACATTTACAAGGAGTTCATTCTGCTTTCCATGAATCAATAATAACCAGCGTGCAGTAGACCCAGGATACAATTATCCACCCTGAAGTAGCTCCCCTGTCACTACAATGAGTTTAGAAGTGAACATGCTGTCAGGTGCAATGGCGTTCATGTTTGCGTCTTGCAAAGGGCCTGAAGCCACTGCCGTTAGCCTGTCTCAGGGGGCAGAACAAAGAAGGGTACCCTGGGAAGGATGCATTCACGCTACAAAATTATAGACCAGCCAGCCTGTTCCTGACAGCCCTCCTGAAATGTTGGAAACTATAAAAAGCAATAAAATAAAATACAAAAATGGGAAAGTCAGCCTGGAAAGAATCAAGACATATTTTGAAGGGACTGTATTTCTTGATTTTCTAAAGGATTCATATACTATATCTGTAATGTATGTGCTTACAGAATACTGCACAATAAATTATATTGGGTTTTCTTTCTGTAAACTAGCCTTTTTCTCAAAATTCGAGGAACTAACTGCTCATAATGTAGGACTCTTTTTTAAATAACCAAATAGTGCATGTCCATCTTTGGATTTGGGGATTATTAGGCTGGCCAATTTGACAGTGTTGGAAGGCAGCAGCAGGATAGCAGGGCAGCATGGCCCGGTCCAGCTGTTTCTCACACAGATTCACACCAGATGGTAGGCTAGGCCTGGAAGCCTTGGATGATTTCATCAACATCTCTCTGGATATTTAGATGTTTCACGCCATTCTGAATACCTGAAAGCCAGCATCAAACATCCCTCAATCCAATCAACACCTAGCTGTAGGTCTTCTCCTGCCAAAGAAGTATATCGAGTAAGTGCTTTATTTGAGTTAGCAGCTTGATGATGTACTGCAAGATAAAGAACAGACAAGGGTCTCAAAGAGGACTCGCTAATAGGGGAATAGGCAGTTCAGACGCATAAATAAATGAATGAATACTGACCAACTGTATAATAGGGGTACAATTCCTTTACTTATTCCCCACAGTATAGGATCTATACTCATTGACATGGAGTTGTTTTTGGGCAATGGAATAAATGGCCAAAATGAATAAATACATGTCAATCTAAACAGAAAAAATATGTTCAGGGCATGGAGGAAAAATCTATATCCGCAAGTGCTAATCTTAAAATCATTCAGTGTGCAGTGTTTAAGTCTCTTTCTGTTTTTCGTTTCTGTACTGTAACTTGACGTACAATGTCTGCAGGCTGTTGCTGACTGACATGAATATGGATTTTAACTCTTGTTAAATACCTCTGTAGACAAACTGAGCCACACTTTTTTAAATGTGTGTGTATATTAATCTAACAAATGCCTGGGAGAGATATGGTTTGATGATGTGCATGCTTAGAAGCTGTGAGAATCCTATTTTGATTTGTGACTTTCAGGCAATCTCGCATTGGAATCCTCTCTGAAGAATTAAAGGCCTTTGGCTATTCTTTTGAGAGTTGACTGACAGACAATCCTTGTTGTCATTAATCCGCTCCTTCAAATACTTTAATGTGCTCACATTAACATTCTCTGTGAATAATGTATGATGCTTAATACACTTGTAGATGTCCATGTTGCTTCTTGAACTGCAGAGTAAACAAACCTTTATGAACAGGCAGCTTTTAGTGATTACCTGCCTGATGGTGTTACGTTAGAGATAGCTGAAGGTGATTCACATCGCAAGCCATCTGCTCTAACCTTCTGTTTTGAGATCAACACCAGGTCAGCCCGTCTACTGAAACAGATAAAAAGACCAGAGAGACTCAATGTGTAGTCACTATTTTTTTCTAAAGTCAATGAATTTGATGCTCAAGCTCAGCAAGGTAAACATCCCAAATTAATTAAGGATGATATTTTGAATTTGGTGAGTACTATTCCTAAAAAGGGATACACAAAACAAACTTTGATGAGCATTCATTCCATTGATTAAAAAAAATAAAAGCACGTATAATGCTAAATAAGACTTCTGCCAGAAACGATCAACATCCAAACATGAAAGTTGCTTTCTGTTTGGAACCTTTTATGTTGTCCATTCACTACTTTGGCTTGTTTGAATCCATTCCAGGGTAGAACCACACAGTTGAGCAGAGTGGGAAAAATATGGTTGAAAGAGGAGGAACTCACCCATTCCAGTCATTTACTGTAACCTTTCTACAAAGTGCTCTAACGGAGCCATTACACGATTGAGGTAAAAACGTTTGCTTTCATCACTTCACTATTGGAACAGTGGCTGCATTCCCAGCCAGCCAGACACTCAATATGCAGCAATCACAGCCTTGCTGTGCATGTCATCTTTTTCCAAATAATTTACCAACTGCAATTAGCCAACAGTAGTTGTCATCTTCAGCCCCTGTGAACTCCGTAGAAGCGGAGTTAATGTATTAAAGAGACAAACAGTCTGCATTAATATATATATATGCATCAGTGCTGAATACCCTCCTCCTCCGCAATTGAAATAGAAAACGACGTCCGCCTGACGAATTAGAAACAAACCTGTTTGACAGCTCCCGTTTTCTTAGAACAAATGTGAGACATGCTAAATTGTTTGACACACTTTCATAAAAGCAAGTGGAGGCAACCCATCCTTTAGCATGTGGTAATGGCGTCTCGTTGTTAGATTCACTGGAAAAAGCTATTCATACTGTTGTGTGATTGAAAAGAAAATTGAATCCTTTTGATGTTATAAATGTGTCTATTACTGCATTTGCACACAAAATTTCTATGGAAATTATAGAGAAAGGAGTGATTCTCTACGGGAAATGCCCAGGAATGACATATTGAATTCAATTCCAGCTTGAATATCAATATACTGTGTGCCTTGCAGAACAACTCCAAAACTATATGATTTTTCACAGCGGCGCCATGGGCTGAAAGGCTCAAATTGCCATGCTATATATGAAAAAAGCTTAATGCATAGATATTTCCCTCTGCTCTAATGAACAGTGTCTACAATTTACCTTTTAAAGTTATGGGAAACTTTCCATTGCCTGTTCTCTAGGTATAGTACCTTGTCAGCAAGCATACACACACACACGCCCACACTTACAATATGCACCTACCTACAAACACTGCTGGTTTGTTCAGCTGCATGCCAGGCGTATTAAAAGAGGCTTTGATGGGACTCAAGAGAGGATATATTGGAGCCTTTGTGAGCGGACAGGTAAGAAAATAATCAGTAAATAGTTTATTTGACAGAGCTAGCTGTATCCATGTCCAGTCTGACGAGACCAAAGCACGAAAGAAAGAAATAAAGACCCAACAGTTATCCAGTGACCCAGTAACTTCGACACAGACTTACGGTTCGTGAAGCAACATCATTTCTGAAAGAACAATGGGGCTAAATAATAAAATGTTTTTCAGATATGTCATCTGTGCAAAGTTGCACAAAATATATTGTAAAGAGTACTGTTCCTATCCAACAAATACAAGAGGAACCAAAAAATGTAAATTGTTCAACGGCTGCTGGTTCCCATTATTTAGCCCTTCATTGAACACAAGATGTTCTCTGATCACCACACCACAACATTATTCAATTGCTTTAATGAGTGCATTTAAAGACTATTCAGCTATACTCCTATTTGATGGTTCAAGCTTGTTGTGGGACATTTTGAAGTCTCAGCAAACGCTCCCTTTCAAAAATGGCTGTAATGATTATGGATGTATTCAAATGAAACAAGATTTCAGACATTGCAAAGCAAGTCACTGTGACTAACTACATGTCCTGACACATAGAGGAACTGTCTATTCAAACAGAAGTACTTTTGATGTCAAACACAAAGGTATAATAATTGCTTCAATTCAAAGGTAGTCCTATCACCCTCACCATTTTAATCAAGGATCAAAAAGATGTATCTGTATTATACTCTGGAGCCTAGCATCCCTCGGCTGCTCCACAGCTTTGCCCAGAATGTTTAGTAAATAGAAAAGCAGATGGCAGCCCATTTTTACACTCATTACTAAGAAGATGCACAAACTTTCCACTCCACAGAACATAAAACCAAAACATCAGCATGATTAAAAACAAATCACTCTGCGTGTTGGGAGCGCAGCGTAAGACACATAGGCACTAATGAATAATTTCAGCAGTTTTTCATAATACTGACAATCTGATCGTTTGCTGGAGCATTTGATGAAGAAAAAAAACAACAACAAAAAACTGCCGCATATTTGCCCCGTTCCATGACAAACTTTGCCGCACAAAAATCATCATCATTTGCCAAGACTCTTCCTTGAGGGGTGTGAAAGTTAGGCGCTGTGCTGGTATTTTGCTGTTAACATGATGGATATGACCTGGGGACAAGGGGAAATTAATTAGCATGTGATTAGCGGGGCTGTGATTGAGCGGCCTGAAGAGCGATGTGTGGTGGTGTGTTGTTGCCGTGTCATGCGTTTGCCATACGGGTGAGGGGTGACACGTGCTCAGAGGCTGCAGGTGTTAGAGTAGCCCGGGCCTGTGAACTCTCCCTCCCTCCCTCTCCTCCCTCTCTCGCCGTCTCTTTTACTTCCTCTTAATCTTTTTTCTCTCCCTTTCTCCGATTCTTCTTTACACTGCTGCGCTCCCGCTAATTTGCATCTCCTCCTGCCACCATCCCACCAATCAGAGGCCCCTCTCCGCCACCTCACCACCCCCTCACTTCTCAGCCATCCCCATCTTTGGAGTGTTACTGATTCTGATGATGAGGAGGAGGCTGTGTAAATTGTTCCTCATCATACAGCATGTTTGGACTGGTAAACTGTCTAACAGCACCCGAGTATTTAAGATGAGTGTGGAGCTAATCTAAAGGATGAAGAAAGTCCGAAGGCTTCACGTGGAGCGTGACAGTTCCTATCTTAGTTGTGTACTAACCAGAACCTCTCGACTCTGTTCTTAATCTGTGATTACACAAGCAATGATCAAAACACTTTTGTATGTGACCAAAGAAGATGCATTACAGTTGATTACACTTTTGTACACAACAGAAGGAATTTGACACAAGAGGCCAACCTTGACCATATTCAAGGGATTCGAATATTTACAATTCACACATGTATGTATTTGAATTGTGTGTTTGGGGATGTGCCTATGTGTGTTTACTTGTGTGTGTGTATGTCAGTGTGTTTGCGTACATGTTTGTGTAGTGGCTAAGAAGCAAGGTTGAATGCACAAAGAAACTGATTATCAGATTCTTAATCCAATTAATTCATCTGAGCAACAGAATGAGCTGAATTCATCAGGCGTTTCCCACAGTGGAACTGAACTACGAGAGCGCTCTGATGAAGTTAAATTGAGACACAATATAATAATTATAAACTGACTCTAGAGACAAGGCCAGGCTCATTTCTTCTGGTGCTATTCTTCTGAGAAACAGCCTGTTTGTGCTCATCACGAGTTAGCAAGTAAATAGAGGCAGGGATTTGCTTCAAGTTTTGCCTACTGAGTTTAGTTAGGATATGCAATAATTCCTTGATTAAAATGCTCTTGAATGCCACACAAACACTTCTCTCTGTAGAGATAACATGTAATGAAACTCAGCCTAGCTATATGTAACAACTCAAACAGAGAGGAAAATATTCCAAAGTCTTCCCAAGTGTTTATGCCCAGATACATTTGTGGCACAATAATTTCATCACATGCCAGTTGGAGGGAGACTAAATTGATTTTAGCTAGTCAAATGTGTTTCAGAACACCAAATGGAAATTTAATAAGCAGTCTCTGTGAATAAGTAAAAGCCATTCCACGTGTCAAACAATAAGATGTACAATGGTTGCTGTTTGAAATGTTCTGAATGTATTTAGTATTTTTGTAAAAACAATATATATATATATATATATATATATATATATATATATATATATATATATATATATATATATATAATCACACTGTTATTTCATTAAATGTCAAAGATAACAGTTTCATAGTGTTGCAAAATAAAACTCACAGAATACAGAGTAGTGTAAGCTACAGTAGGGACTGGCTCTGTAACACTGGTAAGTTACAGGTCAAGCTAATTATGTCTTTCCATGAAAACCACACCTGACCCTGTATATCTTATACAATCAGCCATTGATTTTCTAAAGAGACAGAGTGTTTAATAAATTTAGCTACAGTAACAGGACCAGGTGGTCAATCATTGTTCCATTCTCAAAGCCCTTGATGAGTACTGAGCGAGCCCACAGAAATAATACTGCATTGTTCTGGCTAATTGCAGCATGTCACAGACAAGGACGTATTTGCATTTTAAACAAGCACTTGTTCTGATTGGGGAACAATTGTTATAAATTTCATTAAATAGGAGGCACAAAGAGGGCATCACACAGTCTTCCTACACAGATGTATTTTCATAAACCAGTCACAGTACAGCCAGGCCCCACAGGCCTTACTATTACTTCAATGTTGATTATTCATTAAGTTATTCTTGAAATATGTTTCTCTTTTCATTTCTGCATACTTTAGTGATCTCCCCTCCATGATTACTTCTTTTCACAATCTTCAAGGTCTCTCTCTCTTTATTTCTCTCTCTCTTTATTTCTCTCTCTCTCTCACTCTCTCGCTCTCTCTCTCTCTCTCTCTCTCTCTCTCTGTTTCTCTCTCTCTCTCTCTGTTTCTCTCTCTCTCTTCACTCTCTGCCTCTCTTTGCCTCTATCTCCAGTCAGTTCACACGGGGCGAGGGAGGGTCTGAGGAGAAAAGAGAGAGGAAGAAGAACAAAAAACAAGATGCCAGCATCAAACATACGCCCTAACAGTTCATGACTGCTCTGGTACTATTTTCTTCCAGTGTATGTGAAGCTGGGCCCGGCTGCTTCCTGCATATCTTACTGCCGTTCTCTCTGTGTCTTTATCTACAATCCCACTTATTCACAGATCACTGCGGTAACATCTGCTCCTACACTTGCCCCAAATCTATGAAGTGATGTTTTGCAATATACCATTAAATTTTTAATGCCGATATTCAGTTCTCCTTCAAAACACAAGAACTTTTATAGAAAAGTGCCTTTTGATGACAACTAAACAACATCTCAAATGCCCAAAAATACTTGATTTCACAGAGATAAACAGAACTGTACCAAGCAAACAACTAACAGATAAACACAGCAAAACTTTATTTATTTAATACAAATACATATCCCACAGTACATCACATTCAAACACACATGAAAAGACCACTTCCATTTGAGCTGAATGATAAACAAGTGTGTATGGTTGATCAGATGTGTGGAAATCAAAATATGAGAGCTTGAGGGGGTTGACAGCTGAGAAAGAAAAAAAAAACACATGATCTTTTTCTTCCAAATCATCATAATCATTGTTGCTGAAAAAAAGGTCAACGTATGGTAAGAAGATTTCATTGTGAATTGCGGCCATAAAAAAACATGCAAGTGTATCTTTCATGTCCTCACAAATCCATGACACAGGCACAAGTTAGACGTGTAAGCTTACAGTAACTGGCACCCAAATGCTGCATGCATTGATGCACAAACTCCCAAACATCTTTGCATGTAATGACACAGTAGGCACACAAACTCACGCAGCACCTGCTAAACAAAGGGAAGGTTTGAGAGCAAGCCTCCTCGCACAATTAGACTGGAGTGGACGCCTGCCATTGTTACAGATCCATCCCCTCCTTCTCTGACGGGCGATGGCAAGTTGTGATGCACCTGCATCGGTTCATTCACACAGCGAGACGAGTTGGCCCGCTGCCAACACTCCCCACTTCAGCCACGCCAAAAACCCCATGTATTGATTTGCAATACTGCATAATAGGCCATCAGCTTAATTATTACTGAAGAGACATTGTTCAGAATCTTTCTTGTGGGGAATTGCAGGGACGAGAATGAATGGCTCATAATGCCAAGATTTGCATAGCGGCAGGACAATGTGGATCTTTGCGACTCATTCAGCGTGGTCCTGACTTGAAGTGTGTACACTTGATTGTTTTTCTGTGTTTTCCTTTCAGCAGACACATTCATTGAGGGAGAGAAGGGCCGAAAGGAAGACAACAGCGGGCTGTGTTGAAATGATTTATACATTGTGAAATGTAGCAGGAACTTCAGAGAGAGCCGAGAGGCAGCCTCTCCCTCCTCGGTCTGTGAGGAGCCCCAGCACGGGCCCATCAAAGACTGCAGCTCTGACAGAAAGAGAGAAAGAGAGCAAGAGAGCACCTGCTCAGGTTTACTTCAGTTCAGAGTGTGCTCGTGCATCTACATTTGTGAAAACGGGAATCAACACGGAAATGCCAAGCTGCTGCGGAAAAAACAAACACTAGTTCTTGTACCGTGGGCCATTTTTGCTGGGTGGCCACTTTGTAGCCTCTTTAGAAAAGAGATGTTGCTTTTGTGAACAGCAATGCATGTGAATCTTGTGAACTCAAACATTGATCTTCTAACTGTTGCTGATAAGACAGATTTCAAATCACCCTGCCTAATTTTGACTATGAGGTCCAGAAGAACTCAGTTCTTTGTCCGACGCTGTAGCGATCCTGATTGGATTTTTTTCTTTTTGGGACAGGCAGCAGATAGTCCGTCCCTGCAGGACCCCTATGTGCCACAACCAGAGAGAGCTCCCACCAAACATGGACATGGGAAAAATAGCACTCCGTGAGGGGTAAGAACAGCAGACAAACCAAAACGTCACAAGCAGTTTTTTATTTATACTAAACCTGTGACTGGTTATGTTGATCAACAATTAATCATGGCCTGTGAGCAGCAATTGTTTTTCATTCATGGCCAGGGTTAGGTCGATGGTTGTATAAACGGACTAAAAAGGACTTTGCTACTGTAGAATCATCTGAGAACTCAGACTGAGTGGAGGCACTGCCCAACATTTGGGAAGGACAACAAATCAGTCTCACTTCATGTTACTGCATGGCATGGGTCAAGGACATGACCCTTGACCCCAGTGAATCAGTGAATAAGGCCCTCAGTTCTCAGGCATGGTTGGAGCTGTTTGTGTTGGATACAACTCAGCGTGGCTTTGGGCTGTCTCATTGAAGCGAGCTGGAGCTGGAGCACACAAACTGGACAGACACTGTACTGTGTATTGAAGACAACATGGCTTTTATTCTACCAAATCTAAACAACTTATCCTTGGACGGTCTTTTATAGAGTTCCCACAATGAGGCTGGATATTATTGTAGCAGTTGGACTCTCCGTCTGAATCCAACATAACTATCTTTTGAGAATTCGTATCTTTGCCTCAGGTATTTGGTATGAATAGTCAACCCTGAACTTCAGAAAACCTAACTTAGAGATATCAGATATCTGTGGCCATTCTCCTTTACATGGAACCTGAAAGGGTTTGTCTGTCACATTGTGCCAGGGAGGACAACACTATCAATGTCCAAGTGCTTCCTTTCTGTACCTTTTAATCTGGCATCTGAAACATCTGTGTCTCGTCTCTTCACTTTGGACCATCTCCTTCAGTTAATTCTAAGCCAGCGGTGACAGGGGAGGGGGCGAGTGAGTCCCTTGGTAAATTTGTAGCACAGAGGAGCCGACAGCTTTATTCATGTCTGCAAACAGTGGAGCAATCTCCCAGAGAAATGGGCTTTGTGTTGCCGTGGGTCCCCCCGGGAGTGGAGCTGGGAAGCCTGGCTCGGGGATCTTTCCATCTGAGGCGAGCCTGTGGACACTGAGCACACAGTCCACGCCAGCCTCCCTCCCTCCCCTGCTTACCTGCCACGCCGCCTCACAGACTGTTGTCTTTGGCCAGGCCCATACGTCCGGCACAGCTACAGCAATGGACTTGTCAAGGAGTACAAGTATGAAAGTGAATCAAGACCGGAAAAATGAATGGCTGTATAGCGAGACACTGCTGGCAAAAGAGAGAAGAAAAAAAAAAGTTTTAAAGAGAGACTTTAAAGAGAGAGGTTTTTAAGAGAGAGCGAAAGAGGCAGAGAGCGTAGAGAAATATAAATTAAGAAAGTCGGGTGAATAGCCTGCAGTGCATATGACAGAAAGGAAAGGAAACGTATTCAAACCGATGAAATGGGAAGCTCTTAACATATGTCCTCTCCCGCCCAGGAAAGGGACATTAGATGTGCAATACGAGATCCGGATGGTTCTGCTCCTTGGTTCTAGTCCAGCTGGACCAGGGAGCAACTGTCATCAGCAGCTTTCATCCCAGGACCTCGCTTTATATCCCCTTTGTCTGCTGGGCCCCTCTGGCTCCTTCCTCCACTTCAAACACACTGATGCTGGGTAGGTGTGCCAAGTGGTGCTCCATTCAGAATCACAGGCTTTTCTCTTACACATGGCTTGAGGGAAAAGAACAGACTCTTCATCATGTGAGAATTGGCAGAATCAAATGTTTGGGAGGCTCGCCAATGTGATCGTGAAAATATGATACTTCTAGGAGCCGTTCATACTAAAGTCACAATACGTCACTAACAACAGGCTATGTAAACGCTGAATGGATCTTCTGAGAAGGGAAAACGTTTGTGACACAGTCAAAACTCACTCAACTACTTCTGTAAATGTTCCACTAATGCAGTGTCTTACCTCAAAGGTATATCCCACAGGTAATATCAAATACAAACAGTGCACTTTCTTGCTGGGTCTACATAGGCCTTCGTAGACATGGCCGACAAGTAGATCTTCATCAGACCAGCACATGCACTGGGGAGTGAGGATTCACCAGACCTGGAACCCAGGAGCCTCAACCAAGTTGGAAGCCGTCAGTCGAAAGGCAGAAGCATATTTTCAGGAGTGCACAACCCAAGGGGTTAGCTTAGCTATCCTTCCAGGTCCCTTACTGCTAGGGTGACCCCTCGGCCTGTGCGTCAGCAGCGAGATCAGACACAGATGAGACGAGATGAGACGAGATGAGACGAGATGAGACGAGATGAGACGGTGTAAACAGTGCTGGACGGACAGGTCTGAAAAGCCATCCGCATCTGGAAACAACTCTTTAAATGGTGTGCTCAGTGTGCAGAGCAATATCGGTTTGTTCAATAGAAGTTTTTGTTTAAAAGACATTGCCAATCCTGGGATATTTTAATTCAAGCAAAATATCTAACAAAGAAAACAGTCATGAAAGTGCTTTCATGGGGACGGTCCAAAAGTGTTTGGAAAAAGGATACATTCATTTAATGACTGAAATACCCTGGTCTTATGCGCCTGCACCTGGTTTTATACATACAGGCATCTAGGCATCATTTTCACGTATGCTGGCTGAATACACAGGAGCATTGGCACCCCTACCGCACATGTCTGTCAGTGATGTCATTGTCGGTTGTTGTCATGTTGTTGTGACAGCTTCTAATCACGCCTCCTCTGTTACTAAGAGCAGCCATTCAGACGCCCTGCAAGACCGCTTCCTCATCCTGTCAATCAGTGCCAAACTCCGCCCTCCCCCCTCTCCGGGGTGTACCAGGGCCCAGATGTAGAGCTGTCAACCTGTCGGAGTATGACACCACCCAGACCCCAGACCCCACCCTGTCCTCCCTGACCCACCCCACCTGCCCCACACCCAGCACCACAGAGGAAAAACACAAGTTTTCAGTGCTGCAACATGATTCAAACGAGTCCCTCCATTCTTACTCTCCCTTTTCAAATGTGGGATCAATACACACCATGCACTGCGAGATGCAATGCTACCACAAAGGTGAGAATATATGTAAACTTTTGTTTTACACACAGTGTCTTTGGAATCGACTTCAAATAGAGGATACTTCAAACACAGGAGCCCAGGACACTTTGATCTCAGCCTGAATGCAACAAAGTTATGTTGCATTAAAGTTTAAAAAGAGAACTTATAAAAACAGGAGACTGGAGAAATACATGTATTGAGGAGAAAGTTGAAGTTATCTCCTGAAGCAGATGCTTCAATAAAACACAATGTTTCTCAGAAGCCAAACAATCCTGTCTGGAGACTATAACACATAGACAACTTCAACACAAATACATCCATATAAATCTCATGCCAAGATGCAGACAGCATTGAACTTGAGATCTGATTTGATAAATGAAGAGAACCGATAACATCATAATTTGCAGCGTTACTTAACAAATCCTTAACCATAACCATACAGCCCATACAACCATAACCTGAATCAACGAATGGGCAACACATTCTACCTACATGAAACTTGTTCTACACAACCCTGTTTTACATGTTGATATATTTGATGATGTTCATTATATTGTCCATATACTCAACAACGCAAATAACATTTGATCCTGTCTAGATAACTGAAAACACCTAAACATACACAATGGTTCCTTAAAGCAACAACAACCTCCCCTTTCCAGTAGTTTCTGTACAGTATGAGTCACCAACAATCATCAATAAAAGCTGAAAAGGCCCATGCAGGACAGGACAATATAATTTACCTCTGATTAAACAGTAGAGCTCTTAACATGTCAAAGTGACGGGTCATTCCTCAACACAACTCATCTCTTATGCAAACACATAAATCATTGTCATCACTACATTTCAAGCAGTGTTCAAGGGTAACCACACAAAGCTAACATTAGACTTTGCGATAGGCGTGTCTCATAGCACAGCCATGACAATTAATGTCCACACTCAGCTTGATCATGATAGGCTGCCAAACACATGATGATGATGATGATGATGATGAAGATGATGAAAATGACGATGATCTGGGTGTATCAACTCTTGTAAACAAGACCAGCTCAGTCCTGTTTGAAGAGCCAGCCTGACCTTTCTCCTCTGTCTTTCTCCACAAGGCAGCACAGTAACCCAGTGACTGCCAGTTTACAATTACAGCTGTTAACATATTAGAAAATGAAATCAGTTCGGAGGTGGGTCTATATTTGGGGTGGGGATCTTTTCCATTAGGGCATGATTAAATAATGATAAGCTGGTAAATTTGTACTGTGACTGTACAGTGGATGGAGCCTGTGACCCACTTAAGGCTTTCACATCTGATAGGGATAAACCCCTTTGGTAGTTCTATGAATGCAGACGCTACTTGACAGTCACTGTTGGGTATTAAAATATGCTTCTCCCTGTTTTTCCCCTCCTTCCTGGGTGCTCTAAGAGCAGTGCTGCCAGACCATGGAGAAGTGCGGTCGAAGGTGAATGTGACTGAGTGATGTCTCCTATAATCTCTTGGACATGTTATTCTAGAGGAGGATATGAAGGCTGCCTCATGAAACATTTATCTCGGAACAGGAGCGCGGAGACGGGAGAGGACGCAGTGACAGCCTGGATGAAGGGGAAGAGTAGGGGAGAAAAGATGGAGGAGAAGGGCTGGATAGAAGGATGCGTAGAGAGAGAGAGAGAGAGAGAGAGAGAGAGAGAGAGAGAGAGAGAGAGACAGAGAGACAGAGACAGAGACAGAGAGAGAGAGAGAGAGAGAGAGAGAGAGAGAGAGAGAGACAGAGAGAGGGGAGAGAGAGGAGAGAGAGATATGAAGGATACAAAAGAGTATCCTAATGAATAACATTACAAAGTCATACTAGCAACTAGGGCACTCTAATTTACCTTTCCAATGAAGAGAACAGTGAGACGTCAAATGGCATGTCAGCACAGCAGAATGGTTGGTGTATCATTATGAAGTAAAGCATCTTGGCTGAAAGGGCTGATGTCAAGCAGCATAACAGTCCACAAGATGTATCACCATCAAGTTAGTGCAGTGATACACCCTGGCATCCGGCAGTAACAATAAGCAGACCTTCATACCTTGTAGCTAGAATGTGCCATATGCACGCATACCTCAAATTGAAGCACCACAAACACTCGAGAAAAGATACACAAAAAGGCACTTACAAGTAGTGCACACACAGAAGACACCCAGGCAAGATGTTTTGCACTGGAGCCTCACAGAAAGATCCTGGATTCGATTCCCGCACTGTGGTACTGGGGGCGGGTTCTCCCCAAGGCCTATTGGTGCGCTGGTGCGCTTTCGGCCCGGCCTTTCTGTTTGGAGTTTGTGTGTCGTCCCCGAGCTCGCATGGGAACCCCAGTCCAAAATCATAAAGAACAGCTCGCTCCTCTGCCCCCATACCCTGCCCAGGACGTGGGCACGAGCACTTGGCGTTGGACTCCCAGGTGCTGGTCACGTGTCTTCCTACTGCTCCTGCCTGTCCTTTGAGGAAAGAGAGGACCGTGTGTGTGTGTGTGTTGTCTGTGTCGCCGCTCTCTGCACGTGTGTGTCTCGACTGCAAAACGCTTCGTCTTCGTCCAAGTAGACACACACACACAGATACTACATTGTGTTAAGCGTGCTCAGAGCTGACACAGGCTTTGAATGGGATAACGCCTATCAACACAAAGCCCTGAGGCTGAGCTCTAACACAAAGCTGGTAATCTGGCCCAGTGTTGCAGAGTTCCTTCTCTACTAGCTGCTACCTCGGGTAGTCTCTCCTACCCTCAGTCAACCTTAACACTGTACGTGTTCTGCTGAACTTGGAGCTGATGTTATGGCATGACTAGGCTTAGAGGTCAATACAATCCAAGCATGGAATCCTAGTTCAAATGCTGCGGTTGTGGATGCCTCGCCGTCCACCTCACACAAAGGTTTAAAGTCACAGATAATTGACATGATACATACTGTACCACCGAACAGAACAGATTGTATTTCTGCAACTGGGTAATGTATATCTGTTGTAGGGTATATTGTGTTCCTCAACACTTGGACTTCTTGAAAACGTTTGAGGAGCTGACACCAATATATATGAGAGAACAGCAGCATACAGACAGAATATGCCAGAAACAAACGCCTCCGCAGCTTTCATAGCATAAAGAAAGTATTCTCTATGGGGAGCAGAACATATTATTTTCAAGGAGCTGGTGTTAAAGAAAATGATAACACAAACTTCTATCTTGCGGAGAGGGGACCAGACATCTTTGTGGTCCATTCAGGTCTAACGTGCTATTAAAGGTGACTTTGTGAGAGAGCGAGACACATTTTCAGAAACCGACGGAGCCATTCTCTTCCGTCTCAGTAAAGAGAGGTGAGATCGATGTTAAAAGATCTATTTACACTTACAAAGGGTAAGTGGCTGACACTCTGATTGGACTCATTGTCTTATGACTTCCTCCAGAGCGCTCTGTGTTGATTTCCTGTACATGTAAACATTACTCGTGCTTGTGTGAAGGTCCAGTCTGCCGAGGTGACTTGGACAGATTGCCACTTTCACTTTCACAGCACTCACTCCACGACGTCAAGTTAGAGTGGGGGTGCTCGGAAGCCCACAGTAAGACAGAGCGATGGTACAGAAGAGACAGTCTCTTATGAACGGGGCTTCCACACTGTGGTGCACCAGTCAAATACAAGCGCTAAGATAACAATCCAGTTGTATATCCGGCAAAGAAAGCACAATTCATTTCCACCCCAACTGTTTTCTTTTTGCTTGTTTTTCATTCATTGATTCATTCCTAGTATAGTTGGTGCCTCTCCAACGCACATAGCAGGGGACGGTGAAATAAATGGCTGAAGGCTAAGGACCATGGGAAAGCCTGCTTGTCTTGTCTGCGCAGGGTGGTTCCCTCCCAGCTCCCAGCTCCGCTTGGCTGGGCCGCAGGGCTCCAGTGCTGGGCTTAGGCCCTGACAGAGACCAGAGCCCAGTGGGAGCACTCTGGAGCCAGCTCTCTCAGGAGGAGGAGAGCCACCCCCCAGCCTCCCATCCAGACAAGGTCACGCTCGCCTCCAGTCATTATCCCCTCACCAGGCCGCTGGAGAAACGTTCCCATCCACGAGCCATTAGAGGCGGGCAAAGACCAATTACAGCTGACTAAAGGGCAAACAGCGAGGGGACATCAATGAAGCCAGCTATGTCACAGGGGTCATGAATCCCTGAGGTCACTTTTATCATCATATCAGATTAGCTTCATTTACAAACAGCCCAGACTGCTGGAGAGAGAGAGAGAGAGATGGAGAGAGAGAGAGAGAGAGAGAGAGAGAGAGAGAGAGAGAGAGAGAGAGAGAGAGAGAGAGAGAGAGAGAGAGAGAAAACAAGAGTAAGTACACATTTAGAGAATCCATTATGAGTCCAAGTAATCCATTTAGGGGTTGTGCTATGATATGTAACCACATCATTATCTGAGTTGTCTGTCCCCATTGCTCCATCTTTACAAAGTCCAGGCTGGAGAAGAGGAACGCGATAACAAGCTCAGGGTCACGAAAGCCGGGACGTGCTTCTCCTCATTCAGACTGGGAGGCTGGGACATTCCTCTTCTCTTTGCTGAGACAGCAGCAATTTGGACGATCTTGCTCAAGCCTTTCCCCATGCGTTTGCTCAGCGCACCGAGCTGCATGATGGAAAAGCCCTGTTCCTATTCTGAGTGTGTCCGGTCACCTCGTTCAGATGTTTCAGAGAGAGACGGAGGATCAGATCCCCCACAGGGCTCCGGCTGCTTGCTGGCAGGGTTTCAGTGACAGCCTCAGAACGCTAAGGGAGTGGGTCACCAGTGTCCCACAAGTGGTGAGCTGAGAAACCTCACAAATAAACATGCTTAATGACACACCCAGTCCTCTAGCCTCCAGCAACAAACACTGAGGTCCAGACCTCTTGCCATGCAGGGATGGGTTGCTTTTGGCCGGGGAGCACCAGGAGGCTTCTGCCAAGCGACTGAGTCTGATGTTATTCTGACTGTTGATGGGCCCTACGTACAACAGTCCCCATAGCAACCTGCTGTAAACACACTATGGCCAGGCCCTGGAGGTTTCCATGCTCTGGTACTGTTAGCAACATGACAATGCCTCAGACAGGTTATTGGAAGTGTTCCACACCCCTGGTGGCCTTAACAGTAGTGTGTAGGAGCATTCTCTCTGAGGGTGACAGGAGAAGTGACAGAGATGTGATTACCAACAACAGCCTCCTTATTTTCATCCTGGTACTGGGTGTGCAGGAGGGTCTTCCCTCCCTTCTTCCTATGTTTTCTTTTAAAAATCATTTTCTCCATCTCATACTGACACAGACACACACACACACACATACACGCACACACACACACACACACACACACACACACACATACACGCACTCCTGCCACACAGGGGTGATCAGCTGGAGGAAATCAAGCCCCACTCTAAATTTCCTCTCAACTGATTAAGATAAACTGCTTTTCAGCCATGGTTACCCCCCAACCAATCAATTAAAGCAATCAATTAAAGGCCTGCCGGCTGAGCCTTTGGTAATTGAGGGTTGAATAAACACAGGCCGCTGATACTGATGATAAAGCCGTAACAAAGCCGTGGCCGTGAAAAGAGGCTTGAAAAATGTAATTTCTGGGATTTGAATAAGCTGCAATTGTAAAACATCTAAAGCGGGCTGCCGGTTATTTATTAATGTATTTAACCATCTCATCCCAGAAGCAGTTCCTGGGTGTTTCCCCAGGCCTGCCAGAGTCAGCCCCAGGACGTTCAATATTGAATGTAATCTGCAAGCCAGGCCTTTCCAATTGGCCGTGGTCACTATTTTGAAGAAACGGTGCCAGTGGGATTCCATGGTGGCAGCTAGTGCCAGGAGGCAGCATGTCCTCCAGTGTAAACACATCCTCAGAAGAGGGTGAGGAGCCAGGCCAGGAGCCAGGCCAGGCAGGACCCTGTCTGGCTGCTGCTGGAGGTGCAAGGCCAGTCTGATCTTCACTGAGCCTGTTTAGACTGGCATCTCTGGAGCTAATGAGGCCCTGATTTTCTTCTTCTTTTTTTTTTATTTTTATGAACATATTATCATCGTTGAACAAACCTTTCTGGTGCCAGTGAATTTCATAACTCTATTCCACATGCAGCTCAAACTCTTTGGTATTTGTTATGCACCAAGTGAAATTTGAATGCAACTTTGTCAAAATTGATTTAGGCATTTTCCATATCATGCCATTCAGGTGAGTTTAAGGTTAGGCTTAGAGACAAAAAAAAAAAAAAAAAAATCAAAGGTTAATTGATGTGCTCACATCAGAGTGGAATTTTCGAATGACAAAAGGCTCTTCTCAACTTTCTTCCAGTTTTTTTTTTTACCTTTTTACAAGTTTTCTCTAAGAAAATGAAATTAATTGAATGTGATGGGCGTCTGAACTTTTTGGGTGTTGCATTTACCTTTTGTACACCTATGCTGTTATTATAATAAATTAATAGGTGAGGCTTCATACAGTTAGTGTATAAAATGTAACACATGCCCATTGAGAATTTGATTTTCAATGAGGCCTACAAGCCATAAATAAAAATGTTGAAGTTCAAAATGTTTAATGTTACAAGAAGTTAAGTTGATAAAAAGATCTAACACAACATTTGGTGATGATTTATAATACGTTATAATGAACACATAATAAACAGAAAACAAAGACAACAGAAGGGTTGACCTTTTCAATGCAGGTTGATTACTTTTTTGGTCTTATTTAATATGAATCAATTGATTGTAGACAGGAAAAAGAAATGAACAATCCCATAGTCATTTCCTCCAACCCATCAGTAAAGTTAACAGATACTAAAGAGAGCTGATTTAACCTTGTAAAGAAAAAGGAAGATGGAGAGACATGAAAACACTCAAGGAACAAAATAAACAGTATCCTAGAAAACCACAAATAGAGTTGATTTCCTTCCTTCCTTTATTAGCTCTTTATTAGACTCTCCTCTGGAGCTCTTTAACTGCGAGGTTTTACTTGCTGGCAGACTTATAAAGAGCAGTCTATCCGTTTGGTTTGAATTAGTTTACTTTTGTTGAGGTCGGGAGACTGTAACTCCTGTGGGACTTTCCAGGTTGTTGGTGGTGAACAAATATAAGAATATGAAGTGAAGGCCTCTGCTCCCCTCCTCCCTCCCTGCTGTCTGGTTTTGCGAGGGCCTCTGTTGACGGACACCATGCCAGTTCCTTGCTCTCCGCGGGAGGAGAAGAAAATGAAAGACAGAAGGTGCCGTGATGGGTCCTTGTTTAAGCGTCTTAGATTTGCGTGACCCCTCTTCATCAGGAGGTCATCAGTTTACATGTGTGCCCCGTCGGGTTGAGGATCTGAGCCGAGCCCCTTCGTAAAGTCTGCTTCCCTGTTTGGATCACTCCCAGCAGGACCCGGGGACAGAGCCTGTGACAGTGGAGCGTGTGAGGGGAAGTGAAAGACGGACCCACCAACACACATACATAACAGTTTGTGTGTGTGTCCTGTATGTGTGTGTGTGTGTGTCTGTGTGTTGTAGCCTCCTGTTGTTTGAGATGTAAAGTAAAAATGGAACCATATCACACATCTTGCGATGACGGTGAAAGTGAGTCATGACATGACATGACAAAAAATGCTGGACAAACTCTGTCCGTAATAACAGGCTCAGATTTTCATTGAGAATTGAAATAGGGATCTCTAGTGAAGGCCAGAGGTTGATATAGTCTTTAAGGCTAATACAGTCTTGTTCCTTCTTCCCCCTATTTATTTGGCCCAGACGATTCGTCTGCATTATTGTGGCGTCCACCGCGAGCAGCACACAGTGCTGGGCCTGCTTTAGCTCATTCTCTAACGGCCGCACAAAGAAACAAAATTGCATTTCCATTGTGTTCAGGGACTCTCTGGCAATTAGCTAACAAGTGGGTCATTTATTAAGCAGCCCTATGGCCCAGGGAAGGCTATAGGGCTCAAAGGCAATAATCAGCAATTCTGTCTAATAGAACTGCTAAGAGAGGGAGTCCATTAGTAAACGTTTAGAAATACCAGGGGTATTTATTCTACTGATCATTCAGGACTGATACAATGTGCCTTTTGTTTTGTTCTGTTGTTGTACATAAAAAAAAAAAAAAAACTGTGGCAATATCAGTTTTCAGTATACCACTTGTGGACTTACTGTACACGCCATGACCTATGAAGCTCCAACACCATAGCAACCAACCAGCCTAGCTTTTGAAAAAGCTGTGGACACAAACAATATTACCTGTACTGCAACACTGGCTTCAACCCCTGCTGCTCCAATGGCATAAATAATGAAAGCCCGTAGCTTTTCCAGAGATTGCAATATGTGACCCACTGATCCAACCCTGTGTGTGTGTGGAGCCCAGCACCGAGACCACCGGGCCCGCGGGGAAAAGGTACCGGTGTGCTAGGTATTGACCCGCTCCCACTACTGTGATCCCTTTCCTGAACCACACAAAGAATGGACCGCTCCAGTCAACTCCGGTCTGGACACCGACCCCCCCACCCCCCCCCCCCCCCCCCCCCCCCACACACACACACACACACACACACCAGCCCCCTCACCCCAGCCCCAACCCTTTTGAAAATAGTTTACTTTTTTTTTTCAACCAAAAATAAATACTTAATGTTGCTGATTTTTTTCTCCTCTTTTTTTCCCCTTTTTTTATGGCACGGAGCACACTAACATTTGTAATAGCTAAACCAAAGCAGGCCCTCCGCTGGAAGATAGTAGACTCAAGGCTGATCAATAGAGGCCTTGGGGGGTTTTATTTACTGTTCCCTGATCAAGGCTGCCAGATTAGTATAGGTACACGTCAAATAGGACTGCTACCCGGAGCATGGGCAGCAGCTCGTCTCCTCAGGTCGGAGCATCGCTCTCTCATTAATATGATTAGGAAAACAGCCTTGGGGCAGAGGGGATGCAGAGCAGCCCTCCACCAGACCCCGAGGAGGAAGACGGCCAGGGTACACTGCGAAGGCACAATGGCAAGGCCTGGTTTGTAAGGCCGTTGCTTGTTGTGTTGGAGCGCAGGGCGGAAAAGGTGAAGGGAAAATCCATATTTTCGAAACAGAATGCATAATGGGAGAGCGGAGGGAGAGGGCGGCCACATGTGAAGCCGCAGGGAAACAAGAGGAAGAGTGTCGACTTCACAGACGACGTACTGTAGGTGCTGGACGTTTGATCTGGTGCCATGAATGGGCTTTGTGCGCTAATGGTCAGACATGACGTTTAGTTAACGATCGGCCTCACACAATGCCAAGGCTCCACACTTAAAAAAAACGTGATGAAGAAAGTGTTTTGTCCGTCTCTTCATAAAGGGAGTGACTAAGTTCGGTTGAGTTCTGGATTTTAATAAGTATTTATCAATCTGCATATTGGGAGAGAAAACCAGACTTCTGACAATAAATTACAACACAACACCAGGCTTAGGTCTCAATCATGTCTCTCTCACTCTGAAGGCCGGAGGACCATCTTTTATAGGGCACAAGAATGTAAACATAGATCGTGACAGTCAGGCAGTAATGATGTTACAACAGTCTCAGAGAAAGAGATTCACAGCTCCCAACACATGACCACTCAGACTAGAGAGTTCATAGTTGGAGGTCTCGTAGTCATGACAAGGAACATTTAGCCAGTACTTTCTCCTGATCTCGAACATCTATTAACCCTGACACAAAGACACAATCTACTGTTATTAATAGCAAGCTTACATGAGAACATACTAACTAGTATCCAATGACTAGTTCTCTTGATTAGTGAATAATGTAAGCACACAGAAAATCTACATTTCTTCCACAAACGCACGTTGTATCTTCCGCCGGTGAGCATTATCAGCTACGGTACAAGAAGATCCTCTTAAACTCTGAAAAAACACTCAAACTTAAAAACACAGTATTTACATATTCTGCCTGTGTGGTTCACTGAGGTAAAACTACATCCCCCCCTCCCCCTTTTTTTCTTCCAGAGGTTGTCATCGAGTGAGTAATTATGATTGGCCTGTGTGTCGCAATGGGAGAAGGGTGGCGACACTTCTACTGATCTGTTCGTCTCTCTCTGTGCCGTCGACGTGTCTCTCTTTTCCCTGCTGCATCTTGAAACAGATTTTCACCTCCTCACTCCAAGAGACAGACAACACAAGTGTTATGAAGATGTGTTCTATATTCAGCAAAATCACTAGGATCTCAGACAGGGTAGGCGGCAGCTCAACATGTGGTAAAGGCAGCTCTTGGTGACAATAGTCATAACAGGGTTTATTACCAAAGCTCACTAAAGAGTCACTGTCCACTCCTGCCATTTTGTGAAATGTGAAGCAAAATGGTTTGGAGTTTTAGAAAATGTAAAAAAAGCAGAAAGAAAGAGAAAACGCAACGATCTTCATGAGCAAACACATGTTTGGTGATAGGTAGTTCATTTTTTATTTTGATTTGTTTACTATTATTATCATAAAACAAGGTTGAAAGTACAACGAAGAATGTAATGTTTACTTTTCTCTTTCCTGAAAGATACATTTCTGTATACCAGGGCATCTTATTATGCACACACAAATGCACACACAATTCCTACCCAACACCTACAAGACAGGTCCCTAAAGCATGTAGTAACTCCAGGAACAATTTGATATGTAACATTGAAGAAAACATTTCTATTGAAAGTTAAGGGTTGTGTAGAGTTGACACCATGTACTCAAGGAAATGTACATGCCTTGCTTTGCTTTCGGAGTGATAGTCAATATTGGTTGGATAGAGTGAACTGAGATGAAATGATCTTTGTGGGTTGGTGTGTGGCTGAGAACCGTGCCGGAGGAACTGCCTTCCCTGAAACAACCAGTAGATGGCGCTCCACTGTGGGGCTAACAGTGCTGCAACACCCGTCTTGCCTTATCGGTACTGGAGCTGGACTTCTATCTCAGGTTTGTGTAGTTTCCAAAATTCCTCTTTATTTGGAATCTAATTATTCATAGGTACCTTTCCCTAAACTATCAAAACTCCCTAAAGGAAAGGGAAAAGATAGATCAAGCAAGGACTAAATCACTTGTGATATCCTGTGTAACAGTTGTGTAACAGTTGGCGAACATGTCAGACTCAAACAACTCAATGACAACTCTTCCTCAGGGTCCTCTGAGTGTTTGAAAAAACATGAACAAAAGAAAACAGAAAGTCGATACGGGAAGGGTGTAATGGAGGCTGATTGAAGCTGAGGGAGTGTATTCCTCTGTGCTGTAGCGTAGGGCCTATCTATGTTATGGTTGAGACAGCAACAGATAACAAAGACACACAGCTGGATCTGGGCCACTCAGAGGGTGTGAAGGAGCGAGCTAGGAGGAGTGGACGCTCTCCCGATGCAGAGTGATGGAAAAGCCCGATTATTCCTGTCAGGAGTGCAGGACAACAATGCTGCCTGATCCTTTGTTTCCCCTCATTTTCAAAGGCGTTTGTTCTTTGATAAGGCCCCGGAAACGGTTAGCGACATGCTGGTGGGAACCTATGGAAAAGAATACACTTTCTATCAATTGTGTTGTTCTTATCCCCAAGCGACGTTTGGTGGGTGTGGGAATAGCCTGCATTCTGGGCCCTGCTGTTCAGAGATAGCATTCACAGGCCAAGGCACAGAACAGGCTGCATTCAGGCCAGGGAGGCAGGGAACCAGGGCCCTACACCACGGCATTGTACACAGGGATGGACAATGTACACTATATTTGGTTTAGCCACAAAGAAACAAGGCAAGATTTGATAGTAAGGGTTTGGCAGGAAGGTCTGCAGATAGACACGGTCTGTCTTGTTTGTCTGTCTGTCTGTCTGTTTCTTTCTTTCTGTCTGTGTATTTGTCTGTCTTCCTCCGTCTGTCTCTGTTTCTCTCTCCCTTTCTCCCTTTCACTGTCTGTGTGCTTGCAAAAGTGGACATCCAGTGGATGTGTATAGCATTAACGTCCGCCAATGCAGTAATTCAATGACACAACATTTTACATTTTATGACCAATGTGCTAATGGCAGAGCCTCATGGGTTGGGTCACACACATATGCGCACACACACACACACACACACACACACGCACACACACATACACACACCCATAGGCAAACACGCACTTTCTCACCCAGTCTGTCTCGCAGAGGAGGCTCCGTCAGCACAGGAGAAAGCAGAGACAAGGGCCATTCCTGCCGGTAGACACGCAGACACTTAATCCAGTTCACGAATCACCCCTTTTTCATCATTCTTCCAAATGACTACATCTGCGATGCACACGGCTCGTCGGGAGAATGAGTCAAATGTCGGGAGACATTTATTTTTGGGGATCGAATTGATTATTGTTAATAAATAGCTTCTCCGGTTGCTGCCTTTCTCCACTGACTCTCCATGTATTTAGTGATCAGCACGGAGGATGACGTGGAGCCTGAGGAGCCCACGGCTGCCACCCACAGAGGCTCCGCAGTGCATTGGGTAAATTAGTATTATGATTTTAACGGATAAATAGCCGTTCCACCTAATTAATCTGCTAGATCACAGAGGGATGTGACACCATGGGCCCGGCAGATCAAGGAGCACAGATCAAAGACACCACCGCTGTGAGAGTCCTACACAGGCGGGGAAGGAGTTTCTTGTTTATTTTTGTGTACAGCTGGTCATCGAGCCAGTGGCTAAAGACTATACCAGTGCATGCAAATTTGGCGTCTTGACCGTCTGCAGAGGGATGTTGTGCGGTTGTGCCACCAACAAGCGTCTGTCTAATTAGGGAATGGGGTTGTGAGAGTTAGTAGTGACGTTAAAGCTTGTCAAACATGCCCGTTGTTTGAATGTCGTGATTTAGTCATTAGCAGAACATGTCCACGGTCAGCCCTAACACATGCTCGGGTCTAAACTATTGTGGTTGTAATTTGATCACACATGGTGTGTCACCAAAGCATGATTAATTTTGGACAAAAAACTAAGATCAAATGAATTCAGAACTAATGAGCTGTACACAGTTATTATAGTGACTGCTTGCTGTGGACTGTCGAAAAACAAGGGATTTTGGTCTGAATTTCATAACATTCAACAGATTACTATCATCGAAAAGAGAGAGAGAGAGAGAGTATTCTATTTTTTTCTGAATGTCATTTACCCTTTTTATTATAAGATGTAATCCCCCTGGGGAAGATCTGTTCCCACCCTGAGGAGCAAAGGTAAAGGTCAACCCTGGATAAAGACAACGTTTACACAGCATTTCCTCTGGAAAACAGCCATGACTTTATTGCAAAATTACAAACCTACTGTAGTTGATTCTGTTTACTGTTAGTACAGTGGAATCATTTATACCCTTGTGGGATAATCCATGTTATTTTTAACATTGTGTTCATCAAGTCACTTGTCATTTTTTACTGTCCAAATTAATATTTGTTTCCCACTTACTGGGAAACATAGCATTCAGTATTATTCTGTGTATTGTATTTTTCATGTTATTTTTTACAACCTCATAACTCACTGTGCCATTATCCTATACATTTAGATTACAGTAGCTACGGTAGTCCGCAGTGCACATTACATGGGCTGCATTTACAAAACAGTGCAAGAGCATGTTGGTCGAGCATTTCTTTTTCGGTTGGGAATACCCTCTATTACAAACAGAGCAGAGTAAAAACATTGGCGTGTCCTCAAACTGAAATAAGAAAGAATCAAGCCGCCCGGCCGGGCCCTTCTCTTTATTTAACACAAATTGGCTGTGCAAGTCTCCAGAAAATGCAGCGTCCTGCCAAGTTTACCACATATTCACTGTTTACTGCTGGCTGTTGCACATGTGGTTTTTGCATACGCTCTCCTCCCCCAGCTAAATCATCTGTGGTCCCTGGGCTGCCTTCTGACATGTGCAGCATCAGTACCGGCCGCCGCTGCTGCGGCTTGAATTTTTCAGGCAAAGAAAAGGCATTTGTATGAAATAATAATGACTGTTTCAGACATTTATATTTCTGTCGTTGACTGTCATTCCTGTTTCCCGTTCCCCAGCTCTCTCTGAACCCCCCAGCCCCCCCCCCCCCCCCCCACTCCACTACCCTTCCCTCCGCTCCCACGCACACACATCCGTAGTTTTGTGAGCCCTTTACATTTGGGCCGTATCACTCCTTGTGAGAGATATAAAGCTCTCTCCCAGTATATGTCCTTTAGAGTGTAAAGTAAATATAAAGCTTGTTTTCTCTCTGTGTGCTCTGTAGTAAACCCCCTCTGTTTTCCTATAACTCCCTCCCTCTCTGCTAACAACAGGCACCCTCTACAGACACCCTCTCCATGACCAGGTGGAAGGGCCTCACTGAGACTCTGTTGCTGGCATCTCCTCTCAGGACAGAAGCTCCCTGGTGACTCTGGTTCTCCAGTGACTTGGGGCAGACCCTGCCCTGAATAATTCATGCAAGTAGTATCAGAGTGCTTCATTAATATACCATTCAATAGGACAGAGGAAAACAACAAGACTATCCATTATACAGACATTCTGTTGAATAGAATAGCAGTTGTTCCTGCTGTCCTCGTGAGGCCGGACAAGATATATTTAAATATACGGTGTCACTCCACTTCAGAGGATGTTCCTCTCGGGAAACGCAGGGCAAAAGCTGCAGCTACACATGAAAAAACCTGTCTGTGTTGCAGTTTGAATTATTCTTTTTATCTAAGCCTTCAAATCATCATATCTAACGCGTGCCATGGTGCAACACGGAGATCTACAGTGCCTAGTGCCACTGTTTGCCGTTGTTTGTTTTGTCTCTCTTCACGCTTGCTCGTCTTTGTACGCCTGCAGTCTCGGCAGAGCGTCGATGTCACAATGCATTAAGAGGTATGAGTTTCAGGATGTTCCATTTAATCTCCCTGACTTCCCCAGTTAGCTGAGGGGCCGTGGAGCCGGGGGAGCTCCAGCATCCTGTCGAACAAAGCTGGCTGACATGCTCTTTGCCTGAGGGGCCTGCGCTCACTCTCGCTGGCATGGTGTGTGAGCTTGTAAAACAATGAGGAACCAGTCAGCTGACAAAGACACTAAGCTGTGCAGTCACTTTGGATGACAACGCAGTCTGACTGGGAGATGCGCTCGCCCGGTCTGGGGGATTCACGGGAAACAGCTGCTTGAACAGATGCATTTATTTCAAGGCACCACTGTAGTTCCGTCTGCACGGAGGATGAGGATAGGGAAGCAAATATGAAATGAAACGATCACTTCCATAAGCCATAAAATCGGCGCCCCAACTCGGAGCAATAGCCCGAGGTCCATAGGTGCAGCGTGTCTAAGGTCGGTCGTAAGAGGAGAGGGTTAAGGACAGCTCTCCCTCTGAGCCCTCAGATTGGGACTGAGGCTTGGGGGCTAAGCAGGAGCAGATGTCCCCCCCCCCCCCCGCCCATCCTCCCCGCCCCCCCCCCCTCCCCCCAGACAGCCGGGTGTGTGTTTCAGCTGAGCTCCAGCCAGGTTCTCCTCAGACGGCCCTGCCCGCCTCTCCCCCGTGTAACAACAATCCTGGGCAAACGGACGCAATTGACCCCGTGACCCCCGATGGGTACACCAGAGAAACTGTAATCAGGGGCGAGTGTGCATGTTTGGAAACGTTTTGTTGACCTGGTTTCACTTCTCTGCTCGGGGAAACCCACGTTGATCTCCATCGTTATCTTCTCGACCCTTTTCTGTTTGATGCTCAGGATTCGGTTCCAAACAGTAACACGATCACGGCATACTTTGTTTCAATGAAGCATGTGACACACTGTTGAGATTTCACTTCATCCACAAAGGCTTCATTGCGATGGATCAGTGCATTGGCGAACGTGCGTTGTGTAAAATAAAAATAAAAGATTCCACCTTCCTTGAGATAGAGTCCTCCGCTGAATGGTGGCGCTGGTCGCTGTGGAGGGTCCTCCATGCCTGCTTGGCCTGAGCCCAGCTGGGGAGGCTCACGTGGCCCAGGCCCTGGCTCCTCCTGCTCCCAGGGGCCCGGCCGTGCGCTCCCGTCCCCACTCATCCTCTCATTAGCCCAGGCTGCTGGAGGCTGGCGGCGGGGCCCGGGACATGTCAGGAGCCACGTCTAGGAGCCACTCGATACGACGAGAGGAGAGCGAGGGCCAGGGGGTCGGCATATGGCGCTGATTAGCTGCTCGAGTATCAACACTTCCATTCATCACGGTATGCAATCAGACATACGCTGAGCATCCCACTCGCTAAACACCGCCATGTATTATGTACCCCTGACACATCCCAGCTTCCTCCTACGAAGGTCTGCCATGACACAGCTAGCCCCTGCTTTTATGTGATGCTATAATCATAATGCTTAGGCCTGTACCGCAATTAGACAGCAGACACAGCTGTTTTAAATCACAATGTTGGGCAGGGACATTTTTTCTAAATCAGTATTTCATCACACTGTACTTTTCTCATCTACTAAATAAAATAATGTTTAGTACTACAGCATCCGTTCTTGCGATTAAGTGTTTATTTTTATTTTATACATAATTGTAAATACCTCTGGAGACTAAACTGGGTCTTACTTGTTTGGTACATATAGATGTGCTGGGTGATGTGCTTGTAAACAGGCCTATTGGAATTAATCAATGTGAAAAACAGATTCAAAGTCCCCCTCAAGGGGGACCTTGTCAGATGTTGATGGATTTCAGTGTGAAATGGCAGTTATAGAATCAAGTCCCCAAATGTGTTTTTATTCAAATAAAAGTCCTAAAACGATTATGCATATTAATGAATCATTTCGAATGCAGTCTTTGCCATCTCGGACCCTCCACACAGTGCCACAGAGAGCACTACGGTGGGAGCACCACTCGACAACTCCCCTTTCCAGAACAAAACTTTCCATGCCACAGTCGATCCTGCAACATCTGGCTCCTCGCGCAGGCTCATATTAGGATCAAATTAAGTAGAAATGAATGGGATGATACATGACAGGGTGCAGATGTTCAAAGCCGCGGTGTGAAAATCTGGGGGCAGAAAACGGCTTAATGAATTCCGCGTCTTACAGCAGGGGTGAGGTGCCGTGCTCACAGGTTAGAAAAAAGGCTAATTAAATTCCGGGGCAGACGCACAAGAAATAAATGTTTGTGGCTCGTTTCGTCCCCTATTCACCCATGGTATGTTGTAGAGGCACAATGTTTTGATTTGCTGTTAATTGAGTATGGGATGAAAGGCTGAATTGAATGGTCTGCTCTTTTGTGGAGTGATAGACAGGTGCAGCATCGCCACGTATGTCCCTGTTAGGATGCTTGTCACATCAGTTTCACAGTTAGTCAGTGTTCATGCAGTAAACGTTTACCATCATTAGAAGGAATCAAAAGTTACGTCTGTTTAGGTTCTTAAGACGCTTCCTTGTGGTTACTGTTGGGGAGGGAGAAGATATTCCACAATTAAATACAGAAAGACCTTTTGATGAATCCTAATCTCCAAAACAACATCAGATGTTTTTGGGTGTGTGTGAAATTGTGGCACAGAACATTTTTTGGACTCGCCGTATCTCAGTGTGTCACTCCAAAATATTGTCCCCTCCAGCAGTCACTTCCCACTCAGTTTAAAACTGCTAAAGCTGGCCTTTTGATGCCCTCAGCGACTTAATGTTTCATGTTAGCTCTTACTCCATGTCCTAGATCACTTGTATAGACCAACCCCTACACATTGCCTGCATGTCTGCTGGCCCTGCTGATGAATCCTGTGGCTGCCCTCCTCCAAGAACAGGCTGGTAGACCAGCCACCTTAGCAGCACCAGCGTCTCTCTCAGGTGGCTTCGCGTTACCATGGAGCGGCAACAAAGCCCGTTGAGAAAGCTCCAATAGAACGCGAACGACACAATCACACGTCTGAACAGTGTCTGGAGCTGGCTGGAGCGCTTGAGGCTGAATGACTCGATCATGACTTCATTGTTGAATCACGATTCTCTTAATTACAGCCTTGAGATCTATTATTTGAGTTTATTTTCCATCCGTTGGTGTGGGACTGCCTCTCCTTTAAATCACCATGGTCTCTCACTCCTCGTTAATGTCTACTCAGCCGACACACTCAGCCCCTGAGCCGCCGAGGGCCGAATCTCATTTACACATTTTCACCCGCGTAATGTTTAAGGGCTTCTCTCCCTGTTGAGTACATTACAGGGCTGTGGAAGAGAAGTTACGAGTGTGTTGCCGCGTGACACCGAGGTCAGAGTTAAACACACAATGACACAATCCCAAAGCGCCACAACTAACAATCGCTTTCTTTGCCTCCGTGTCACATGTTGGCCTACGGACAGAGATATATTTAACGGCGATGCTGTTTCCTTGAAAACATGAAGGCAGTGACTCATTAAGGCAAACACCGACCACCTTTGTATCGTGAACAAAAAAAAGAAAATAGCTCAGTGAGACTGTCTGCACTGAGCTAAACATTTACATATTCTCTGACGCTTTCTTCGATAAAACACCAATACCATCTTGATGGGACAACTGACACAAACCAGAGTCCAAAGGAATCCCAGTCTATCAGCTGCAGTAACAAGGAACAGGTGCACATTACGAAGTGAGCATGACTTTAAAAGAGAACAGCTAAGCATTGAAATGCTCTTAAAAGGATTAGCCCTACATGCTTCATCCATGAGATCAACATCGCTGTTAATTATTCCCTTGTTTCTCAGCCACAATGTGTACTGTGAAAAGACACGTCCCGATAAACAGTAATCGTCACTCAGAGCACTTCTGAACCTTCTCTGCCGCGTGCGTTCTTGGAACACGATGGCGAGTTCCACTCCAGCAGGAGATGTTTTTTGTTCCACTCCCAAGACGAGGACAGGTGAGTTATTTCACTGGCTGTGTTCTGCACATTACAGTGTTCACAGAGCACCCTATAAAACTATTTAAGTGTTGGTCTGCACCCTCAGTGCTGCAGTTGTGTTGGGGTATCGGCAATCCATTCTGACAGTCAGACACCCTGTCCTCTCCCAGGGTAGATCTGCCTCTATCTGCTTCCTGTCAGAGCCTGTACACCTGCAGGAACACTCTTGGAAACAACTGGACGGAGGGCGTCCCGGCCTGTTCTGTGAGAGATATCACAGGTGTTGATCCACGGATAAAGACAATGAGAGGTGCCGTTCTAAGAATCGGACTGAAACTGAAACATTTCGGAGACCTTAAATATTATGTAAATAGAAAACTTTCTGACAGTGTTATGAGTCTTGTCCTGACCACCCCCATCCCTCCTATGAAAACATACACTCACACGTACATGTGTGCGCACACACACACACACACACACACAACCACATACATACACACACACACACACACACAACCACATACATACACACACAACCACACAAACTCACAGCCACACACACTTTCAAGCACAGTCATTCTTTCTGGGCTGGCACTTCCAACAGGAAGCTGACAGTATTATGTGACACCACGGAATGTTCTGGGTAGCTCCAGCCTGGCAGGGCTGACCCACTCCCAACAACAAAGCCTCTTTTTGTCCTGCTTTCCCCCAGAACCTCACTCCTCTTGCAAATACAGGTGGTGCTTTGCAAAATACATGTTTTTTTTCAGTGCTTGTAATTAAATGAAATGAAGTCAGTGTTCTTTAGTACAAATCAGAGCACTCTAGGGAAGGACACAATTCTCTCTAAACACAGCTTTACTGGTTAACAGACCAGTATATTACATTCTGAAAGTACAGGCTAAGTTTCAGAGGAGAACTCCTGAATAGGTTGATTGTAAATAAAAATGTGATTTGTAACCTTGTAAAGCTGGAAAAATACAATGATGAAATAAAAGGCAGAGTTGGGTGATATTTTCAGTCTCAACCATCTTTTGATTGCTGAGGGAAGTCCTACAAAACAGGAGTAACGGCTGCTACATAACAAATGTTTTTATTTGTGTTTTTACTGTTTGTTCTATGGAAATAAATTGTGAAGGAACCTACCCTTTTATCTCTTTCTCTTTTTGTAGCTTCATGTGCCATTGACGTTACAGGAAAGGCAAAGCAGAGTAAAATGGATTATAGTTAATCACAACACTTACGGTGTGATTTCTTTTCATAATATCACTGAAACAATAATGCTTTAAAAGCCTCGCACGAGGTTTAACATGACAGAGAACACTGCTGCAAAAAGCAAAAAAGCAGTCAAATGGATGATACGTGAGGAACAATACAGTAAACAGCTCCAATTCCAGGCTTGTGATATGATGTGTTGTTTTTTCACAATACATGATCCTGACTGATGTGGTTCCATTTTATGTGTCACTAGGTTTTTGGTTAAGTGACTTGGAAGTCGAGTATGGAAATCTGGGCACACCTTCCAAGTTCTCATTGGGTTTGTAGATCAATCTTGGAAGTTCGAGGCATGTTGGACCGTTTTTTTTTCTTCTTTCTTTTTTCTCTTCATCAGCACAATGGGTGAAACCGTTTGACAGGGGTGATATTATGGTGAAATTATGATACATTGTTTTCCTATGACCCAGATGGAGCCGAATATGTCTGGACTCAATAGTAATAATAAGTGACATTTTAGACTTTGTGTGTATGTATGTGTGTGTGTCATGTGTGTGTGTTTGTTTCTGTGTGTGTTTGTGTGAGTGGGTATGTGATAGACACATCCAAACTTGAGAGAAACAGTAATCTTACACCACGTAACAAAGGCATCAAAGGCCGTCTTGTCCCTGTGCATTGTCCTCAAACAGTCAATTGTGTGACTATTCTTAGTTTAAAGGTACGGTTAAATCGGTCTCTCCAGGAATCTTGAAAACTGAAATGCAGCTAAAAAATGCCTTGGATAGACACATTTCAAGACGGACGATCAAGTTACAATCTGCACATCTGTTACTTCATCAACATTCAATTTGAAAAGCAACATTTCAGATCACAGTACAGAAACCCAGGAAAGGACTGCACTCAAAAATATATACAGTGAAAACCAACTGAATTTTCCCCACAGCTTTTGGAGAGACACTAGTTTGCTGTCGCGTAAATTACTTTTGAAAAAAAGTAAATGAATAATTTCTTTCAAAGATTGATTCCTGATTAAGCTGTATTTGCCTACTTGTCCTCATACGAGGGATTTGAGGCTAGCTTGAGATTCACATCCTCACAGCAGGAAGAAGATAAAAAAGAGCAGCTTTGGATGACAGAAAAAATCACAGCGCATTAAAAACAAATCTACTGGGGGATCCACAGGCTTAAGAGAGCCAAGACGATTAATGGGTCGATGGTCGTAGACCACAGGTGGGACTTACCTGGTGCCACCTTGGCCTGGTAGACTCTGCCAAAACTACTCTCCAATCACAAACACACACAGAGGACAGAGTCAAGGTCACTGAAAACTTAACAAACCAACTCAGCCGACCACACTGGATGTCTTGTGTAATTCTCAAAGTGCGTTTCAAATCGGTTTATGTCTGGAACCTCTTAAAACAGAGCACCATTAGGCGCAAACCGATTGCAGTCTTTGAGCAATTGAATATTGTGCATTTAAAGGTCCCTCCAAATCCTCTAAAAAAGTGCTGTGGGACTGTTGATAAGATATAAGACATTGAATCTGATGCAAAGGGTTTGGGGTTAAGTGGGTTATTAGAGAGAGAGAGAGAGGGGGGGGGGGGGGGGGCAGAAATTCAGAAAGGCAGAAAGTCAGAAAGAAACAGAGAGAGAAAAAATTCAAGTGTGCTTTTGTCAGCTCTAGGCGTTGTTCAGACAGTAGGCTGAGAGAAGCCCGTCTAAGCCTGGTTTCCTGCGTGCTATCAGGTCTCTGTGTACACGTCACACCCTCAGCTCCACAGAAACCATAGACAGCATTTGGCACACTGAGACAACTCCAAAAAATCACAACAGTATCCTGCCAACAGAAACTTTAGGTTACAATTTTTTTTTAAATTTCCAACGTCTTTTTTAAACTACACAGTTGAACACAACAGGCCAGAGCTAGTTCTGTTTGGATACAGAACACTCAAACACTGCTGGGAACAAGAGAAACTGTCAGCAGGTCTCTGCAGTACTTTGAGGTGTTTTTCTTCTTCATGACTCACAGAAGGTGCTCTGGGCTGCAGAGCAGTGACTCTCCAGACGCCGGCCCATGTGAATAAGGCCGCGTCTCTGCCTCGTGTCACCGCTGACTTTGAGCAACCTTACCAGCCAAAGACCAACCCTATCGGGCAGCCAATTTAACAGGACAGCCCTTTTCATGCTTGTTGGCTTCTCCAGCAGTAATGGATTTTTCTCAATGAGTGTCTCTCTTTCTTTCTCCAGGTTTCACACTTTTCCCGGCGTGCTGCTCGGCTCCCCTTCAGGCTAGATCCTCTGCCATTGACTTTGATTTCCTGAGGTAAGTGATCCGTCGCTCCAGGCTTGACCAACGCTGCCTGAAATCTGGCCTCACTTTGGCTCCCCATGTCTGATATTGTACACTCTAATGCAAAGCGAAGCAGCACGTCTAAATAGCCTGTCAACCCCCCTCCCCCCCCCCCCTCTCTCGCTCTCTCTCCTGTTTTTCTCTCTGTCTCTCTCTCGCTCTCCTGTTTTTCTCTCTGTCTCTCCCTCTCTCTTTCTTCCTCCTTTTCTTGCTCTCTGTCGCTGTTTCTCTCCCTGTCTCTGTCTCTGCTCCTTGGTTTCCAAATTCCCCAGCTGGTACTCATTTCCAGTGTGCTGGGGAATGTAAACGATACAGTGAAATTAAGGGGCATTAAACTAGTTGATGACATTTTGGTCACATTAATGAAGACTGGCACTGTGTATGGGTGTGGGACAGGGGCGTTGAGGTGGCGGGGGTGGGGGTGGCGTGGCATGAGGAGATACCAGACAGAAGTGTGATGTGATCTAGTTTGACCAGAACACAGTTGAGAAAACTTTAAAATAAACTCCTCTCATTCAGTCCAACCGCTCTGTGAAATAGAATCGCTTTTGTGTGATGTATTGCTGTTACAGCGTGTCTGCGATCTGCTGTAGACTAAACTTCTCCAGCAGTCTTCTTCTTTGGGCCGTGCCAGAGGCCTGATGGAGGCTTTCCTCTCATGCTGCAGCTGATCCCAGCCATGGCCGTTACATTAATTGTTGATGACAAAGGCAACCTTCACTCTGTGTGCTTTCCTGCCCACATTTGGATCTCTTTCAGAGCCCCCCGTTCCTCCTGATAGGAAATGCAACCCGAGACGTGTGAAAACAGTGCTTATATTGTCGTTTAATTGGCTGGCTCTGTCGCTCATCCCCGGCCCGCCGCGCGTGCTTCTGGGGTGTCTGTTCCACAACAGGAAAGAATAAACCCAGGCTCGAATCATAGGAAATACATCAAATCTGCTTCTTCAAGGCCCAGTTCCTTGCCATATGATCTCTATAAACCAAATCACTGCTGGCTTCCTTACAGGCTGGCAGGCGCCTGGGGCAGGAACATAATGAAAGCCAAATGCAAGTGACAATAGAGGGGGAGAGCAGAATAATAGAATATCTCCATGCTCCTTTTCCCTGTAAAGGATTTTCTGTTTGTATAATCTTTTACCCCATAATATCATGTGGATTTTACTCAGTAGGAGGTACAGGGTAAGTAAATAGCTTGAATTGTTTGCCAAAAGTCTTAAAATGAATGCCATAAAAGCTATGGACAATACCGCCACAGTTAGATTGTTTTGTGTTTGTTCTTATATATATTATGATAAATATATAATGCTGGGCGAGCCCTGTATCATCACGATCTGTATCTAGCCAAGTGCTTTCTCTGTTTGTAACTGGCAGTTGTAACATCAGCTTAACATTTCCTCTCTGGCTGTTTTTAAGGGTAGCTGCTGGGCATCTTCTGGCACCAAAGTGTCCCTCTTGGTGTGTCCTGGTTTCTTCTGATGAAAGGATGACGGCTAGATGCTCAGCTTCTTACGGGTTGTTCAAGGGCTTCAAGTATTTTGTCAACAGCTGAGTGAAGAATCCTGTCACATTTACATCAAAAGCATGTCCCACTCTATCTCACAAAACATCTTTTAAATAACCTTTCCTTCTTTCTTCTAAACCCCTCTCCTCCATCCTCCTGTCTTTAACTACCCGGTCTGGCCTGTTTCTCTCATTCTGCAACTCGTCATTAGCATTAAAACATATCAATAGCGTTTATGTTCAAAGTCTGATCAAACAGGACTGTAATTTAGAATCATTTTACTCACCCTTCCTTTTTTCTCCCTAAAATGAAACACTTTTTTTCTAGAGGCATAAGTTGAGGTTTTTAATAACAGTTATTAGACAAGTGCATTCGTCATCATTCAGTTCGAGCAATAGCATCACAGCAACTTGCCACATCTATGGAGATGAATCTCCCTTTAAATTCAGATCCTGGCACTGGAGTTCACAGGCTCAGAGATTGTTTTTAAGACTCTCCTGCCTGAAGCTTAAAAGACTTATCCCAGTCATTTAGTTCTAATAGTTCTTATCTCCTTTGACACGACATGTAGGTGAGTCCTCACTGATCAATGCCAGCCATCACAAACTTCAAATAGTTTAGCTACTGTACTTTACTCATCGCCATGCAAATGTATGGACGAAAAAGGAATCCAGCGTCGGAAAAAGTGAATACATTTCCTCTGTGAATCTACAATGTGTGTCATCCAGGTTGATTGATCGTCTCACCGAAGGCTGCAGTACGAAAAAATAAAAGAAACGTCCTTTTCTTCCCTTACATTTTGAAAACATGCTGAAAATATTTTAATGATTAAATGAATCACTTGAATTTCTAAATATGTTGGCCGCTGTAACTCATTGTTCAATTCCGGTTGGCATTTGGAATTGAGTTCCAGTATTGTAAGTGAATATCAGAGAAAAATCCACAGTACTGTACCTAATGGTCTTATTGTTCGTGTGTGTGTGAGAGAGTTTAACTGTCTGTTAATTAAAAATTAAAACTGAAATATAATCATAGCCTTGTAATATTAAAATGGCTCATCTCAAACGTTTGTGATTAACAGTTGGCAAAAGTCTCTGAATGTTTTTCTTCCACTATGAGAATCGAGATAAATCTATTTGGCAAATTGAGTCAATTTCCAGGCCAACATCCTGTAATTGTTTCCTCATTCGACCAGGCAGCTTCAAGCCGCAATAATAAAGAGACATCATAAAATCTCAAGAGGGTTTTCAAGGGGATGCAAAATTAAATCCAACGGAAGAATAAGAGAAGTTGCAGTGTGCCTTGCTTTAAAAGCAGCCTACTGTGCAGCCTCCTCATGAGCTGGGAATGTAACCATCTTTCAGTCATCTTTATTGTTTTGTGAAGTTAGTATTTTTTTTAAGGATACAGCATGTTGGACAAAGTAAATAACATCAGAATCACAGTTTGACAATGCACTGAGGATCTCAGAAGATGGATTTGAATCCTGCAACAAAGTGTCAACTCATACAACGTCATTCATGATGGGAAACTACACAGCACATTTCAAAGTGTTAATTCAACACCAGGAGTTTTTCAGCATGTGGTTGTACGGTATATTGTTGTGTAAAGGGGCATTACTTCAGTTGTTCTTAATGCATAATATTTTATGTGCACTATACTGTACCTGCACTCCAGGTGCAAGACAGCGAGTGCATAAAGTCAATGCGGAGTAGTCTCTTCTGTGTCTCTTCATCATGCTCAGGGTTTACCAGTAATGATAGACGGGCAATGGCTTAGAGAGAATCAGGAGAAAACCGTGATGATGACAACTATTCCAGAGAAGGGCTATTATAATTCAAACCACACACCATTACATCCTCAACAGTGAGAGTCGCATTGAAAAGACAGACCGTGGAAAAAAAAGGCATTACAATTTTGTAGACTACTTGAAAGCTTTTAAAACCAGAGTCTTAATATGAAACATATTGCACTGTTTGGTTTACCAGCACTGATTCCAGAAATGAATATGAGTTTGAAAAAGTTGCCACATTTCTGACACTTTAGATACCCAGAGCTCCGATTTCATTTATCCTCTGAATTACAGTCATAAATGGATGGCGATAATTCATTCAGCTCTTTTTTCCATTGCCAGACCATTTTTATATAGGTAGTATGATGATTTTTTCAGATCTTCAGATGCTTTCACGTCTATTCAGCACAAAACCACAATGGAGATAGCTGCCAGTTATTCATGTGGAATGCACTGTGCAGTACTTAATGGTAAATCCAATAAACTTTCAAATTAATATTTTTCATTACAATCTCAAATTCTTCCTCAACTTTTTTATACACCAGTCCTTCTTGTCTATAGTCAATCTCATACACAGAACTGCAGCGGCTCTGCATTATAATTTAAGAATGACTATAGCCTTGTAAAATGTAAAGCACTACTCTCACGTTTATTACAGGGAGAAGAAATTTCCAGAACCATTTTGGCTGACTCAGCTCTACTTAGTATTATTGTTAATATATTATAGGTCATTTCACCACACTGTCAATGCTAATATGAGACTACTCTTGATCTGATACATAAGTGCTTGGGACCGCCTACAACCGCCTACATGTCTAAATGTGGAGTCAGTTTAAGGATGACCTTCTTATTACTAGTTTTTCCATCATTACCTTCTACTACAGCAAGTATTTCAGTCTAGAGCTATATTCACACATACTCTCAAAATGTTGTTAATGGATAACTTTATCTAATGAGTCCTTACTTTTAAAAGTCAATTACTTTTACCAACGGGTTTTCAGTACAGAATGTGGACTGATGATCTTTTATATTTAATGATGTAAATTATATAAGGTTTTCTTGATCATTGCAGAAATAATCACGTATTGCATGCAAAAATGAAATGTATGTTTTCGGCACTGTCTATACAGCTTATTTGAATGAATTGTAATTGCACTCGGGACATTAGTATCAGAAGCTGCATTCTGGACATGTCTCTGATCTTCCTCTCCCTGTATAAAGCTCAGCTCGGGAGAGCAAAGGCGACACCACATTACTGTAATGAGATGTATTAGAATTACAGTGGAAATTTAAGAAGCAGGGAGAATCAAAAGGCTGGCTGGCCAACTCTGGCTGAAGGGTAATTGAGCTGGCTGGCTGTATAATTTTTTTTATATATATTTTTTTTAATCTTCTGCTCAATGAGACTGGAAGACAAAACCATGGTAATCGTGCCAGGGTAATTGATGTTGGGACCAGTTTTTTGTTCCCCGGGCCTTGCCATGGGCACTCTGGAGACTCTGACAATGCCATTCTTCCCAACAGCAGAGCCTCACAATTAGCCCTGATCAAGGCCAGGTCTCTACCTCCAAGGTATACATTTGTTGAATATGAGATATCTAATTAAGAGAGAATAATACAAAATACACGCAGCCGATCCCAAGGCTTTAACATCAGGTACTATGAAGTGGGGATTCTTAATACGATTTAATTAAGGTGTTCCTACTTTGTTCCATCGGGCACCTTGTGATCTTTTAAAAGTGGAAATTAAAATACAAAGCACAGCAAAACCTACTGTATAATTACTGTAGATAGTTATATATTAAATTGAATTTCAGAGACAAACAAAGATCTGAATAAAGACCCTACCTTTTCAGAGAAGTTTGCTTTTCATCGCTTCAACTCATTATAAATCACCTATGTCAACAGCAGTTGACGATGGGAAATGTCTTTACTAGAAAAAAAACAGGTGAACATTAAGTAAACCTTCAAACCTGCAGACCATTTCTGGTTGTGTCTGAAATCAAACTAGTTGAAGCTAAACTAATCATTTTTGCTATCATATCATTATTAATCATAATATGTTCCTTCTTGTATCTCATTCATTTAGTAATATGAAGCATTCTTCTTTGTGTGTGTGTGTGTGTGTGAATGAATGTGTGTGCTTGTGTGTGTGTGTGTGTGTATGTGTGTGTGTGTGTGTGTGTGCAAGTAAAGAGTTTGGCACCTCCTGATATGGTATTGATGGGGCACATCCTCCTGGATTCTAACAAAGCTTTTTAATAAAATAGCAGTGTCTTACAGTTTATGGGGCATGTTCACAATATTATCATGCCAACTTCAGTCAGCTAATGAATGGATGTGTGCCAGTGTAACAGTCATCAGCCTGAACATCTCCTTTGATGCGGCATCGAGCAGAAAGCTTTTAAACAAAATGTTTGAAGTGTCTGCCTGTGTAATAATGATTTATAATTCTCTTGAACTAATGCAAAATTTGCTGGTAAAAATCATTTTTGAAATAAAAATAAATTGTGCCCGGAGGGTCAGGCTGAGTTTCAAAAGGAGATCACCCAGGAGCAGCAAATGATTTAATAAGCCACCAGCTCCACTATGGCAAGACGGAGTAGAGCAGAATGGAGGATTTCAAAGTGTGTCTAATTAACATCAGTTTATTAGTGTGTCAATCTCTTCAGCTGGAATCTGAGAGAGAGACTGTAGAACTGGTTTTACTGCTGTGTGTTATGGAGGGTTACAGTATACTGTCATTCTAGGGTTAGTGTGATGGACACGAATGATCTACCAGATCATCTTCTGTATTTGTATGCACATTTCTATCACATTACCAGCCTGAACAAAATAAATCACTTTTCCAGATCATATTTCTTAGCTTTGTTAAAATAATCATTAAAAATAGAAAACAACTTCCAGGATTTTTCCATCACCATTATTCCTCAAGGAACAAGTCAATTAATATTTAATATCTCCTCCATCTCTATGATTGAATCATGATTATCACAACCCAAACGCTTGACAAGCTTGCTGGAATATCATTTTTATATGGAATGCAGAATATGCTCGATTTTCAGAGGGGAGACAATACAAAAGTCCCCTGGAACTGTCTTTTAATCATCAACCAGATTCTCATCACACCCCCAGACTCCTGAGAGACTAGCAGGTCTCTAAAAGCATGGAACGAATCATACAGGAACAGATGTCGCAAACCTTGGGAGCAGAAGCATTTAAGCTTTGCCCATAACCTGTCAATTGGATATGTATACATGTTTTCTATGGGTTGACAGGCCATCAGCTAGAAGCAATATTTTACCTCTGACAGAAACAGCTGCAAGGAGAACAGCTTCAGGTTCAAGTGTTTCACTTCCTGAGTGCACAGCAGAGAGCAACAAGACTTCTCGTCCATCAAATGCACCCGGATACTCATAATTATATAGACGTGCCCTGTAACAAACAAATCTACTTGATGCACAATTCAAATGACTCATTTTGTACTGTACAATGCATTGTGGTGGCAAAATAAATTAACTACTCTAAGAAGGAAGTAAGATTCACTGTGAAACTGAAAGGTCTGTAACTGAAGAAATACGGCACAAACAATTGACTTTTATTTTGTTGTGTTACCAAGCCAAACCCAAACGACAGGAGTTTAATGCCTAACCTGAACAGAAACCAATTAATATGTATTGACTTAAGTGTCGTCATTCCTGACAGACATAGAGAGGTGCCAGACTATTATGTTTATACTTCATCTGCAACTCAAACTCATACATGAGAGCATGAGCGAGCAGTGAATCGAAATTCTGTCTGCTGAACACCCCGCTCGGCCCATTCTTCAACACGAATACAGTTCTATTAAACTAATCCAGTCGTATGATATAACGCTGCACTTTTGAATTGTAAATGGTGTACATTATCATGATGGCACATTTGTTTGTTTCTTTTACCCCGTGGCTCCCCCCCCCCCATATTTACTGCTCCAGAGGCTCCCCTGACAGCCTTTCCTTAGAGTACACGCGTGTATACAGCCAAGCAGCGTCCATTTACATAAATATATTCCTGGGCCAATAGGGAGGCAGGAACAAAGTGACTGCGTCCAGGAGGTAGCAGACTGTAATCCCCTACAGAGAAAGACAGCATCCCCATGCTCTTGTCTGCTGCAACTATGCTTTCATGTTAAATTCATGGTCCTGGGATGTGTGCTGGCCAGCACAGGTCGTCACAGTATGTCTTCTCCCCTGTTCCACAGTTCTCTGTGGATCTCTTCACAAGCCGCTTCTTGATTGGAAGGTTCATTTGAAATCCACACAGTCAGTTACTGGCTCCCTCCCTCTGAGAGACCTGGAATGAACGCAGGTCAACAAGACCGCTCCATAACTCAGCCACCTAGCAGAGCAGGAGTCCCCCAAGTAAACACCCAACACAGTGGTTGTAATTCAAAAGATTATCAAAGACAAATAAATGCAAGTGGGCCTGTGTGATGAATATTTTATCGCACCCACACACGCATGCTCGCACGCACGCATGCACGCAAGCACACACACACACACACACACACACACAGACACAGAGACACACAGACACACACACACACACACACACACACATACAAAGTCATTTAAGCATAGAGAATAATGAGATGTCTGTGGGTAAGGTGATGATGATGATAGAGCAGATGCTGCTGGAATCTTGTATTGTTGCTTTGAACGGCTCAGCTGGGTTGGTTGACCACTGGGCACTGGGTTGGGCAGTTCATTGATAAAAACGCATAAAAGAACATACATTTTCAACAATAAGCCCTGTTGTAAAGCAATCAAAACTAACTGATAACAGACTTACAGTATATTAGCAGTCAAATATATAATATATTCTTTGAAAATTATTCATTTTCAAATCATCCAATCATTATTTAAAATTCAAATTGAAGACCCATGGCATTGTTATGAATCTCCAGCTTGCACTGAAAGAATGTGGGCGGGAGGGGAGCAGATTTGCTGGGAATGACGCTATGCCAGTGCTCGGCCCAGGCAGTACCACTTCAGTGCCAACGAGTTCTCAGGGGCCCCTACTGCAATATGCATGCCAATACCCAGGACCTGCCCAGACTCTAATCCCAGACCTGAGTCCCAGGCCTCCCCTCCCCGGTCCAACCCCCCACACCTCCCTGGATGACTGACGGCCAAGCAGGCCCCCCCTGGTTCTCAGCGGGGGCCATCTCATCCATCACCAGTGGTTTCCCCTGAATGGGATACTTACATTATAGGATTTTAGAGCCATACGTGTTCATACTGATGGAAATACACAAGAATGGTGGTTCTTGAGGTGGGGGAATCATCTAGCAAACTTTAGACAACTTTAGGCTTTAATGCACAATATCTGGATGAAAATAGAAAATAGCATGCAAAAACTTTCACGGCTTGTGAATCTTCACTGCCATAATACCTTGAGGGAACCAAAAACACATGCAAAGCGTATCATATCACAGAACACTGTGGAGATTATGTTTCTACCTCCTCTGCACTGGGCTTCACAAATCACAGGCTGAGCTCCGAACCACCACAAACACGATGATGTATTCCATCCTCTCAAACTTCTCAATGTCGATTCATCAGACTACATTGGCAAAGTATTGGGCTCGTGAAAAATGCATGAATTACTAATTAATGAGGAATTCTGCCGACATCTACATATTCATAAAGGTGTGGTTGAGTAATTGACGCATGCATGAGAGAGCTGAGTGATGGCTTTGAGATAATAACACATGCAAAGAGAGAAACCTTTATTTTGGTAAATTCTTCAAAAGGCAGAGGGAGCTGAGATGCTTTTAAACATCCATTACGTATTCATTCTTCCCCAAAGAAATGCAGTCAAATGCTTTGAGAGATAAATACACTGAGGAGATGCAATGATGTGAAACAGTATGTAAAATTACATTTTTTGAAATATTGTCCCATGTGAATATTTCTAAAGTTCATTTAGCAAACCAATATGCCCAACAACCATACTGATAGTCGGATTCTGCACAGAAAAACACACACAATTTAGTTTGCAATGTCAAACTAGAAAAATCACAACAAAGCAGAGGCAATGTTTGATTTCCATCTTAAAATAGGATTACATTACAACATGACATTTGAATGAAACAGACTGTCTTATTGTGCAGCCCAGTTTTTACTGTACATGACCCATGATTTTTTACTTGTTCTTTCATGACAAATTGTATTAGTAACCACAGATAAGTTATGTTTCAATAACAATCTCAAATGTCATTATTGAAAGTATTCTTTGGCGTTCATCTCAGCGATAGCTACTGAAAACTCCCATTGTGTCATGATGTCATCTTTTAGAGCCATCCCCCGTGACGAGGTAGGTCCAGAAGTCTTGGCCAGTCAGGGTGTGTGTCAGTTCTAAAAGACTATTTCCATTGTTTAAACCCTGTCACAAAGGAAAAAGCTGGCCCAAATATGGCTCATTACAAAAAGCGCAAAAACAACATTCAGATGGTTCCTAGGCTCTCCTCACAGCTATGCACCGGGAAATGACAAGTCCAACAAAACCATGTAGAGTTTTTCAAGCCGTTCCATTGTGTTTCCACATTAACTCCAAGCTGGGCCCTTTGAGCTGGGCCAGAGTTGTGTCTGGCCTGCTCGGACTGGGCCCGGCTTTAGCAGCAGGCTTGGCTCGGCCTAGCCAGCACACCAGCCGACTGCTGCTTTCATTCTGCCTCTATTCTCCCTCACAGAGACTTGGCTTGTGGACACGCTGCACCGAACGATTGATGGGGGAGGACAGAAGTTATACAATTAAAGATGGCCTTGGTGGCGAAGCAGGGGACTCATTCATTTCAATGTGAAGCCCTTTCTACTGACACCATTGTTTTCATAGCAAACTTAAGGGGGGATGAGTAAATGTACTCTGAACTTTGCCTGTGTAAACACTCAAAAAAATCTGCAAACAAGTTTTTAAATAATACTGGATGCAGACATTTTTGGGAAAAAACAAAAACACAAAAGAGCTGGTTTGCTTTTTTGTGGGGTTTTTGTCAGTTTTTGGGGTCCTTTTAGTGATTTCTTACAGATCTCTTGAAGAGAAACTAACCCACAGCCTGTGGACACTCAGAGGAATGTAAAGTCCACCTCCTGCTATACAAAACAGCTGGCAACCCCTTTCAACGGGAAGCAAGGAAACTAATTGCAGCTGCAATTGGCTTGAAGTCTTCAGCAGTCCACAGCAGCTTTATACAGCGCATCGTAAATGAGAGGCACATACAGTCTCAGTCAGAAGTGTAACGTTCTCACAAGAAGTCCAGAGAGAGAGAGAAAGAGAGGGAGGGAGGGGAATAAAGAGAGGTGCAGCTCCATGAAGGTGAGACCCAGTGTACAGCACTAGCTAGGTGGGGCATTAGGATGCTTAAGTTTGAGTTTAACCTTGCTGGACTTTTGGAAGGCACTGCGAGCGTCGGCGCAGAGTTTTGGCAGCTGCACAGGGAGCCTGGTGGGCCTGGCCATCTCAGGGAGCTGCTACCCCACACTAATCTATTTTAAACCATCTGTGAAATTAGCAAGATTTCTTAAGTCCTTCACCTCCAAGGATTAAAAAATGGCTGACAGCCTGGGCCATGCGTACATACGCATGTCAGATAAATCTGAACAGGAGGCCGGAGTTGTGAAGGAATGCAGCTGAAATATCAATTCCTGGTGGTCCTCAACTGCACCTGCCTCCAGCTGATGTGTAAATATCTATACTGACTTTATAGATGTGTCGAGATCACACCTGCCATATCAGGGATCATGGTTGGTTTTATCTTTTAGAAATAATTAACGTTAACACAACCTCACATAACCCTGTCACTTATATAAAGTTTGTGGAGTATATGAACACTGTGTAGCAAAAAATAGTGTGGTAGATCCAGGTGTTATGGCTTATAACCTGACAGAAATGACCTAGAACTTATTATCACCTCCGTTTAGCCAGTTGAACAGACTGATATATAATATAACTCAATGAAGACAGAGCAGGTTACAAGTACTGTACCTGCACAACTGCAGGGAGATTGGTACTCAAACAGCTCTCGGAGAGCAATGCTTCAGCACAGCCGCGCCTCTGCCAAAAGCAGTACAATAAAGTCATGAGTCAAGTCTAATGAGAAAATCAGATAAATAGCAGCTGTGCTTGTGGAGCCGGCACCCTCTGACTGATTCACTAGGCTCAGTGGCCATGCCGCAGGATGCAGGGGCCGACGGAGTATCCAAAACAGTAAAATATTGTTCCAGACGCAACCCCCCACCCTTCATCCTATCCAGTGTTTAGTCATCAGGGTGGTGAAATGGCTGCCCGGCCTCTGCAACACAGCAACACTGTATTAATTATTATCTGCAGCCCAAACACCTACATCTTTGTACTAACACTGTGACAGTTCATCCAAACAGGACACTTACCAGCAGCTGCATCACTCTCCATACCTCACTAGACCTCCAACCACCCCCCTCCTCTCCCATCTGGCACGCTCAGGAAAGTATGGCACATCCCAGATAGAAAAATATGGGCCCCAAAGAAAATGAAAATTATTGTCTCTCACTCAAGATTAAAATGTCACCGGCCCGGCTTGGTTTTAATGTTGTTCACCCACACACATGCAATAACGCAGAGACAAATACACAGAAAGCTCACGGCTTTTTTTCTCCTTGCCATTATTTGTAATGCAAGCTTGGAGAATTACTATGAGATTTATTGTGCAGCGGTATATGTCTAATTTTCCATCTAGCGCTGGATCGTTGCTGCTGGAGAGAGCTGACACATGCGTCTATTATACACACGGCCGTTAAACTGTGGCTTTTACGCATGCTCTAGGGTAAGGCAGCTTACAGTGCACTCTGGTAAAAGATGAAGAAAAAATGATTGATGAAGAGAACAAAAGACACCCTTAAACGTTTTTCCAAAATGTTTGGAAATGGCTTCTGTTCCAGATTTGAAAAAAATTGCCCTTTTTTTTCTTCTCCAAAGTAACTGCAGCAAACAGCAGGTTGGAGGGAAAAAAACCAACAATTGCTTTCACTCCGACTTGAAGAAGAAAAAGTGTTGGTTAGACACAGAATTCTGATTCCCAGCAATAAAGATGCAAAAGTAGCCCTTTTAAATGTGACTTTGAATCTCTGTTACATTGCAGCATAGGACAACCTGGGCACCAATGCAGGCCTAGACTGCCATCGTTGTAGTCAGAGTTAGGGTTACTGTAATTCAGGTGTGGATCCTGGCATACTGTTGGCATGATATGCCATATTTTAGATGGCACGGACACAAACTAACTAACCTCTGGTCTAAAAGCCAGGGCCTGAGTGCCTCTTCTGTCTCTCTCTCTCTCTCTTTCTCTGTCTCTCTCCCACCCCCCACTCTCTCTCTCTCTCTCTCTCTCTCTCTCTCCCTCTCTCTCTCTCTCTCTCTCTCCCTCCCTCTCTCTCTCTCTCTCTCTCTCTCTCTCTCTCTCTCTCTCTCTGGGCCTCAACTGGAAGTCTCAGGTTCGCATGATCCGTCAGCATAGCTAAGGTGATTTGGAACCAGACTGTCTGAGCCCTCCCACTTAGCACCACGACTCCCCCTTCAGCCTGCTTCTTCAATGAGCATTGTCTTTACAGTGTTTTAGACACCAAGCAAACAAACAATGGGTGCATCAAAAAAAGAATGACTCGGAGCTTAAAACAAAATGTCTCTTTAATTTGTAAGTGTCAACAGCAGTACAAAAGATGGAGTGATGGTGAGACGGTTTTTTCTTTTTTTGTCACACAATTTCTTACTCTTTTAAGGAAAAGGAGAAAACTCTTGAGGTAAATGAGCTTAAACAGGCAGTTATCCAACCTACCACTGCCTTGTTACATCAATGGACTGAGTACATACAGAATGGTATTACATTACAATACGCCTGAATGTCTCCTGTGGGGAAAACAGCCTAGATATTTGCACACATAACTGAGGTGCCTAGATACACCTAAATGTGTCACACATCTGGTGTATTTGATTGGATATACTGTATTAATACTACCAAACAGAGGAGACTGTTCTCCATACATACCACTGTAGAATTATTTCACCTTAAGTTTACCTCACGTCAATACTGCACATGAAAACCAAAGACTTGCTGGTTTACATTTTGAAGCCAAGCAAAACAAAATAAAACATATTTTAGTACCTTTTTTCATTTTTTTTTCATTTAACAATAATATCCTTAGCAAATAGTTGATCTTTTGTACTGTATAAAGAAGAATGTGAACACAAATGTGATGGCAACCTTTTTAAGTTCAATTCAAAACTTTACACTGGACTGTACAAGATATTATGATAAACTATTTACATTTTCAGACTTAAAACTTATTTCAAAGCAGCAACAGACACTATTTCGTTTTATCTAATAACGCCCCCAAAAAACCTGCCATGGGCCTAGGTACCTGCCAAGAAATGGATTTAGACGCCAAAAACTGTATCAGGCTGCCAGCAATTTCAAAACAGCAACGGCCCAAGCGACAGAAGAGCCACACACAGTGTTGCTTGAGAGACATATTACAAAATCTAAAAAGCAAAGTACCGTTGACAACTGCACAAGTTGTCCTCAACAGCTAATTTTACACTTCTGAACAGCAGCTAGCATGTCAGTCCAGCATGTCAGTGAATTGTGCTGATTAAATTAACACAGAGAACATTCCCACCATATACATCACAAAGTTCAATGACAGAAAAAATGAAATACAGTAAGTTATGTTTAAACAGCATACAAGCATTTGTCTTCAGTTGTTGGAACTATTTTGCATTTACATGGCTGAGACCTAGCTGGGTTAATAGAGAACCTAATAAGAAGAATGTTTGCTGATGGCTGGCTAGGCCTTATGAACACATTTATTAGAAAATCAGCAACACAGACAAAAGGACAATAAGATTATAGATTGAGAATGCAAGTTAGTGGCTCTGCATCATGCCGCATCAAAATGAATAAATATTTTTGCACATCCCTCCAGCACAAACAATCCAAGAACCTCACATGTGTTTTCCAAAGATTATCCTTTTTTTCTACTACTCTTTGTACATTTTCAACCTGTAAATGCAAACAATGCATGGTGATAGAAATCAGTCACTTAGTTTAGATTTGGCACGTGACCGTTGAAGGTAGTCAGGAGTATATCACACTGGAGGGGGGTGTACAATATGATATATGGATTTCATCATGAGAAGTATTTGTCTGTAATTCCAAGAAATATATATTAAGTGCTTGATGCTCAAATACATTTTAACCTTTGTCTCAAAACAAGTGCCTGATTTAAATACCGACTAAGCATGTAAAGTAATTATTTCTAATGAAAAGTGTCCTGCCCAAGCCAATTTAGCCGAGCATCCACAGTATAATTTTGATTCGATTTTTGAGTTCCTTGAATTGTCTGATGGAGATCATTGAAACACGTGAGGTACCTGGCTTAACCAGCTACAGATCCAATATTGCTCTCTATCAACAGGGAGAAATGGTCAGCATCTACATGAGGTACAGTGACTTGTCAGGTTTAAGAACATGAAATTGAAGAACAAACACTGATGTAAAAAAGAAAAGAAAACCAAAATATTCAAATACATAACTTATACTTCACTAAGTACTCATGAACAAAATATAATTCTATTTTCTATGTTATATTTACAATAAAATCTATGATGAGATGGCAAATTTGAAAATAAGAAACATTTTTGCGCTCCAATTCATTAAACATCTGATTTATTCTAATTCTCTGATTGTCCTTTTATGATGTTCTACTGACAATTTTAGAGCCAACAGTGGCTAATAAATACAATAAAATGTCTATTTGCACTATATAGCTTCAAATACAATATACAACACAAAACATAAGACCAGTACAGTTGTGAAGTTGGGTGTTTCCTAATTTAACCAGGGACTATGCAAGCCTTCTGTCGAATTTACTGTTCACTGTCTCTCTCTCTCTCTTTGTCTCTCTCCCTCTCTCTCCAAGGTGAACCTGGAGCTTAAACAAAGTTTTCATTCATCATGTGTGTCTTTGCATAAATAAACAAAAACAAAGAATAGTAGACAGAAACATGACTTCAATATGGTAACTGTGAGAATGAGCCTACATGAGATCAACTGATGACTTTGTTCATTCAGGGGTTTTTTCCTCATACAACAGCTTCACATTAGTCAGAATTGATAAAAATACAATTTATATCCAGTGCTTATAACACTTATAAAACATTGTCTCATTGCGAGATATAAGTTTTCTTTTTTTTTCTTTTGTCTTTTTTTTGGCTATACAAGCGCAGTCAAGTTTCAGTCACATCAACAATCCTTTTTTTTACTACCAGCCCACTGAATTGGTTTGGCATGGTCATGAAAATATGTACAAATCTCATACAAATCAATCGATCAATCAACCAGCAAACAGAAGGAACAGCTTAGAAAATACTAGACAGGTTCACCTGGAGGGAAATCCGTTTGAGTTTCTGTGTAGGAGGATATCCTGAAAAGCATTGTACCTTATAACACCAAGAACAAACGAGCAACAAACCCCCCCGAAAAACAGAAAAAAAAGCTATGAGAATTGACAATGAGGTGCTTATTATAAACTTCTAAGACTTAATATAAACGCTTTCAAAAGTTGACAACACAATAACAGCCAGCTCTGAATGGGGGGAGAATAATAAGAGGACTAAAGAGCCATCTGTACCAATTAGACCTGGGAGAGTGATGCAGCGACCAGCAGTGGGAGGCCTGGCCTGGGACAGTCAGTGACCAGTCATTTAGATGCTTTAAAAAAAAGCAAGAGAAAAAGAAATAAAGAAACCTCTGGGCTTCAAATGAAATGGACAGGTTCAAGGGCAAGGGAGGAGAATAGCAGGGCTCATGCATTAATAATGCTGTATTTGAGATGATACCCTCTCGTCAGTCATTTTAATAATCCCCCACAGCTTGATGTACTTGTTCCATCTGCTCGCCAGCGCCTGGTGACTGGGCCAGGGCAGGAGCCAGGGCTGAGGCCTCACCACCCGCTCTTTGATGGAGAGCACAATGAGCGCTACGTCCCCCTGTTCTTATTGTTAGCCATCCCTCCCAGGCGCTCCCCGCCACTCCGAACCAGATGGCGCCCCCTGGGTGTCGGGGTTACCACGGGCAGGGGTCAGGACAGGACAAGGCAGGGAGGGAGCGACTTGCAGCCCTGTAAAGATGGACTGATTCGAGACAGAGAGGCCTTGCCAGCTCCTGATCTGTAACCAGCACTCCATAAGGTAACACAGACCTGCTCCTTAAAAAAACGGAGTTAAGACTTTCTTGTAGGGAATTTCATAGTTGCTGTTTCTGACAACATTGTGTTATTTGATATTCCATATTCATAGTTATTAAAGGAGATAAATGTATTGAAATTTTCCTTAAAGGCATGTTTATGTTAATATCCCATCAAACACCTATGGTACCACATCCCACATCCTTTCTCTTAAGACCACTGCAGTAATCAACACAGTGCATAAACCCAATGGCCATACTCTGCTTTAAGACTTTCTCGTGTCAATTTAAGATTTGTAATGTCTAAAAAGACTTAAGATAAAGTTAAGTAAGATTACAAATAAAAGAAGAAAAAAACTGTTTTAGGACTGACTTAAAAGTTGCCATCAAAGTTGGGGCTAAAGCATTTAGCAGAATGTACTGTAGCTACACATTGTACAACAGCAATTTGTAATTGTAATGCCCCCAAAGCTGCATTTCACTGCCGTTCCAATCCCACAGATTGGAAGCCCTTGGCCCCTTGGCATTCTGGCCTGATTACAATCACTCTGATTAAGAACTTGGGGAGTAAGACTTGAGTTGGAGAGCTGGGGGGTTAGAGGGGAGTGCTTTTAGTGCTCTCTGTAGACAGGGCTGGTGACACAGTCCTGCTGGCCACTGCATCGGTCTCACTGGCAAAGAGCTGCCATTTCAAACAAATACACCAGGACAATCGCATCACTTCCTGTTTTAGACACAGCACGCTGATTGCAAATTCCTGAGAGTTTGACCTTGTTGGGATGAATTAAAGAAAGCCTGGATTTTTACACTAAACACGATATCAAGAGATTGTCTACAACCAATGCAGTCTCTCTCAGAACTGAAAGTGTTTGATGGTACAAAAGAAACACTAAAATGCATGGCACGCCTGCACAGAGTCGTACAGTTAGTTTCAATTGTAAATAATAGTAATTAAAACAAGAATAATAATAAGGGCAATAATTGTAATAATAATAGTAATGTAAATAAGAATAAAGATACAGGAGTTTTTATGCATTCTTCCCTCTGTCAAATTGTGAAATCGTTTTGCTTTGAGCAAGGAAGAATTTTCTTAGTTATTTTGTTTTCTCAATTGTTGAAAATAAGTCAGATTCAAAACATTCACGAGCTGTTGGCTGACACAGCATACCTGAGTGAGAATAGATAACTCCCATGATGAACAGAAATGCAATCTATCAAAAGACTTAACTGAAGTGAGAGAGAGAGAAAATAAAATCTAACTTAAGAAAAAGGTAAGACTGTAAGAATTATAGATTCATATTAAAATATTACATTTCAAGTCCTGTCATCAAAAATTGTATAGGCAATGACCTAATTGTTCAAATGTTCATGATCAAAACACAAAATTAAACGATGAGATAATAAAAAAAAAAACAAATCCAAACTTAACACAACCAAAACAGCTTCACACACTGTAAGAAACATTTAAGACCAATAGCTGTTGATTCGGATAGAGCCACATATGCATGCAGGCTCCTAAATGATATATCATCAGATTTTTTTTTTCTTTTCAGTTTTGAGTTTCGATGTGTCGTTTTTTTCTTTTCTTTTTTTCTTCTATTCCTCCTCATTCAGACGAGTCTTTCCCTCTGGGCTCTATCCAGTAAGAGTCTGTGTGTTTGCACGCTAGTGTGTGTGTGTGTGTGTGTGGCTCTCAACTTGGCAAAGCTTCAGTTGACGCTCACGGGCTCCTGTGTCTCAGTCTCACTGCTGTAGTCCGATTTGGGCTCGTCCTCAAACTCCTCGTATATGTCCATCTCGTCCTCTCCGTTGACGGCCTCGGTGTTGACCATGGCGCTGGGCTCTAGCTTCATGTTGTAGGTGCTCTGGATGACGGGGATGGTGGGCTCGGGGCTGGCCGAGGCACTGGAACACTCGGACGTCATGTGGGGGGAGGGCGTGGTGGTTGCCATGGTTATGGCCCCAGGGTAGACCACACCGGCGCTGGTACTGATGGGGATCTGCGGCTGTTGCCTGTTGAGGAGAGAGAGAGGGAGAGAGAGAGGGAGAGAGACAGAGAGAGAGAGACAGGGAGGGAGGGAGAGGGAGAGAGAAAACATAGGAGGAGGGAGGGAGACGAAGAGAGATAAAGTCAGACCATCTGAACCCCTTCAATTACCACGATGTAGCAAACTCTCAGGTCATGATTTTACAGCATCTAATGAACAAGAAACGTCCCCACAACTATGCTGACAGCAAAACACTGATGACCACACGCTGGTGGGATGAGCAAATGGAAAGAATGCGGCCCGTGTGCGTGCCTCCCCACTAAGGACGCCTCCATTTCAGCACTCGAGCTAAGAGGGCTGGATTAAGTGTTCACCGCAGAGGTGTGCGCTCAGCCAGCGGCTCTGCTAAAACCATTTGGGGGGGCGGGAGAGGGATCTCTCGACAGGATTCGTCTCGGGACGTTCAACAACGGTAGCCTCTTTATTAGTGACATAAAGCCAATTGGTGGTTAGCAGAGTCGGCTCTGGTGCTGCGCGTCCTGATTGATCCTCCAGCAATCGTCTGTCTTACGGCTGACGGGGGAACACCTGGAGAGGGCTTCTGCTCGCTGACCACACGCAGTAAATTAGGGAGCCGCGCTCCCGTCTGCTGCCCTGCGGCCCCTCTGTAAATCTATACTTATGTTTTATACCCTGTAATAATGTCTGCATGTCCTTCTGTGCTCGCTGCCAGCTATTGTCTTAGATTGATAGATCGCTGCTATTAAAAACCACTTGACGGCAAGAGTGGACGTGTGTCACAGTGCCACCGTGCAAGTGGGAGGAAGGTGACGCCGTCACAGCGCGAGCGAGGAGCACGCGACTTGCCCGGGGAAGACGAGACTGCGTTAACAGGTTGAATAATCATCGGGGGACGAGAGGCACAGGTTTCACCGTCCAAAATGAGGTAGGTATTTAAGTCATCAGAATGATTGGAGGGTCATGTTTGCTATTTCAATCGGGCCAGACACACCGTGGGCGAGTCACGCAAATTCGAGTATGCGTGGGGATTTCCTTCAGGGGAAATCTGTGCTTCTCGGCGTGCATGCGTGGGAGAGAGAGTGTGTGTGTGAGTGTGTGTGGGTGTGTTTGTGTGTGTCGCGCCTGAGCTGCTCTAGCTGCGGCGTTCTTCACTGTGCACCTACCCCACAGTGAAGAACTGCCTCATCTCCTGCCGCCGCGAGCGCATCATCTGCTTGTACTCGCCGATGCGTAGCTTCTTCCCATCGATGATGCAGGTCCTCTTGGGCCGGGGCTTGTACTTGTAGTTGGGGTACTTCTCCAGGTGGATCTTGCTCAGGCGAGCTTGCTCCTCGTAGTACGGCTGCTTCTCCTGGTTGGACATGGATTTCCAGCGGGAGCCTGCGGAACACACGTCAACAAATGTGCTGTCAGGCATGTGAAGAAGGCCACACAGAGATGTCAGAGATGGCAGAGATGTCATACGCAGTACGTCAGATTCGATCCTGCTCAAGTTGTGGTTCCTAAAATGAATGTTTTGTGTGATAGAATTAACCGAATGCTTTCGAAAATGTGATTTCATTCTTCGAAATTTGCATGTATATTTCTTTAAAGTTATATTAGCCCCTTTCGATTTACAACTGATAAAACTGTCAGTATAGACATTTTGTGTCTGCTCTATCATTTTATAATCCCAATAAAGCCAGTATCTGAGGGCTGACTGGTGGTGAGGCTGGACAGGTTCAAGCTGGGAGTGAGAACAGAAACAGCACCAGGCCAGTAAATACTGCTAGCTCTCCGCTGAGTCCAGCCCCTGGCTGACGGCACCTTTAACAGCCCTGATCTATAGACTCTGGGCGCTGAGGGGACGAGACCCATTTACCCGCCGTCATTTTTCATGACAAACACTGACGCCGGTGACGTGTGGTAAATCCTTCTGAGTGCCAGCGCTGATTGAGCCACCGTGACCAATCAGACAAGAGCCTTGCGTTTACCCCCCCCCCCCCCCGCCTCCCCCCACCCTCCCCTCAGAGCACAGTACAGATGTTTACGTACACAGAGACAGGTATTAACCACGGTGGGCTGACATTAGAGCACTCCGGATTAATTAACCTCTCGAAAAGAGCAAAAAGTCGTTAAGAGATTGAATTGCTTGAGGTTCCAGTGGGAGCACAGTTTCTGGTTGAGAAGGTTGAGGTGGAGGGAACTAGACTTTTCTTTTTTTTAAAGGGAAAGAAAAAAACAAATATGTTGAACCTATCACTGAGAGGTTGTAGGTGGGCTCTCTCTTCCTGAACAGTGGTGGGTTTGATTCTCCAAGCCTGTTGCTCCGCCACACAGTGTCACAGTGTTTCATGAATGCCGTTCTGTTTCTTCTTTTTTATCAATATGGAGGTTTAAACACTACACGTTTATCACTGTTGCCAACAGCCAAACAGCCCAGTGTTTATGTCCAGCTGAGGAGGGATTTGTGGGAAATGGAGAATGCTTGGGAGGGCACCGCTACTTCAAAATGGAAGGCATTATTGGATACCCATTTTATATGTGTAATGCAGTAGATCAAATTCAATTGCGCAGCAAACATAACAAAAAATACTATTATTTTCACAAGGAAAATGGTTCAAATCAATTTTTATAATGTGCCCATTCACCGGTCCATTGGCTGAGGTAATCCTTGACATATCCACTACAGACACATTTCTGTGACTTAAAAAGTATTTCTAAATCAGAATCTCGATCGCGGCTGCTTTTCTGTGTTTGATTTGGAAAACCAAGGCCAAACGAACCTAACACAGGAAGGCAGACAGACTCGCGCTATACATGGACACTGTTATGGTAGGCTCAGAGAAGGGACAGGATGTTTTACCCAGGATCTTGCTGATGTTGGAGTTGTGCATGTCTGGGAAGGCCTGCAAGATCTTGCGCCGCTCATCCTTGGCCCACACCATGAAAGCGTTCATCGGCCGCTTGATGTGGGGCTCGTTGGTGTTCCTGCCTCGCGACTCCCTGTAGACCCGGGCCTCGGCAGTGCTGGCGCCCCCTGTTGGCCAAGAACAACAGAGACAAGGGTTGATTTCTGGAGCAGTTATTTTTCTCCCAGGACACACCACAACGAGAAGCAGGAGAAGAACAAGAAGAGAGAGCAAAGGGAAGCTGGTAAACAACTACCACAGTCCAGCACATCTCTATCCCCTGTCCCCATAGGGGCTGCCAGGGGCCCAGAGCTGGACACAGCTCCTGGTGAGGGGGGTGGAGACCCTGGGCCCCCTCTACCATGGAGCAGGCTGGCCTGCCACTCCATGTTCTGCATGGAGACCCTGGGCCCCCTCTACCATGGAGCAGGCTGGCCTGCCACTCCATGTTCTGCATGGAGACCCTGGGCCCCCTCTACCATCGAGCAGGCTGGCCTGCCACTCCATGTTCTGCATGGAGAACAAGGGACCATTGTAAAGGTATTCCGTCAACGATGGACTCCTGCAGAATCAAATATCAATGCAGAACCAAAAGAAAATGACCTTGGCTTAAATGGCTGTTAAATATGTTTGTCTGGGTCTCTGCATGTATTCCACGCTACTATTTTCAGCCCACATACATTTCAAACTGATGTAAAGAAAGTTTCTATGAAACGCAAAGTGGTGCCAACTTAAATAACAAATAGTGTGAGGAAGTTCTCATAAGAAAAATAAATCAAGGAGGGGAGCAAGTCTGCCAAACTCCTAATAAAACATCCTAATAAAACACAGAACGATTTAACACACAAGTGTGTACATGCAAAAACATACACGCATGCCCGCACGCACGCACACACACACACACACACACACACACACCAACAGTGTGAGATGAGCGTGTGCAGCAGCCAAGTGCTGTTTCTCAATCAGGCCATTCACAATCAGCATGTGAGAGTCTCCCTCCGTATTAAACTGTATATCAGACTGATAATGATTTCTGTTTGCATGCGCATTTGCCTCCTTTTATATGTAAGATGTGAAAGAATTAAATAAAAGCCGTATGAATATTTCAACAAACAAAAACATGTTGATAAACAAGGCTTGAAAAATAAGACAAAAAAAAGCTTTCCATATGCTATGATACATCTTTAATGATGTAAAATCTGGAAAAGAAAGCTTGGGATGGCTCATGCATATTTCATCATCCACATGTGAAGTGTTCTCATTTGGATCCTCCACCAGCCGTCTTGGCACACGTTACCTGCGGTTTGATTTCTATTATTATTTCAGTTGATAAACAAAATCAAACTCTTAATGAGTAATGGAGCGCAGTGCTACAGAGGGATGAATCCGCTAACCCACAAACCCCCTCCACTGCAGCTCTGAGAAGGAAGAGGGAGGAGGAAGAGGCTGCCTTGAGTGAGACAGGAAGGGGTTTGAAGACTCAACTTTAGAAAAGCAGGTCTGGAACTATCTCCCTGAGTCTGTTACTGCAAGTGGCACAGTGGGTAACACACACACACACACGCTGCCCTAGGTCTCCCTGCTGTGCTGAGGAGAGACAGCCATGTCCTGACTGATAAGGGGCATGGAGGTCCCGTGGAGGTGGAGGCCTGATAGGTCTGATCTCCAGGGGTGAGGCCTGGGCCTCGCTTGGGGCTCGGATGGGGCTCAGAGGGAGTCAGGCTGGGGTTCGTCCATCCAGCAGGAGGCCCCATTCTCCCCGGGCCCCTGCCGGGCACTCAGGGTCTCCCTATCCATTTACACCACCTCATGTTTAACAGTCGCACAGACACATTTCTGATCCGGGGAGACGGGCCTTTATCTGGGGGGGGGGGGGGGGCAGTGTAATTTGCCTCCTCGCACAGTCACACTGCATCAAGCAGGGCACAGGGGGACTCACTTCCCTTCATTTAGCTTCCGTCAGAGGAGACGAGGAGAGACCCAGAGCTTCAGTCCCATCAGCGCTCTGACGGTTAGCCCACCCACCCCACCCCACCCCACCCCACCTCCCCTCTCTCGTCCTCCTCTCCTCCCGTGTACTCCACACACTGCTCACACGGTCCGAGTCCCGGGGGGGACTGATTCGCCTCAGCGGAGCCCTCCCCTCTTTCCCGACCTGTCCTCCAGCCTCTCAACCACAGGACCACAGACGGTCATACCTGTACACTGTCCCCTTGCCCCGTCGTTTTCATCCCATACCGCTTCAAACCATTAGGGGGTTCAGGAATAATACACTGGCTTTGCAGCCACCGATCCCCCCACAGTACATTCATTTCATTTAGCACGCACTCACCGTACAGGATGAATTGATTTCACTTTGTTTGGCTTTGACAGCCATGTTTATTGTGCAATGAAATGTAGGGTGGCGGTGGGGCTGACAGTATCCATCAACGCGGGCCAATCTGCTGACTGCCCGCCCAGATGAAGGTATTCATTAGGCCAGGGGAGCGCCGCTCACTCAGATACGACAGCCAGTGTCTGCGCCCCCGGGATCGCTCGCTCTAATTTACGATGCCCCCCTCGCCATTACTCCGGCACTGACACTGATTCAGCAATTTATATACTGGCATGCACGCACGCGGGCAGAGGTGAGCATCTTACGAGGAGGGGGTCGAGGCGACCCGCGCGCCTGTCGCCCCGGTCCTCCTCCGACGACGGGAAACGCAGCAACAGTCAAGTCCATTAGACATGGTCCCTGGATCGTGTGACGGAGGGCTGGGGGGGGGGACGGGGTTGGGGGACGAGGAAGAAAAGCCTGTCTTCCCGCTCTTATCTGCTCCAGCAGCCCACGAACGCGGCTGCATCCGTCTCCGTCACGGGCAGGGGTTAGGACCCGCGGGAGGGGCGGCACACAGCGCCGCGTGGGACGTCCCGTCGGGGCCGTGTGGACGCCTCCTCCCTGTCTGGGGCCCCCTTCTCGGGACGCGGGGAGAGCCTGGAGGTGCGCTCCCGCTGCCCCTGTGGCCTGCTGTCTCTACCAGCCTCTGGGTGACCATGATGCGCTTCCGTCAGAGCCAGTAGACCAAGACAGTTCCACGTCCATCACCCCCGAGTTACAACATGAAACGGCAGTTTAAGACAATATTGTTTATCTTACTCACTCCACAAACAAGGCGCAAGGCCTGTTCCGACATTTACAAATGAGCATTAATTGATGTTTTTGGGAGCAAGCTGTTTCGGAAGCAGTTAGTTAGGTGTGTGATTGTGTAAATAAATACAGATGCTTAGCTGTGACAGGGGCAGCCCCCCCGGTGGAGGCCAGGGAGGGGGAGAAAGGGAGAAACAGGCGATGGCTGCTTAATAGAATTTATTGTGATTCATGAGGCCTGTAGCTCAATGTGACGGAGCGATATGAGAATCTCCTTTTAATTTGTCTCTCCTGTAGACACAGTGGATGAGCAGCATGAATTACAGAGAGGGAGGGAGAGAGAGAGAGAGAAAGAGAGAGAGAGAGAGAGAGAGAGAGAGAGAGAGAGAGAGAGAGAGAGAGACAGAGAGAGAGAGAGAATGAGAATATGAGAATGAGGGATGGTGGAGAGGGAAGGAGGGCAGGTGAGTAAATGCAGGTGGAGAAGGGGCCAGGGAAAGGGCAGAAAGGAGAAGCAGGGAGGGAGGCAGTGAGGCCGACAGCAGGGAGATGGCGAGAGAGACAACGGCAGAGCGGTAAGACCAGTGTGAGGAAGATGAAGCTCGGCAACCCCTTCACACCTGTGTGCTGCAAGCTCCAACTCGACCGGGCGCACAGAGGAGGAGCCAGAGGGTTGTCCCGCCCCATGACCCGCCCCCCACCCTGGCCTCCCCTCTCTCCCCGGCTCTGTCCCAGGCTTTGTTCCCGAGGGCACACACGGCGAGTGTCACCCAGGAATCTGCTCAGGAGGACGGGCCTCAGAGAGGAGGCAGCGATCACACCACGCTTCCAAGCCCTCCCCTGTGGGATCCAACCACACACCTCTGACTGCAGGGATTTACTGCTGACAATAGGGACGCTCCAGAGAACAAGGATCAGCCCAGATGAATGTGTGTGGACTGTTATGACACGGAGCGCTCTGTGCTCTCATTTACAGCCACACAGACCAGCTAGCCGGCTGCTAATGAAACTATTAGAAATGACAAGTGGACAAAGCCCTTCTTTAACACGCCAATCCCTGCCATCGCTTCTTCTTCTACCATGTTGGATGCTTTGAATTCTGCATTCGGTGTGGTGTGTGTGTGTGGTGTGGTGTGTGTGTGGGAACAAATGACTGGCATGTTTGCACTTGCAGGCTATAGCTCATGCTTTTGTCTCCAGTGTGTTCTGTGGCATGCCATGACACTTAAGTGGAGCATTCCTTTTTACACCTCACTACTGTCGACTAGAATGAATCAATAACAAGTGACCTGGCCTGACATGTTGTGTCTGTGCACTCTCTGGCACGCAATACAGCCATAGCAGCCATGTACATATGTTAAATACAACATTAATGTGGGTCAGTCATTGTTCATGGATATTTTTTACAGTACATTCATGCTTTTCGAATTATTTATGAACAAAAACATGATTTGTTTCATTGTTTGGGGAATTTAGCTGACATCAAAGAGGCATGCTGATTGATCATGGTGATCTATGCTGCTATTGTTTTTATTGCTGTGTTCCTGTGCCTTCGGGCACCTACTGTAGAGACGCCAGGCTGCGCTGGGAATCTCCCAGGCAGTAAAGTCAGCCTGTTATTCCCATGGCCTCTGCTTGCAAGCAAAACAACAAACAAAAAAAACATGCCTTCTTTCCAAACAATCATCTCATCGTAAACTTCACAACAGCTCTGAGCTACCAGCACCAACATAAGCAGAGAGTCCATGTCGGGCTGTTGTTCGGCAAGGATACCACGCCGTTCCTCCTCACATTCTCTCCGGCACGACGACTTGGCCTGGTCTCCTCTCTCCAGACCACCTTGTTCCACTTTGGCTGATATTGTCGTAGTGTGTCTCCAGATGAACGGGGTTTCCTGCCTCCCTGCATCTTTCAACGCCCCCTTTGTTCTCTCCCAGGACCTTCGGTGACGGGGGCGCTTTAGACAAACACACCAGCGACCCCAGCGCCATGCACACAACCCTCCGCGCCGCCATATGTGAATGAACAAAGGGGGCTGGGCCGAGGCCTTTTGTGGTATTTGTTAATGTTTTTCATCTGAGCTTAGAAAGACCTAATGACGTTTGCGGTGGGCCACTGCATGTGGCTGGTGGCTTTTGCGAAATGAAGGAAATTCTATCTATTTCCATACACCCGCGCCACTGTTTTCCAATGGCCCTCGTTAGAACTTTGGCAGCTGTTAATTCGGTTGCTGCATGCTTTGCAAATATTAGCTTAAGGATCCTAAAGCTTTCTGTGAACTCCTGTGATGACAGGGCTTCGCTGTATAGTGGGGCTACTCAATGCCGCTGGTTTGTTTTGTAGGTGCCCTGCTCCACACCCACGCCCACACCCTCCCCTCGCCGCCTGCTGAGGTGTAGGGAGATATGTTCAGTAAATTCCCCTCTGGTCGGAAAGCAACAAGGTGTCTCTGTAATTGCTGCCGGGGCACTGGGTGCTGAGGTGGCTGCTTTCTAATGAACGCTGCTTTCCCCTGTGGGTGTCGGCTTCTCTGCAAAGAGTTGACTTGGAAAAGGAGAGTAAACTTTGCAGAATGTTTGGGATGTTTCCTAATGTTCACTGAATCCCCACCTCTAAAATGCCTACCCTTGTAAATGATTTGATCTTTGTTTCTTGTACATACCATTTACAACTTGTACCATTTACACAGATTGAGGAATTATTTGGGGGAATTTGGGTTTGAAAACAAAGTTTTAAAACCAGGTGTATTCAGATTTACAACCTTTACAGGTATCACCAGTAAGATACTTTTAATGTGTGTCTTTTATGTGCATCACCGTAAAACTGTCCATGAATCATGTGGGTGTTGAAACAGAGACAGACATACGGATAGGCAGACAGATATATTTGTGGAGAGAGATGAAATGATGAGTGTGTGGTGAGCTATGTGCAGTAGCCTGGCTCCCAGCCACAGCTCTCTCCCTCTGGGAAGAAGACCTCTGTGGTCCCCTGCCTCTCCACTCCTCTCCTCTCCCACTTCCCTCTCCCCTCTTCTGCTCTCCTCTCCCTTCCTCCCTCCCCTCCCCCCCCCTTCCTCCCTCTTTTCCCCTCCCCTCCACTCTGCTCTCCTGTCCCTTCCACTTCTCCTCTCCTCTCCTCTCCTCTCCTCTCCTCTCCTCTCCTCTCCTCTCCTCTCCTCTCCTCTCCTCTCCTCTCCTCTCCTCCACTCTGCTCTCCTCTCCCCTCCGTCTGCCCCTAATCCACAACCCGCTGGGAATGGGCTGCGGAGCGGCGTCTGGCGCTAGCCTTTCCCTTGGCCCCGCGCAGGACATAAAAGGGCACAAATGAGCCTCGTCGACTGGGCTGGTGCACGCCCCGCTCCTGTCCCGACTCCACAGTGGCCACAGAGAGAAGATTCCCACTGGGGGGCAGGGGACCTCCAGAACATCTGAGGCCAGGAGGGCAGGGACAGGGTCTGCAGTGGAGGCTGACATGGGAACGAACTCCCTACGGCCACAAACTGCACCTCTCATCCACCACTTACTGTATGGGTGTGATGTGAAAAGCAGACATGATAAATAATTGAGCTCCTGGCTTCAAGTTGGTAAACAAGTAGGTTTATGTGAGCCGTCGGGCCGCCGTGTGGATAAAAAAGTGTGCTCTAATTATGTTTACGTGTTTTTTGTGGCACTTACTGCCCGGTGGGAAATGCTCAGTAATCCAAGAGCGGCGATGGCTTGCATTGTCCTGAGAAATATCTAGCCCTCCATCGCCGCCTCCCTCAGCCATGAAAGGTGAGTCAGATCCGTTTCCCTCCCCCTGCCTTGGCTCTCAAGTACCATGGAAACTGCCACAAATATTTGCGTCAGACAAACATTGGCGCAGCGAAGCGTCCTTCTGCGCTGTTTGTGCTCCAGAGCCACAAAGGCAGATGACGCGTTGTCACACTGGTGCTACCCGAATTTACACCCCGGTGGCCAGGACCTCAAACAAGCAGAGCATCGGGGCCGGAGAGGCTGGAGAAAGGCCAGCATTGTCGTCAGGCACCCTGTCCTCTGCTCACCTACCTGTGAAAACCAGGGAGCGGCGGGCGCTTTCAAGAAGCTGACACACACACACACACACACCCGCGCGTACACACACACACACGCCTCTCCCTGTGCCAGCCCTCTACCCTCTCTCTGCTCCGTTTAGACACACACAGAGCTCTAGGAGGAATCCAGACGGTTCGAGGAGTCCTGCTAGTCTCCCCTCACCGCTTTGATGGCACACCGTTTGTGAAGAGGAACAAAAAAAAAAAGAAAAGCAAAAGGCTAAAAAGAAGCGGAATAAGCGATGCAAATCGAGAAATAATGGGGGAAATATCGGGAAGGAAGGGGACGAAAATATGAGACGTGACTTACCGTCCAGATCCTCTGGCCTGGTGAGGTCGATAACTCTGTGTCCAATCTTGGCTTCCTCTCCCAGTTTGCCAAGGTGATGACCAAGACTCTCAAAGTGAGCCCTCTCCTGCGGGGGACAACCAGAGGAACCACATTCTCAGTCTGACCAACAACAAAAACACATCACCCATACAGCGTGCAGTTTTCTATCACTGCTGTCAATCTTTTCATGTCTGTACAACGTACTAATCAATCGTTTCAAAGAAGCATGAATCCCGGGAAAATCTGTAAACGTCTTTGATAAATGCAAGATGTCCTCCTATTGTAAGGTGAACTGAATGCTGCATTGTCACTGTCCACGTCTCATTCAGAATCGGCCATAATGCCAGGCAGGATGTGAGGAGACAGTTGGAGCCAGGGGGGGTCAGTAAATAGATTTACAGAGGAGTACTTTGTGATCCTAAACGCACAATGGGGCCAAGGCCCTCTCCGCAGCGTTCCCATTTCCCTTCCGTAATCTTCTCCCTCCGTACAGTAGCGCACCTCCCCTCCCTCCCTCCGCTCCCTCCCTCCCTCCCTCCCTGCTCCTCTTGTCTGGAGTGCGGCGGAGTTCAGAGCCCATCATTTATTCAGGGTTCATGCTTTGGAGAACACACCGTGTTTTCTCCCTTTTGTCATGTAGCTTTCATGCTCAGATTAAACTTGGCATCATGTTGTACTGCAGGCACAATGAAACCCTGTCATTCAGCGCTCGGTGACAATATTAAATGTCATGTCCGTGTGCATTTACAGAATAAAATAACAGCTTTCGGGGCCTGTCTGAATAGTTGCTGCACATTACACTTAATGTATTATGCAGGGGGAGAGTACCGACTGCTGCTTGCTCCATTGTTAACTGACCTAGATCCAGAGTGAATGTGCAGGGCATTAGCACAGGGCTGTCTTCCCCTCTAAAGACTCAAGTAGGAGATGGACACTTTGACTCTGCATGATACAAATAATCTCTCCCCCTCGGATTCGCCTGGAAGACACTAAAAGCAGGCACACTGCCGCGATTCAGACCGGAGCATTTGTTTTACTCCCAGGGTGAGCATTCAATCACTGCCAAAAAGGTGCTCTCTGTCAGTCCCCCCCCCCACCCCCACCCTCCCTTGTTTCCTCTCTCTCTCTCGCTCCCCTCCCTCCCTCCCTCCCTCCCTCCCTCCCTCCCTCCCTCCCTCCCTCCCTCCCTCCCTCCCTCCCTCCCTCCCTCCCTCCCTCCCTCCCTCCCTCCCTCCCTCCCTCCCTCCCTCCCTCCCTCCCTCCCTCCCTCCCTCCCTCCCTCCCTCCCTCCCTCCCTCCCTCCCTCCCTCCTCCTCCTCCGTCTTTTCTGAGCCTGCCTATCACACGCAGAGCGAGCAGATCCTCAGGTGAGGTCCCTACACAATGCTAACAGCTCCCCTGCCACACACACAGACACCGACACCAACGCACACATTAATCTTTAAGCTCCACTGTTGTCCGGGTGCGGGCGGGTTTTGTTTGTTTGCAGTGGGAGCCTGCGTCGAGCCTTTCTTACAAGAGATATTGTGCTCGATTCAGTGGAGGATGAATAACATCTTTTTCAATGCACGTCTGGGCAGATGTTGAAATGATACGTTTTGAGAGTGGCTCGTGAGTTCCATAATCTCAAAGGAAAATAGAATTACACACAAAGCAATTTACAGCCTAAGTACTACAAAGTGTGTTATGCTTTTTCTTGTAGTTCTCTTCTGCTTGGCCAAGAAGGTCTGAAAAGTGTGGCACACGTAGAAATTGAAGATATTCTTACTCCATTAGATTACGCAAGTCTTTTCATTTATCCAAGAAAAACATGTCAAAAAGAAAAGAGATGAGAAAGAGCATGGGTGCGTGTCAGACAGCAAAAGGGAGAGGGAGAAAAAGAGGGAGAGAACGAAAGAGACAGAGAGGAAGAGAGAGAGAGAGAGAGAGAGAGAGAGAGAGAGAGAGAGAGAGAGAGAGAGAGAGAGAGAGAGAGAGAGAGAAAGACACAGAGAGAAAAAGAGAGAGATAGAGAGAGAGTGCTGCAATTTACCATCATGCTTCGAGGAGCAGCCATTATTTATGGCCATCTGAGTGATTCTGATCCACAATTAACCACTACCTGCTTATGGTCTGTGATTACAGGCTGCCTGTGTGACGGCCCTTTGCTTACTTAAGTGTTTTCTAATTATGACACATGCAGCGGTCCCTGCTGGGCCGAGGGCGCTTTGTAAAGATAAGATGGAGCGCCGTCTCCGACACCACGCACCGTCTGATACGACGGACGCATCGCTGTATTC
>NC_140379.1:15682500-15750000 GCF_054491055.1 Hypomesus nipponensis | reverse complement strand
GCCTATGCCATATGGCCTTGAATTGTTCTGAGGCAGCCTTTATACAACTTTGAGATAACACAACAGGCTGAACTGGTGCTCTGGTGGCCAATGACAGTGATGATGTGAGGATTTGAGCAGAGGCTTTAGTTAAAGAAAAGCAAGAGAAACTCTGTTTCTCTCTGTGCTCAATGAGACGTTTCAGGAGGGTAAATGAAAGCTTATTGAGCTGCGGCAGACAAAAATGGCTGCGGACAGGTGTGAAAACCTTGAAGGAGACTCAAATACTATTGCTCCAACCCAGGTGCAACGGGGCTCAAACCTTGATGAAAAACACACAAAGGGCCCTGTGCCTTAATATTCCGCTGAATCACGTCGATTGTCGTGCGTGAACCCAGGTCCAGCTGCACGCGCTCCGTCCGCACACCTGGCCCAGAGGAAGGTGAGGCTCACGGGCGCGAGCCCTCATCACACAGGTCACATGGGACACGCAAGCCCAGACTCCGGGGTCCCCGGCCTGTGACCGGCCTGTGATCCAGATCTCTCTGCCCGAGAAGACAAACACCCAACACACGGAACACACGGCCCCTGTGAGCTCCCTTTCTGCTCAGCCCCCTCATCTGTTTTACATTTGACCAATCGCTATGTTATTTATAATTTTGCAGCTCTCCAGTAGTTGGTAGTTTTGAGCCATTTAAATCTTAAGCACATCCAGCCATGCGGTAAGCCCTGAGTTCCTTTCATGCGGTCTCTAGCCCCCCCCCTCCCCTTTTCCCCCTGTGCTCAGTAGCACAGCCTCCCTCAGCACAGAGATGGGCAGCTCTCCCAGACCTCCAGCCATCCAAAACCCTCAAAGGCAGCACCGGGGCATCACATCATTTGTTTAAAACACAGCGAAAAGCCGTCAGGCACCTCAGTTCAATTACAGAGCTCAACTCCACTGTTAGTTTTTGATAGTGGAGCTAAACTAACCCTACTCTGGGCTGTTTGCCAGGTCTTTTTGTGTTTGTGTGTGTGTGTGTGTGTGTGTGTGTGAGTGTGTGTGTGAGTGAGTGTTTGTTTGTCTTTAATTACGGAATATATATAATTTACTGGCCTTGGATGTACTTCTCTTTATTTGATAGAAAAACAAGTCAGCCACTACAAAATCTGACCTTTCAACTTCATTTGCAAATGGTGCGTTTTATGCATTGCCATCTCTGTGCTGTAAAGGCCTTTCTGTCGGAGCCAGGCTATTCCACACTGTGTTGAGATCATGCGCTGGTGTACTTTTACGGGTTTCCAGCTCTCGATGACCCTGAACTGTTCCCAGGCTCCTCATGGGACTGTTAAGTTGGCTTCACATCTCTGACCTTATCAAACACTCCGCAGCACTTACTATAACACAACATTACCATAACCACAACAATATGGCGATTGAACCCTGTGACCTGTCGGACTCTGGAGCCATTATGGCCCTTGCTATAACAATAGCCCGGAGCATAACAGGCCCATTGTGGCCAGTATCCTGGCAGGTTTGGGCTGTATCTGGATGGGAGCTGTGAGAGGGGGGGGGGTCTGGAGGTCTCCAGGGCGGGGGCCTGTTACGCTTGTGAATGGCAGCAGAGGGCTGGCAGTCCCCCCCCCACTCTGACACCACAGAGGAGGGAAAGAAAGAGACCAGCCACCTCAGCCAGCGGCCCGACCAAGACGAGGCCTTCATGTCGAGGCGAGCCGGGGAGGGAGAGAAGGAAACAGGGAACGGCAATTGTTTTAGACTGGGTCTGGGACGATCGCCCACACACACATTCAGAATCATAGACTATTTTTATTCCTTTGGCAGATGTGAACAATTGGACAAAGCATTAATGTAAGCAATCCTCAACAATAGCACTTGCTGGCTATGGCTAGTGTCTGGGACCAGAACATAATCTAATTTGGATGGGCAAACCCATGTATGCCAAGGATTTACACCGCAGCCAAAAAACGTTGGTTTGCAATTTCCAAGACAGCAGTCGAAAAGGAGCAGAAAATTGCTTCTAGGGCTGCAGACCAGACAAGATTATATTCAAAGTCTTTGTGAGGGCTTTGCCTGTGTAGTAGCTTGACACACACACACACACACAAGCACGCACACACGCAAACACACACATGCACATAAATACACGCACACACACACACACACACACACACACACACAGGAGCATTGCCACTATAACCAATAGGTTAGGAGTAAGGTTTTTGTGGAGCACCAGCAAAGCCCCATTTGAATGTTTTCGGCTGAGGGCTCTGGGACATGGGAAAGGGACTATTCCACTCATCAATAATGTAGAGAGGGGGTGTGGGAGGGGAGGGAGGGAGGGGGCAGTTCAATAGGTTAATACACTGGCCTTTCACCCTTTGATTCCAGTTTGGAACATGTCAGCAGAGCCAAGGAATATATCTTATCTCCTCAAACAGCCTCCAGTCAACCAGGGCTCCCACTGAGACAGGAGCTCTGGGAATATCAATACGCAAATCGGACCTCCCTAAATCCCAGACCTACCAACTCTCTGATGCCTGCCCCACCAGCTACTGTACCACCACTCAGGTCATTCCTTACAAGATACGACTATGTTCTGGTCAGACTTATTGTCTGAACTGAGAAGTTGGAGCTGCAGTCGCCTTCTGTACAAATAAAAAGAACAATTCTGTGGAGGGTTACTAATGGATTGTGGCGTATTTGACTCTAGGCATTCTATATCAGGTTGTTTGAAATAAAAGCTTCCTTCAGGAGAGCAGATAAATAATGGAACAAAGTAATCGCCCTCTGCAGACAATAATACCAAAAGATAAATATTTCAAAAAGGTAAATTGTGAGAGGGATGTAAAAGCTTTTATTGTACTGATGGGATATAGTAAAAATGGACAAATAAAACAGTCCTGTAAAGCATGAATATTTCAAGTCGCCAAGAAAAAGGCCCAACATGCTAAAGAAGACACAATCACTTCTAACTCAGAGATCAGAGACATATAGAGATAGAGACACAAGGAGAGAGCAAGATAATGGGAGAGAGAGGGAAGGAGAGAGAGAGAGAGAGGGAGAGAGAGAGAGAGAGAGAGAGAGAGAGAGAGAGAGAGAGAGAGAGAGAGAGAGAGAGAGGGGTACAGTAAGGAGGTGGAGATCCATACAGTTGGGATCTCAGTAATAGGGGTTAGAAGAGAGAGCACGCATTGTGCTCAACGGGACACACTTTGTATTAAAAGATAAATTGATCCATCTGTAAGCAGCACTTAGCCCCACTCTGCAGCATGGTCGTTACACTGGGATAAATCAATATTTAATATCCCCTCCAACAGCCACACTAGATGATCTTAACCTCTCCTTAATCCCATTGACGTTACCTTTCCAGAATCTTCATGTAAGCTTTCTCTGTGATAAACTTCCAAACAGCCCAACCAGAAAAGCTGTTAGGGAGCACCCAGTATTTATGTCAGGTGAGGTGCTGGGCTGAAAAATTAATATTCTGAAACTGACCAAAGTGGAAGCTGTTATCTGGGATGTTGGGGCCCTCTCTAGGCTGTGTGCTGGTGTCAGGGTCATTCATCCCGCACTGTTCTTAACCACCCCGTCATCATGACGACGACAATCCTACTTCAGAGTGACTTGGTAGAGGGTGTCCCTGCCCTCACACCGTCCAGATAGAGACAGTCAGTGTCACTTTAATGCCTGTGCTCTGTGTCATTGATATCAGGGAGAGCGATAAGAGCGGGGGGCTGTGGACTCCCCTGAGAGACGAGCATAGTGACAGCAGGTATGTAGCGTGGGGAACTATCTGGAACTGTCTCAGAGATGACTGGCTTGGTTCCCCGGCAGCGAGGAGAACTGAAGTGTACTGTGTGCTTCCTGAGAGAGAACAGAGAAGCCATGCACTGCGAGGCAGACGGATTTCTCCAAAGAGGGAGTCTTTGTTGTGTGTACGGCTACCAAGGGCAACGCGATAACCCAAACATACCAGTCATATTTTCAAACTGATAATGCGCCTAACTATTATTTTTTGTTCTTCGCCTGTGGGTTGTCAATGTTGTGGTTCTGCACGGTGAGCCTTCCAGTTCCCCATCAACAAAATACGGTAACCCTTAACATTGTGTATACTCTCTTTTTCCTACGGGCTAAAAATGACCAAACTTTTGCAAAGCAGCTTTATTGAATCTAAAACAGGGGTGTAGCCATGGTAGGCACAGGCCTACCCAACTTGTTCTAAGGCCTACCCAAAAACGAAAATATCTCCAAAAAATGATGCACCGGGTGCACATCGCAAGGTAAATAAGTAAAAAAAAAACAGAAAAGATGCCTGTCAGTATTTTTCTAGGCATACTGAAACATTTTTCTGGCTACGCACCTGATCTAAAACACCTAAAACACATCTATTTTGCGTGAAAAAACAACCTGTTATTCATTCATCACAAACTGTGAATATCTGTTTACCCTCTTCACAGTGTAGAAATACTGGACATTAGTGGACATCACTCATTTGAATTGTACACTGAAACATGCACTCATGACTTCAGCAAAGAGAGGACTGGGTGTATGGTCATCTGCAGCACCATTAGAGCCTTTGTGTCAGAAATCAGTAGCACACACAATTTACGTTTCTCATTGAGTGTGTGTCTGTTATTTTTTGAGGTGTGTAAATGAATTTGAAAGAACTGCCGGGTAAAAAATGACCTGAGTATAATATTTCTGCACTGGAGGTGTAGCGCTTTTATGTTGGCGTCACTCTAAGAAAAGTCATTACTTTTTCAACTTGAAAAAACACAATTGAGTTTTTTTGTTTGTTGCTGCTGTTAAACATAGTGACGGGTCATGTATTACCCTTAAGACATCACAGGGGTTAATGTTTTTCTTTTCTTTCATCACTCTCTCTCCCTCCATCTCTCCTTAGGCTGCTTGCCTAGACTGAATAGGCAGACCAGAAGTGAAGAGTGATTGACAGCGCAGTCACAAAGCCCCCCCCCCCCCCCTCCCCGTTTGACAACAGCACACAACAGCTCAGCTGAGAGGGCTGCTCAAACACTGGCTGAATGGACGAGTCCCACAATGCAACAGAGACAACAACCCCCCCCCCCCCCCCCCCCCGAAAAAAGGAAGGGCCCACAAAAGAGAAGGCAGCTACAAAGCGCTAAGCTCTACCTACGAAGAACAATGCCGGCGTAGGTGTGTACTGCCTGTTGAAAAACCGTCCTTTTCAGGTATTGTTCGCTGCCTGCATTCATGTCATGTAGCGGCAGATTCAGGAGCTTGGCTGACCACAGGCTCACCTCGGGGAGAGGGAGGTGGAGACCGGAGGAGAACAGCCAGTGACGGATTGGAAATGGGAACGGGAGGCAGGCTCATGACAGGCCAGATACGAGCCTACCCGTCTGCCTGCCAGCCTGCCTGCCTGCCTGCCTGTCAGTCTGTCTGTCTGTCTGTCTGTCTGTCTGTCTGTCTGTCTGTCTGTCTGTCTGTCTGCCTGCCTGTCTGTCTGCCTGTCTGCCTGCCTGCCTGCCCCCAATGCTCCACTTAGTGGAGCTGAACAAAGAAACAGTGAAACCGGTAAATCTCCGGTAGATTTACAGTAAGCGTTGGTGGGAGTTGGGGAGTAAGAGGGTGTAAAACTTTGGGTGTGAAACTGAAGTTTGCAGTGTGTGTGTGTGTGTGTGTGTGTGTGTGTGTGTGTGTGTGGGGGGGGGGGACAGCCAAAGACTTGTCGTGCAGCATGTGTGTGCATTTCTCTTTAAAGAGGTCAAACAGACATGGCTGATAAGCGTGTTGGATATTGTAAAGAACAGTGGGATAAAGGGTATTCATGGAGAACGAGCCATGAGGATGGAAAACGCAGGGTTGCTTCCTTTCAGGTGCTCTTCCGCTGAAGAATATCTCACTTCACTTGACACACTTCAGTCAGAGCCGTGAGCATGGGCACCTGCAATAGCCACGCACGGCTAAAATGAGGCATTGAATTAAAATGGAAAAACAGGAAATAGTCATTTTTTTCTGTTTTTTTTCTACATATACATTGACCTAGTTGAGCCTGGTGTTTTAAAGTGTCAAGTGGTGAATTATTAATGACACTTCCCTCCCAGTTCCTGTCAGCTCCTCACAGCCAACTGGCAGCAAGGACCCATGCTGAAGGGAGGAGGGTGCGTTTTTTTTTTTTTTTTCTTTTCCTTGATTGACTCATCGATTGAAGATATTTTTAAAGGGAATCCCTGGGAGTGTGTGTGTTCCCGGTACAAAGCGGCCCTGTCCCATGTCAGGGGACAGTGTGAGCCCCCTGTCTGCCTTAATTGGGCAAAGACATCAGAGGGTTAGCCACACCGGGCAACAGCATGGCCCGGCCCGGCCTCGTCGCTCCGCTCACACCAATGTTGACACACACACACACGCACATGCACACACACACACACACACACTGGCCCCTATACCAGTGCCAATCAAAAGCACCACCTTGGACAGGGATTAAAGGCCATTACTTTTAAGAATTTGTCTCAAACAGAAGCAGAGAGGTCTAGTTTTCTCCACTAGTTTTGAGGGCTACAACTTCATATCTCACAGCGGATCTTCTAGAGAGTTCTGGAGAGAGGGTCATGTTTACTGGGCAAACACAGGAACTGACTTGCATTTCTTTAGTCAATGACACAGTAATTGAATGAATGAGTGTGTGTTGTAAAAAAATAAAATGAACTTACAGAATTAGAGAAGAGAGAATACAGAGGATTCTATAGAGAGGAAGAAATGGGAGAATTGGAGAGAATTAGAGAGCATTACAAGAAGAGGATCATTTAGGGGGATAAACGGAGAATTAGACATTAGAATTGGAACAGCTGTGTGCGTCTCCAAGTAAGCAAACGTTGGCGTGTGCGTGTCTGCGCGTGTCAACGTGCGCGCCAACATCTGTCTGTCTGTGTGTGTGTGTGCGTGCACTTTGTCTTATCGACGCGGTCGTGCGCGCGCGCGTCGTCACGTCTGCGTGGCGGCGCGTGTCCACTGACCTTGTCCGCTCTGCAGTTGCTGATGCCCATGGAGTTGAGGGCAGACAGCTTGGCCTCCATGCCCTGCTGGTGGTGCTGCAGCTGCTCCCTCTGGATCTGCTCCCTCATCTTCCTGGCCTCCTGGATGGCCTTCATCACGGCGTCCTGGTCCCCGAACAAGGCTGTGGAGTTCAGACTGGACAGGATGTCTGCACGCCCGGGTGGGTGGGGGAGAGGGACACTGTTAGAGCACGTGTGATCGAGTGTGTGCGGTGGGGGGGTGGGGGGGTTTACAAAGACACACACACGCACGCATGCGTGGAGTAACACACACGCGGGCAAAAGCACACACGCGCTGATTATGATGCAGTGTGTGAACGAGCTCAATGACAGGTGTTCATCAGCCAGAAGTAGACAGCCTTGTGGGAGGACCTCCTCTCCTTCTTCCTGTGTGTGTGTGTGCGTGCGTGTGTATGTGCTTGTGTGTCACGTGTGTGTGTGTGTGGCCACCAGCATGTGTGGGGCTGCAAACGAGGCACCAGTCGGAGTCTGTCTGTGTTGCCTTCTTTGTGTAATTAACATCTCAGACTGAGGTGAGGCTGGATGGCAGTTAAAAACACAGAAATAGAATATAAACAAACAGTGAGACGGGGTTCAAAGCCCCCTAGCACGAGGGGAACAGCGGAAATGCAGGCAGCTCCTCTGTAATGAAAGACTGCTTTTAATAACAGCTAACTGAGGCTGGCTGGAAAGGCTTCACATAACAGGGATGGTGAAACTAGAGTCCTCTTAAAAACAAATAATGTGTTTCAACATCCGCAGGTCGAGACTGCCTGGTATTTAATATCAAGGTTCAGCGGAGATTAAGAGTTGCAATAGTGTCAACAGTTCAATGGACAGAATGTCATTAACTCTTGTTTAATCCAGATTAAACTCTGTCTGATGTTTTGAAGGGTCTTACAGTTTAAAGCTCTTGGCACACCTTGACAGTGGGACAGAGTCTGTCAAACTCCCTTTCTTTAAACACAGAAAACTAAATAAACTAACATACATTTTATGGTTTCATTTAAGCAGCTGAAAGAACAAAAGCAGTCGGAATAATCCTAAACAAACACATTTGAACGCTAAACCGGTCAGAACTGTCACACAAAAGCCTAAATATACTGCGGAACTCTGACTCGTGCATGTTTCTAGGTCCAGTTTCCGTGTGTGTGTGTGTGTGTAGCAGCAGCAGTGCAGAGGGCTGAGGTCTTACCGAGAGAAGAGCCCCGGCCCAGGCTTCCTCCCAGGGGGCTGGGGAGGCCGCCCTTGCCGCCGAGGCTGTTAGGGCTGCTCTTGCTCCCAGAGAAGAGGCTCTGCGTGGGGGACGTGGGGGACTTGACTGGCTCGGCCGTCTTGGGCCTGGCCGACAGGTTGAGAGGCTGCGTTCCCTCCTCCTGCGGTGGGGAGTGGGGAGGGGAGGAGGATGGGGCAGGATGGAGAGATGGAGGGAGGTAGAGGAGAGACAGATGTGAATAGATGCCCCTCCTGTCTGAGGGTCTTTTAGACTCCCAGATGACAGGATGCTGCACAGCTCCTGGCTAATTACTACAGCTCCTGATCTGACCTCCTCTCTTCTCCTCTCCTTCCCTCCCCTCTCCTCCCTTCCCCTCTCCTCTCCTCCCCTCTCCTCGTATGTCCTGTCTCCTCTCCTGTCTCCTGTCCTGTCTCCTCTCCTGTCTCCTCTCCTGTCTCCTCTCCTGTCTCCTCCTCATCCACTCTCTCCTTGTGGCGCGGTGCCATGCCAGCTCTCCTCACAGTTGCCCTGAGCCTTTGTTCTCACTAATTAAAGCAGAATCTGCCTCTCTGTACATCTTCATCTGTTCTCCTGCCCCCCTCCCTCCCTCCCTCGCTCCCTCTCTCGCTCTCCTCTCTAGTTTAAAGAATGAATAATGACCAGATCACAGAGGTGGCTGTGATCAAAGGCAGCTGTTAGGATCATCAGATGGCGGCTGCCTTATCTAATTCGTTAGCTTGTTTTCTCGTTTCCGTCCTTTAGTTTGCGCACACTGCTGTTATTGTTTGTTTCACATGACGCGGCATCCTTTGCCGTGAAATGGGACCAAGCATGTACGGTGCACGAGTTCCGTCGAAAAGCGGAAGCCAACGGGAGCTATCGAACCGCACGCGGGCAGATACGCTGCGTTGTGGCTGGCCTCCTGGCCTCCTGGCTGCTCAGGTAGTCCACGTGGCAGCGGAGGGATCTGGAGTGGACGCTCCGCTCCCCTGGCCTCCTCGCTATCTCCCGCTCTCTGATGGAGGCTCTTCGACTGCAGCCTCGCTAACGTGCTGCGCTTCACGGAGTCTTTCTCAAAGCCCGTGTCTCCTTGTCCAAACATATGGCGGAGACAGAGGCAGCCTCTAGGCCTTGTTATTGCGCTGCCAATAACAGTTTGTCATGCAGTGAAGCTGAAAGTAGACAAACACAACTAGAGGCACTCTAATTCTGACTAAGTATGGATACAGATGGCAGTGTCATGACATATTTACTTAGACTTTATGTTTAATTCGAGACAGTTTAATTTTAAGACCTTTTTGTATTGAAGTGTTAAATAATTGTAGAGAGCTTTGGATGGTGCCTCACAGTAAACAGTGTGTTGGAGATGGCCTGTAAACTTGGTAGTCGTGATCTTAATGTGTCCAACTAATAGTGACTTAGATCCTATAAAATGACAGTGTGAAGGAGACAGCTTGATACAGCCCAGTGTACGAGACCCCGGGACACTACAGGCCTGGGAGCAGGGCAGTGTGTGTGTGTGGGTGTGTGATTTTGCTGGGTGGGAGGGAGTAAGCTCAGAGAGCCAAGTAAAGAGAATACCAGAGAGCTCTGCAACCCTACTGTTTAATGACATGATTTATGCCCCAGCTCTATTGTGATATTAAGCTAAACTTTTCCAAATGTTCGTATGTTTCCAATTAGGACCTTGTGAGCATGATGATGTATCTGGCCTCCGCTCGGAGTGCCGTGCTGGTGGATCGCAGCCATACAGCAGCGAAAACCTCCTCCGTACCGTTTATTTACAAGACAAAAAGAGCCATCAATTCTTTCCTTCGCATACTTTTTTTTCTTCTACAGGATTTGCATGGGACTAATCTCCCTCCCTGTTGTAATGTTGTAATGGTTTGGTTCCATTGCAGTGAAAGAAAAAAAAAAAAAAAACGTTTTGCCTGTTCTTTGTGATCAGAAACTGTGTGTGTCCCCCCAAAAAAGAGTGCCTCTAGCCATAGCAACCGTGTCCACAGACTTGGAGAGAGAGAGAGAGAGAGAGAGAGAGAATGCCTTGTTGAAACAGACTGATGGCCAGCAAGAAGCCAAGGCCTGTATGAGTGTTGATTGCCGGGCCACCCTGCAGAACCAGTCCAGCAGTGAACACTGCCGACTGGACCCAGCACCCCCCCAGCTGGTAGGGGCTGGAGGGCCGGAGGTCTGAAGGGGTGGAGGGCTGGAGGACGAACCTTAATTTGAGTGACTGGGCTGGAGGATCTCTTGTCGTTCTTCAGGGCGGAGGGGGAGATGGGGCCACTGGGGGGCTGGGGGAGAGGAGGCATCTTGGCTCCAGGTGAGACCTGCATGCTGGCGATCTGGGCGGCATACAGCTGCTGAGAGGAGGAAGAGGAGGAGGGGGAGGAAGAGGAGGAGGGGGAAGAGGAGGAGAGCAACATGGCATTAACATCCAAACCCAGCCACCATTCAATTTTTTTTTTTGTATTTTTGACTGTGTATTTTGTACTCTCTCTTTCTCTCTCTCCCTCTCTCCTCTCCCATAATGCTCTCTCTCCTTCTCCACTCTCTCACATCTTCCCTCCTTTCCACGGTTGGCAGAGAACCTCCATCAAAGGTCTTAACTGTATTTCAAAAGGCCTAGTCCAGGGAGGAGAGACAGCAGCCTTCTAACCACACAGAGATGGCTTTCATTCAACACGCTTGGTCGGAGTCCTCTTTTTCCACTCTGCACAGGGACGAGGTTTCAGACGGAGCTGGCTGTTTGGAGCTCTCCTTTCCCTTCAATCTGGGACTACGCAGCTTCCCATTGCCTGTGTTTCCCTCTATTCTGGGGCTACGCAGCTTCCTATTGGCTGTCTGCTCCTACTTGGGGTCTATGCAGCTGCCTATTGGCTGGGTTTGGCCTGTCTCTCCCCTGCCACCTGAGCTGCTCCTACCCAGCATGGCCACCCTCCCTCACGGGTTAGAAAACCCGAATCCAGTTGGACTCCCATCACACAAGACACTGAACACATTATATTATTAAGGGTCCGGATCTACACAAAGAACATTGATGTCATCAGTCTTATTTTCCTTGGCGTTAAATCAGTGACTTCCCAAACCGGTGATGATTTACCACTCAGACGTGTGTGGTTGGGACCACTGGCGCGGCGCTCAGTGACAATTGCTTGTAGAGAGGCAGGACTGTGAAGAATATTCTAGATGTCTCTACTGGCCTGATTATCTGGCACCCACTCTGGCTCGTGGTTAGGAAAACTGATATGAGGTTTGAGGGAATTTCAGAAAGCTAAATTGTAAAGCACACATCCCATTATCGGACGTCGGGGTCAGGTACAGATCATATGTTAAATAAAGTCTAGTGGCTACTGTAGGCCAACAGGACACAAAACATGCATTCACACAAACTCACACACACAAACCGTCAACATACAAGTTACTGTGAATAGATAATGTGTGTCACAAACATTAATATAAATATGTTTAGGTTAGCCAGTCTAGAGGAAGTTGGCTAGAGTTGATTGGAGGAAGTTTTGTAATTCTCTCCCACTAAGAGACCCACATCAGTACATATGTCTGTATTGATAGGCCACCAGGCACATAGTCAAATGATCTTTTGTCTCCTACAGCCAATGGCAGCGGGTCTATCAAACATCCATTTCCTGCCCCTCCCCTCTATAAAGACAGACTTCACCCTCCAGACAAACACTCCATGACTGTCCCACTGTACCTGGCAGCTCCCTCCACCCTGCCTAGATATCCCTCCCTTGTCTCCAAGCTAGCCAATAACATGGTGCTGTCGAGGCAGTTCCTGTTGGCAGGACCAATCAGCGTTGCCCTTCTCCTTCCTTGTCGGGAGTGGGCTGGGCCTGTTCCTGACAGGCCAAGTCTGTGTGGATGGAAGCAGCTGGCCAGTCCAGTCTGCTGGCCGGGGCGGCCCCACCCTCACCGCTGCAGACTGCAAGTCAAACAAAGCACTTTGTGTCCGCGCACATATCTCCAGCTATAAACACGTATGCTCTCCTGCAAGAAACTTTATCGCTGCCACATCATCGCAGCACAAAAGGTCTATTCTTCCTGGGGACCCGGGGCGAACAACAGCACATGGGCAGCGGAAATGACAGGCTGATTACGTTCCCACAACGATAGCGCTGCCCCCACCTCCCTCACAAACAGCCTTTTGTCTTCGGAAGGACTGGCCACGGCATGGCCATGGTGCTATTTTTTACCCTCGCAAAATCAATCTCTCTAATACCATCACCATGGAGTTCACTGAGGCACTTTAGGTTATAGTGACATTTGTTGCTTGCGGTCGTACGTGTGTGTGTGTGTAGGATGAGTGTGTTTTCCTGTCCTCCAACTCCCAGTCTGAGAGTCCCCGTGTCTCCAGACTCCATGCGAGGCTCAGAGGCCGTGCGGAAGTGAAGTCTGCTGTACAGATGTTTGTTAACAACGCTCTAGATGGGCAAAGACCCTGACCTCAAGTGGGAAGAACTTTATTGTTCCGGAAAAGAGCATAATTGGGCTTTGCTTCAAATTAGAGGCAGTCGAGCTGGCTTTTGTGAGGCCTGATTAGCAGGTCAGAGCCATAGGGGCGAGGAGCTGAGAGGCCAGGGGGGCACTGGCAACAGATAGCCTCCAGGAGCTCAGAAACAATAAATACAATCAGGAGGGCAGCCAGACGGGAGGTGAGACACGCACACACAGCCCCTCAAACACGCACAGCCTCTCGACCCCCGTCCCCTCACGGACGGGCTGGGGCTGCCACGTCTCTGCTGCCCTCTCTGGAGAGGCGTTGGGGGTGGTGTGTGTGTGTGCGCTGACTAGCTGGAGGCAGGAGAGGCACAAAGAGGCTGAGGGAGGAAGAGAAAGAATGAGGGAAGGAGCGAGGTCGGCGGACAGGAGGGGAGGGAAGGAGAGGAGACGAGGGGGGAGGGGGGAAGGGGGTGCCGCAGCGCTGCTTCTGGTTCAGGTTCAGGCAGTCTGACTTGTCTGGCCTTCACCAGGGCACACGCTGCAGTCCCCCGAGTGGAGGACATCTGCCGGCCTCACGAAGGCCTTAGAGGACCTCCGTCCTGGGCTCCCACTCCGGCTCCCCCCTCCTCTACCTCCTTCCTTTCCACCTCCCCTTCCTCCTCCTCCTCCTCATCCTCCTTCCTCCCCCTATTCTTCCCCTTCCTCCTCCTCCCCCTCTGCCTCCACCCTCCTCCTCCACCCTTCTCCCTCCCTCCCTCCTCCTCCATCCTCCCTCCCCCCCCCCACTCCTCCTTCTCCCAGGCAGCTTGCTGGTCAAAGGCAGCAGAAGGTGACTGCGGTAATGAGGGTCAGGCTGAAAGTCAATGGTGAGGTAGGGACCCGCGCTGGCGCCGTGCCCCCAGGACCGCACAGACGTGCAGCGGGTCGGGACCTGGGTCAGTCCACCCCCCCAAGGCCCCCCAACCCTCTCCGTCTCATCCTCCTTTGTCTGCACACAGTCGGACACGCTCGTACAGCCAAACATTGTTCTGTTTACCGACAACAGAACAGGCCGCTGTGTTCATGTGTGTATGCATACATGTCCAGAGAAACGCAGAGGGAGGTTTCCTGCACCTCAGCCTAGCGTGGGTATTCCTGCCCCCTCAACCCCTCCCTGTGTTACAGACACAGAGAGAGACCACTGCTGCCAAGGCTCTCCAGGGGATGCTGCTATTTCAGCCACAACACACAAACACACACACTCCAGACACAAAGCCCTCCTACAATATCCTCTCAAAGAAAACACACAGAGCTCAAGAACAAATATACCTCAGGCACACACAGACACATACGCTATATCTCTCACATGTACACACACACGCGCACACACACACACGCGCAGAAACCTTTTTCCTCTCCCTTCTCCTCTCCCTCCTTCCCTGCCTCCCAGAAGAACAGTGGCACCACCTCAGCAGCATGGATTCCAGATGAACGTGCCAGGCCCAAGGTCAGCCTGTTAGCCTCTGGTAATTAAATACAAGACCTCTCGAGGCTCGCCCCGGGGTTCAAGCGAGCCGTCGGCTTTTCTGCCTGCGACGACATTACGGTGAGATTACACACCCGGCTGGCGGTGTCGGACCTCACGGCCCTCGCTCACACCGTGGGCCCTGGGCCGCTCCACTCTGCAGGGGGCTGACTAGACATCTCTCCTCACAGGCCACGGGGCGTTCTCCGTATCAGCATTATCCCTGTCAACATTGGCGGTGTCTGCTTGGAGCTGTGTTTCACTTTCGTGGGACAACAGTCCTCATGGAGCAGTCGTTCCTCTGCAGGCTGATTCTGCACACGTTTCGTTTTTTCGGGAATTTGTTTGGTCAAAGGGGAGGAAAGCGAAGGAGAACGGCTGTAAAGTCATCTTGATAAGAGGTCGACCAAGACACCTCTGTGATCAGTGGACTGAGAGCGGAACATGAGGCGGGGGCTTGGGGGCAGAGAGAGAGAGAGAGAGAGAGAGAGAAAAACAAGCTTGGGCATCTTGTTTTTCCGGAAGGAGATGATCCGGGCCATAGCTGAGTGACAGATGCTGGCAAATACAGTGGCAGATTCTGACAGTGGTTCTGCTCCAAGCCATGACGGTGCATTACACTCCTACCACAACTGAGACCTCACCCACGACACAAAAACACGACTAATCCGCGCACGGTATACCCACACTGTCGTTTTGACGTTGCTATAACGAGTTTGCTCTTGCTATTGGTGGGAAAGGTTTGCTATTGTTCGGTCAATGTACAATCTCTGAGGCAGTAGGTTTCTCCAGTAACACCCCCCCCCCCCCTACGCACACCCACACCCCCCCCGCCCTCTCCACCCTCTCCACCTCTCACCCCCTCCACCCTTCACCCCCTCCCTCCCTCTGCCTCAGTCACCTCTGTGTTGCCCGAGCTGAGCGCTGGGGTGGACATGAGGGCATTAATCGTGCTCCAGTGCCCCACGACCATTCAGAAGGCATGGCAGCGCCAGCCCTGTTTGCCACAAGGCTTGTACAGGCTCATTGCCCAGGGCGCCAAGGCGGGCTGACCCAGGCCAGGCCCAGATGTCGGGGGGGGGAGGCAGGCGTCCTGGTGCACTGCGCCGATGCTTTCCAGTATGGCTCAACATCTGGCTCATCTGCTGGCAACCACCCTGCTCCCCTCCACCCCCACTCCCTCCCTCCTCCCTCTCATCTCGGTCTTTCTTTCTTCCGAGTCTCTCCCTCTCCTTCTGCTAATGTCACACACACACACACTCACACACACACACACACACACACATGCAGACTGTACACACACACACACGCACAGTGCTCGTATCAAGCCAGACCGTCCTGGCTAACACCGCGTGAGTTCTGCAGACCCAGAGCTCACGGCCATCAGTCAGGCCCCAGAGCCCGCCTTCCCATTCTGCTGCCTCTCCCAGCATTATCAACACTATCTGTCCATCTGTCCCTCTGTTCGCCACAGCATCCATCCAGCTGCTCACCTAGCCAGCCCATTAGCTAGTGCTTCGCTCGCAGCCAGCACCGCTGCACAGCTCTGGGTTACCTTCAAAGACCCGGCTCCTCTCCTCGCAAACACAGAAACAGATGCTCCCTCTGTCTGTTTCTCTCTCTCTCTCCCTCCCCCCACCCTGGCCTACCTCTCTCTCTCTCCCCCAAACTCAAAGTAAAAAGTGCCTCGCTCGTTTGGATACGACAGCTCCACACCGGCATTTGCATCCAAACAAAAGATAATACCAGGTTTGCCTTCCCTGTCTGCCTCCCAGTCAGAGAGTCTCCGACGGCAGAGTCATCCCTGTCACTCCTGCCTCCACGCACACAGAGTGGCCCTCCAGTCCGCTGGCGCTCTGGCCTGGTCCGGTCCTCATTGCGACGGTGGGCTCCCCCGCGGGTATTACCCCAGGAGCCCAGAGCCTGGGCCAGGTTCACTTTTGTTCCGCTTGCAACGCCCTGAGTGATGCCGTCTCCACTGTGATGGATGGTAATTGTAGTGTAAAGTCACCACTCAAGCAATTTAACATCCAATATTTTAAAGCTTAAGGATGAGGCGGGCCTGGGCAATTTTGGGTGGGGGAGGGGGGAGAAGGAAAGTAGGGAGAGTGACAAGCAGACAGGGGGAGAGGAAGGAAATGAGAGGAAGCAGGGAGGGTTACGCACAAAGTAGAAGGCCGGGGAGAGGAACAGGGGCGCGGAGACGGGATAGAGACAGGATGAGGGACAGAGAGAGAACGAGAGAAAGGAAAGAGATAAGCAGAGAGAAGGGGGAAGCATGTGACTGAGTGAAAGCAGAGGGTTCTATTTATTTAGTCCTAACTCTGATCCCTGGTAGAGAGGACACAGATGTTCTGCTTTATCCAATGATGCTTTCCCTAAAACTGCTTAAACCCCAAAGTCTGTTTCCAATGATAAAATACGGTCCTGTCTGTCGCAGAGTCTGTTCTCCTGTTTATCAAGCTGGTAATAGGGGGCAAACACAATATATCTAGCTCACATGAGCTTTAAGGAAATTGTTTTCCACTTGGTGCAATTGCGAGGGAGATGTACAAACAACAAATTAAGTGCATGGCCAAATAGAAAATTCTTTTGTGGGATTAGGAAAATTCCCTCTCTTGTCTTCCCACTCAATTGATCGGAGTAGGTGGTCGAGGCGCGTCCAGGGGTACAATCTGAGCACAATTTCCTGCTTGAGGTGAGAGGTGTCAGTTGTAATCAGAAGGGGACAGTCGTGGACGGGGCCATTGTTTCCTGCCTGTGGCCGCCTCATCCCAGACCTGAGTGGAAGCTAATGAAGAGGGGCGTGCCGTCGGAGACATAGTTTACACACCTTCTCTCTTGTGACTCCAGCACCAGGACCAATCTGTCACAGATACATTGAGTGAAATTGCCCTGTTGTACGACGGCGCCCTGTGACAGCCAGCCAGCCAGCCATTCCGCCAGTCAGCCAGCCAGCCAGCCAGCCAGCCACCGGGATCGCACGATTGTCGCGAACGGACGGCCCTGTATTGACAAGCGAACGACCCCCCCCCACCGCCCCCCTCCCCCCAACACTCATACGCAGGCTTGAGGATTCATTTACATGCTTCAGCTTTAAGCCTTTGTTACCTCGTCATGTTTCCCCCTCTCTCAGTCAGAGAAAGGGCAGAGGAGGAGAGTGGGGAGGGAGGGTGGGCATCCCTGTCCCCCAGCCCAGACTGTTATGACAGTGGAGACGGTGAGAAGATGCGTCTCCAGCATTAAGACTGACAGAGCGGCTAGCCTCGCTCACTGGATGGCTGAGCACATTACGGCTGCTGCATTGTGGGAATTAATTCCTCCAATAAGACAATTTTTTAAGGTTCATATATTTCACAATCTAAACTGAGTAAATTGGGGAAAATTATACCTTGCCAGGATGCTGACAGGGAGAGATATTTTAATTAGGGAGGCAAGCTGAGCCAATGCCGCGTGGACGAGGGGGGGCGGGGCCTCCCAGCACAGGAAGTGCTGGGCAGGGAGACACAGGTGAGGGGGCTCCTTTCAGGGGCCAGCTACCTGTGCAGTCATGCGTGAAAAACAAACCTCGGTGATATGGCCATTACCGATTATGCACCCGCACACACACACGCACGCACACGCCGACAATTAGCCCGGTAGAGGCCCTGTTTAAAACATTAGCACAATAAACACCAGCCAAACCACCGAGCGCGGATTGAAAACCCCACGAACAAAGAGGGGTGATTTCATAGGGAAGGACAGAGCTTCCTGGGCTTTGAAGGAGACGCTGGATGCGTTGTTTTCCGTCACCAGAGTCCAGAGAGACGGCCAGAGCGGGACCACTGGCACGTCTCTTTGCTCACTGTCGGACCAACGGCGTCTCCGCATCTCCTCTCGCCACAAATGACGCGTCTCCGCTTTATAGCTCCGTTGTTCCAGTTTGCTCCAGCAGCATCTTGCCTGCATCCTCTTTTGTCCTGATGTGACTGGCGTCGCACACATAAACACGCGTGCCTGGGGCCCGCTCACACACACGCACCACTCAAAAGCACCACAAACACACACACATACACACGCTGTGCTAGTCCTTGGCTCTTGGCACCCCGGCCAATCGACTGCTCGACACAGGAAGACAGTCAATAATGTTATTATCAGTTGGAAGGGGGAAGTTAACTTAATCATTTCCATTTCTGGCTTGATATGATGTTTTAATGATGCTGCCTACCAGTGCTTTGTAGAAAAAGAGAAGGCAGTCGCAGGGCTTGTTGATCTCAGCCATGGAGGAAAGGGCATGTTTGACTAGCCTTGCTGTTTTAAGGAGAATCTCTTGGCAGGGTAAATAGCAGCTGGAGTATGAATCTACAGCAAGCGGACAGACTTCAATTAATGGGAATGCACTTCTTTTTGTTTACTGTGTTCGGTAAAGGTCAGCCAAGTCATGGTCTAGCAAGCTCTGGTTCAGTCCATTCCCAGGGTTAAATACATTATCAGAATTAATGACCTGAACCCCCTTCCTCTCCTTTACCCTCCTGTCCTCTCCTCTCTCCTCCCCTTCCATGACACCCGGTCCAACCCTCAGATATATGACAGATATATGAGATATATGACCTGGAGCTGCTCTATCAATAGAACACCTCAGCACCAATGGGTTATCCCTTGTTCTGGAACCTTCTCTGCAGTGCATCGACACATGCCAGGGAAAACACACACACGCACGCACTGTCCGGTCCTCTCTCACACTACCTCTCACACCCTGTATGATCCACGCCCATACTACCCCGAACACACTGTAAAGGAACATGAACATACAGACACACACACGCGCCCCACATACACACCACATACACATGCAAACACACCATCCACATATACGTACACATGTATACACACATATACCCCCCCCCCTCATCAATAAAACACACGTACACATCCATCCACAACTGCACACACACACACACAGCCTCCTCAACCCGAGCACTCACACCACACCACACCTTCTTCCATCCAGAGGATGGTTCCTCCCGAGCCTGCGTGATAAGCCACAGCTCTCCTGCTCTCCAGCTCCAGCTGCAAGCATTGTTAGGACTTGTCAAGCCTCATTAATGCTGAGAGCGATAAGCTCTGAAGGACAAATTGTGCTCGTGTATCAGCAAGAAAGAAGGGGGGGGGGAAGCAACAAGACCCTGTCCTCTCTTTCTCCCTGTCGGTCTCTTTTCTTCTTTCTCCCTTGTTTCTGTTTTGCCACCAGCCTGGCCAGCTTAATGTCTAACTGCTATCCTCAACTTATCACCACTGTTGACTAAACAAGCGGAGCTACAAATGTAGCGCTAGCACAGCTGTTCGTGTGCCTCACTTCTTACTCTCTATTTAGTTTCCAAGACAGATGACTTAGATACAACAGTTTTTGAAATATTTAGATACAATAAACATAAGTTTCAATGGTGTCTTGTCTTTCTTCTGTGGCCACAAAAGGCTTTGATAATACCAAATCAAGCAGACAGCAGGAGAAAAGCACGATGGGAATCATAGATAATAACTTCCCTGAACTTCCATTTCATATATAGAAATGTATTAAGGGAAAAGGAACGGTTATCAATCTGGAAATCAGGAATCTGATCAAATTTATGAGAGTGCCTGGATAATGGTGTTACAGTAATGACAATGATAATGGCCTGGAGGTTAAAAGATTTTCGCAGATAATTATCTTTATTAAACATTATTGCCTGAGGTTAGCCCCTGACTAAAGTTCAGCAGGTGAGAGAGAGAGAGAGAGAGAGAGAGAGAGAGAGAGAGAGAGAGAGAGAGGAGGGTGGGGGAGACAGAGAGAGGGGATTATGAATGTGTGGGAATGTGTGTGTGAGAAAGAGAGAGAGAGGGTTAAAGAGAGAAGTAGAGAGAGGGAGAAGTAGAGAGAGAGAGACAGAGAGAGAGAGAGAGAGACCTGTGAGAATGCTCCTGGTGGTGCCTGCGGGGCTTGGAGCCTATCCCAGCATTCTCTCTGCCTCCTCACATTCTCTGCCCTGGGAGAGCCTCCTGCTACACAGAGTCTGACAGGACCATGGATGTTCTACTTTCTCTGCCACCATCTCTCTCTGTCTTCCACTTTATTTGATATGCACACAAGCTTACACAAGCACACACACACACACACACACACACACACACACACTTATACAATGTACACTGCACTGAGCATTGTAACACAGGCACATTACCACCAATCTTAGCCAGCTAATAAAACAGAAGATCTAATATCCTAATATCCTAATATAATAACATCCAGCGTAACACTCTGAGATTCGAGCTACCTGGAGTGATGCTGATTCTCTTTAATGGCTGTTATTATCCTGCCTCCCCTTCTCTGGAGGCGCTAGGGGGGTTCAATCCTCCATAAAACAGGCTAAATAGCACGAGCACAGTGATCATCTGCTGGGAGCCTGGGCCTCCAGGATTATTTAGCGAGCAGCTCATTACTTAGCATACAGCTGCACTGACGTCTCGGTGCCCTGGAGCTTGGCAGAGGCCCGAGTCTCCTCCGTCGTAGCACATACCTGGAGCTGGAGGGGGCTGAGTCCTGACGCGGCCGCAGCTGCCATTGTGGATGGAATGAACTGCACCGGGTAGTTATCACCTGCCGGAGTGAGAGGAGGGAGAGAGGAAGGGAGGGGAGGGGAGGGGAGGGAGGGAGGGGGGAGAGAACAATGCAAGCAGGTTGAGACAATGAGCAGGCCTACAGCGTCCGGACAAGTGCCAACACGGTCCCCCCCCCCCCCCCGCGCTACCTCCCCCACTGCCCCCCCCCTCCTCCCCCCCTCGTTAAGGAGTGCAGAGCTGGGTAGAGACGAGGCAGACAAGGCCCTCGGCTCCCGGCCCAAACATCTGCACCAACAAAAGGCTCAGCTGGCCCGACTGGAGCGGGATTACCCAGGAACGTACAGTACCACCCCCCCCCCCCACACACACACACCCCAACCCCTCCCATCCACACCATCCACCCCACCTACGCCCTCTCCACCCCCCCTCCCTGTTCACAGGGAGAGAGAGACAAGAAGGCATCGTGACAGTTGACAAGTTGAGTTTTTTGGGGCTTGTTTGGTGTGTGTGTGTTTATTTGTGCCTGTGTGTGTGTGCGTGGTAAATATCTCGGAGGTGATTTGTGATGACACAGATGAAGCGGCGTGTTCTCTCAGGCTCTGCCGACTCGTCTGCTATTGTCTGAGGCGCCATTGTTTGCTTTCACGCCGATTGTTTTGGCACTGCCGGCAGAGCACTTGTTTCTCAACCGGTTAGAACAAGCGTGTAGTTACAAAAACATGGGTAACAAATACATTCTTATCTCCTTATCGCCGTGTAGCAACCGTGTATGAATTACCTTCTAAGTAGAACCCTTTTATAGCTGCTCAGAGCCTTGGCTGGCTGTCGTGGCTAGGTTTGACTGACATGCATGGAACAAGCAAGGGGGGGAGGGGGGGGGGTCTATGATTGATGTCCGGGAGGGTGTTGAGTGTGTAACTTAGTACCAGAAGCTTTCACACACTCAGTCCAGTGTGCGGAGACCGAAAGAACAGCCCCTGTGAGACAGATCAGTGAAGTGCTTTCTGACTGGTCGGCCGGCCGTCTGGCCGTCTGGCCGGCTGGATGTCTCGCAGAGGGGAGGAGGTTTTGACAGAAGCCTGTGTATGGGGGGGGGGGGGGGGGGGGGTGGATGTGTGTGGAGTTGGCCCCCGTTCAGACCCCACTTCTGCCTGTCACTTCTCCTCACAAACATATGGAGCCATTAAGCCTCAGGCACGAGGGTAAATGTATATGCCGTCTCTCTTACTGTGCCCTCGGCCCCCGCGCCGCAATCTTGTACAGCACAGCATATCGTGATACAGCCAGGGAAATTCAAGCCCCATTTAAGGGCAGGGGCAAATAAAGTAGACATACCCGTAGAGTGATTTCAAATAGTGAGAGGGGGAGGGCAGGGGAGGGGTGGGGTGGGGGGGCAGGGCAGGGAGCCGAGGGTCATTATACCCACCACCTCAATGGCCCCGTTTCCTCACCTCTTCTTTATCAGCATGATGACTACGACCCTCTAAGGTGTGCGAGGGAGCGAGACGGGACCCTGGCTGTCACGGCGGGCGCTTGCGTGTTTCCCGAGCGAGGACGTTGGGGGGAGCTGGCAGGGTGGAAGGATGTCAGATGACATCAGATGAGACCAGGTCAGGTGTCAAGTTGTGTGTGTGTGGGGGGAGGGGGGGGGGGGGGCAGACTGGTGGGACCTGGGCCAGGCCTGTCCCATGCTCCAGCCCCGGCATCAGGATGCCAGGGGCCCCCGGTGACGACGCCGTGGCTTGGGTAACGTCTCACTGGGTATGTGTGTGCGTGCGCGTGGGCAAGGGAGGGGATTCAAAGAACCATTCCAACTCGCAAAACAGGACAGCCCCCCTGTGACATGTCACGCGCTCCCATGGACGTGGGAGGGCAGGAGCGCGCCGCCGCACAGAGGTCGCGTGTCACCGCAGCACGACGTCTACGAGGAGCCGTCCGCGGGTCCCCCCATCACACCTCAGAGAAGACACCCAGCCGCCGAGTCATGTCTCAGACCCATTAAGGCCTGCGTGTCTGTGTACACACAGTGTCTGTGTACACACAGTGTCTGTGTACACACAGTGTCTGTGTACACACAGTGGGGAGGGGGTGGGCTTTGGGAGCGGCTGTCTTTGCGGTGTGTGTGTCTGTCTGTCTGTCGGCAGGCCTATTTGTTTAAAGGATGACCTGCGTCTGTGCTGTCGCCATGCTGCACTGGGCCATTGAGCCCAGTCTGAGGCCGCTGGCCGCTGGGCCGCTGGGCTGGGATGGCCCTGTCGGGGTCGGGGTCATAAGCAGGAGACCCCGGGACTGTCTCCTCCTGATGACATCAGATTAGCGCGACTCAGCGTGGGAGGGAGCACTTGGCCAGTGCGTTCATGGGGGACGGCCCCAGCAGTGGACAGGCTGGTCGTGAGAGGCCACGCTGGATGCGCTGGGGGATCGTTCGTGGTAATAGTGGTTCTCGGGTCATTCTGTTGACTATAGGGCTCGTTTTACTGTTCGGTTATGTGCTCATGAATAATTCAGGAGCCGCATATGAGAAGGCCCCCTTGCCGGGGCTCCATAACAACTCCTGTTATCTCAACCAAAACGCTTTCCGCCGTCAAACGTACACTGGAGGAACGCATGATAACAGCCCCCCCTCTCCTCCCCTCCTGCCCCCCCCCCCCCTGAACCACCCTGGTGCTTTGTTCCAGCTGTCATGGCTCTGTAGTTCCAAAATAGCTGACTTTTTCTTTCTTTTTTTAATGCTGTGGCTTTATAGTTCATCTATTTGCTGTGCGAACTACCACTCCCTTTCATGTTGTGTTGTTCACCTGCTGACGACTGGCTGTTCCCGTCACTCTGTGCCTGTATCCGGAGCTGTGTTGTGTGTGCGTGTGTGCGCGTGTGCGCAGAACGCATTGTGTTGCCTCTGCGTTTTGACAAGGCGCTAACAAAAGCGACGTTTGGCGAGATCTGGTAGACCGGAGGAGACCATTGACTTTCCCGCCTCTTTGCGACTAGCGTAAATCCTGCCGTGGCAGGTCTTCCTCTCCCAGCTTCTAGCTTGCCCTCGTCCCTCACTCTCCATTCACCGCCTTCTGGTTCTCCAGGTCCCCAGGCAACTACGGTGCCAAACAGGAGTTTGCCGAATCAAGGCTTCTTGTATTTTTCTGTTTACCTCCACAGGTTACACAATAATATTTGCTGGGAGTGACAAGACCTTTGCAGTGCCAGACCAGACACAGTTAGGCTGTGCCAGATTGGGCCAAATGAGAGCTGGAGAGTGTCTGGGAGCTCTCCAGGATAGGGATGTGGTTTAATATTTAATTACAGCAGCTCAGAGTGGCACATCTTTAATTCAGCCAACAATGAGGCGAGGAGACATGGGCTAAGGGTTAGTGCCCTGGCAGGGAGTCAATCAACACGCTGTTGCAATTTCCCACAAATTTGTTTTCTGATTTGGAATGCTCGCGTGCAGAGCCTCTCTGTCTCTCCCTCTCTCCGCTCGTCAGACAAAAGGAAACGTGAGGCATGCCGCTACAGGCACCAGGATCACTAGCTCCTCAATGAGGGGGACTCAATATTCCTGTTCAGTTCATAGAAACGTTTTTCGCTTGATCCTTTTTACTGATTCAATTTGAAGGTGAAACGGACTGAATCCTGAAGTAATGCTCAGCTCGTGCTGGAAGGAGAGTTGGGTATGGCGTGCCGGGCGCGGGTATTGTGTTTTCGCTCAAACTGATTCTTGGATAGTGATCATAGTAAAGGTACATCGGGACACTTTCATGTTGAAAAGCTGTTTACATTCCTCCGGTCCACTACCCATATCTATTGTTCCACCGGCAGGCAGGCAGGCAGGCAGGCAGGCAGGCAGGCAGGCAGGCAGGCACACTGCCTTAAACGAAAACGCATCCAAGGTTTTTTCCCCCATTCCAAGGTGACACAGAATGGATGTGCGTCATTCAGCAGACTGAGGAGGCCATCCTGCCTCTGTCTTTGATGGTGTGAGGACTTTCACAAGGTTCTGAGTACATTTTTATTAACAGTCTCTACAGAGACACGAACAACTACTTTTTTATGACATACAATACAGACAATAAAGACTGTAACATGAGGAGGGCACAGGTGACACAAGTGTACCGAGAGAGGTGGAGAGAGACAGAGAGAAAAGAGAGACATATAGAGAGAGAGTGAATAAAGAAATTTTCAACGAGTTAGTGTGTGTAAAGGGAGAAAAGAGGAAACAGAACAAAAGAGTCTGTGAAATAGAAAAGAGAGTGAAACAGAGAGGTGGGAGGGTGTATAGATAAGGTACAGATAACATAGAGGTAGAATAGAGAGAGAGGAATAGAAAGAGAGAGAGAGAGAGAAAGAGAGAGAGAAAGAGAGAGAGGGGGGTGTATAGTGGAAGCACAGAGAGGAGAGAGAGAGAGTCATCGAGAGGTAGAGGAGGGGGAGGGGGGAGAGGGACAGTGTATGTGAAGAGAGTAAACATAATAGAGAGAGAGACGGGGGAGAGAGAGAGAAGGGGCAAGAGAGAGAGATATAAAGAGAGAGCGATGTAGAAAGAGAGAGAGAGAGAGAGAGAGAGAAAGAGAGAGAGAGATAAAGAGAGAGAGATGTAGAGAGAGAGAGAGAGAGAGAGAGAGAGAGAGAGAGAGAGAGAGATAGAGAGAGAGAGAGAGTAGAGAGAGAGAGAGAGAGAGAGAGAGAGAGAGATAAAGAGAGAGAGATGTAGAGAGAGAGAGAGAGAGAGAGAGAGAGAGATCATACCTGGCTTGTAGGAGAGTCCCGGGGGGAAGAGGAAGCCTTGCTGTGCAGCGGCGGCTGCTGCCAGCGTCCGCTGGTCGTGTGGAAAAATGGGGATCATGAGCGGAGGCATGTGACCCTGGACCTGATGAACAGAGAGGGAGCGGAGATCAGAGAGATGCCCCGGCACACACACACACACACACACACGGGCACCCAGGGCCATGGAGCCAAGCAGGGGGAAAGACCAGATCACAGAGCAGCCTAACGTGTCCTGACAGGGGTTCTCCTCCACACACGGCCCTCGTGTGCTCACACAATACCTGGCCCCGGCCACGCCAGCGCATAATCCCAGCCACGATTTCACATCAGCACATCAAAGCAGCCGGCACACGTGTATTGTCCCCCCCCCCCACCCCCCCCGGCCCGGTGGGGTGTGACAGGAAGGAGTCTGGGGATGGGAAGAGGGGAGGGGGCAGGGTGGGTGGGAGGGAGGAGGGGGGGGGGTACCTGTGGTGGGTTATGTTTGGTAGGGGAAGCACTGACAGTGACTGATAGGGAATGATAGGTACAAGGTGGAGTGGGGATTGACTAAAGCAATGTCCTGAGGCTATCAGTTACCAGTGTCACTTGTTGGAGCGGCACATGAGCACACACGCACACACACACACACACAGACACACACTCTGACTGACAGGGGAGGATCAGCTGAGATATACAGTACAATTGCTCCCCATTCCTGTATTTTTGAACAATAATTCAAGAAGATGATAAAAGCCTGGGCACGGCCTAATTTACTGCCCATACTCTCAACCCGAGGGGAAATAGCATGCATCCCAAAAGTGCTGTCCGTTTGTGATCATTCATTTTAACGTCCAGAGCCATTCTCTGTGGCCCTTGTATCAACCTCTGCTTCTCAACCTGTCTAAACTGCTCCAGTCTAATATTATTAACCTTCACTGTCTATCCTGATGCTGACTCTCATCTCTGAATAAAAAATGTGCTGCAAGTGTTTAAATAAATGTGTGTGTGTGTATATGCTGGTGTTTCTGTGTGTGTCTATGTGTGTGTGTGGGTGTCCTATGTGTGTGTGCGTGTGTGTGTATGTGTTTCTGTGTGTGTCTATGTGTGTGTGAGTGTATGGATGTGCGTGTGTGTCTGTGTGTGTGTGTGTGTTACAGGGGGAGTAGTGGATGTCTCAGAGCCAGTGTGTGGGAGTCAGATAGGTGAGGACACATGTTGAGAGCCAAGGCAGAGTCCAATCTGGCTGTCATCCCCTGCTTCCTGCCGGCCTGTGACGGCTGCAGTCTGGCTACTGCAGCCCTGAGAGGGTTAATCCTGCATCAGGGCCTGCCCACCTCAGGGGAACCCGCCTGGAAAACAGGTTAATAAAGGTCACCCCCCCTCCCCCGCCCCCCAAAATAAACACTTTACAGAATGTTTCTCCATTCATCCCTCTTTAAAATCAACTCGTAATAAAACGGGTCTGGGCGCAATTACCGCCGCTGCATTGGGGCATGAAATCAACCTGCTATGAGCCGACGACTTTTCCCCCGCGTTCTCGCTGAGGTCTGCTTATGATCTCCACTTTTCACCCCTCCTCGCACCGTACCCCCCCCCCCCCCCTCCACCGCCTCCCATCCCCACGCGCCCTGGCCTGGTGCTTCCCAGGAGCTAGACGTTCTCAGGACCGCTCTATCGATCGCTCCAGAGGTGCCGAGCTAAGACCGAAAACGAAATAAATACAACTGTTTTTGTCCACGGTGAGTTTTAGGGAGAAGTGCAAGTGTAGACAATATGAAAGAATGAGAACATGTGTGATGCTTGTTTTTATTTTCATTTCATTTGTTGTGCTGTAAAATCAAATGAATTTCTGTAAAAAGTGCTGTGAATGGTAGAAAAACTGTGACCCGGGAGATCAGTTGAAATGATCCGAGATAAAAATGTCTGTTTTATAGGAGCTGGTGTTCCAGGTTTCCAGAACCAGAGAGGCTGAGGGATGGCTCTGGGCCCAGCATGTATAGAACATATGGAAAAGTGCAATAATGAATGTCCCAACATGAGGTAAGGCCGGTGGCAGGCGGAGGGATACACCAGGGAGAAGAGGCACTCTGGGTTTGAGTGCCTGGACTATAAAACCAGATGAAGTCTTTTTCTGAATGTACTTCACTGCTCTCTTGGCGTACAGCGGTCCTCCACGCAACCTCCGTCACTCTAAATGTGTTGTCTCCTCTAAAAGGTTGTTAAGGTCGCTCGCAGACGTAATTGCGATTAACCTTATTCACATTAAACTAGCAAAACGAATCAAGCTAAAGCTGTGGTGTTAGAGGGAGACAGCTGCGCCAAATGTGGAACTGATGTGGAACTGGGATTTTAAATAAATAGCATTCAGCTCCTAGGTTTTATCTCCTGCACTGGTAAATTGAATATCACAGTGATAAACATTTCAGGATATATATATTTTTAATAGCATCAGTCTGTCAGTTCAATTATAAAAAATCTGAGTGAGATAGTGTGCATACAAAGTGTATTTAAATGCATCTGTTGTTATGACAGTAATTGCTGCAATGAAATTCAACTGAGAGAAAGTCAATAGGAGAATATAAAAGATCAAATAGACTGAATGTTGTATTCCCCCAAAGCTAAAGATAAAGGCAACATCGGATCCGTCAAACGGCATTGTTTTTTAAATAAAATATATCTAATATACAATTATTATGCCAACAATAAAGAGATAAGTGTGCATTTGGGGAGAAAATAAGATTGAAAATAATGGTTGCGATTTGCTGTAATGAGCTCCATTCATTAAACTTTAATTTAGCCAACTAATGTCAGAAAAAGGGAATCAAAGCCAGAGAGTCTTCAAAGAGGTAGCTAATAGTGGAGGTTAGCTGCTCAGGTTGTCAATTAGGCTGGCATGCTGGCAGTGCAGACAATACCGTTATGGATTTAAACATGGTATCGCTATTATTCTTTGTTTGACTGGAATCATCCGGAAGGAAGAAAACAGGGATACGTTTGGATACATTACAGATGAACTCACATCTCAAACGACTGGGAGTTTGTGTGGGTGTGTGTATAGTTGTGTGTGTGAGTATAGTTGTGTGTATGTGTGTGTGCACCCAACAGCACCCCCTTCTCCCTTCCTCCCATGCCTCGACACAGACACCCCCACCCTGAAAGAGTTAGCCTCAAGTTCATCTGCCTGTGGGCTGGCTGCCCAGAATATTTCTAATGCCAGGATGATCTTGAGGAGTCTGAGGAGAGAATGAAGTGGAGCAGATGTGAGAGGGGCACTTGGGCAGCGTCCTCCACCCTCCAGCTCTCTCTCTCCATCTCTCTCTCTCTCTCTCTCTCTCTCCATCTCTCTCTCTCTCTCTCTCTCTCTCTCTCTCTCTCTCTCTCTCTCTTTCTCTCTCTCTCTATCTCTCTCTCCATATCTCTCTCCGTCTTTCTCACTTCTTGTATGACTGGCTCTCTCTGTCCCTGGTTTTCTCTATCTTTGTAAACACGCAAGTGGCATTGTTGCCCTGACAGCAACCACCCCTCTTTGTCTTAGCAACCGTTAAGAACTGGATAATGCCATTTCAAACCATCTGCCCTCCGACTTCATTAAAGATACATGAATGGGCTATCTTATGAGGAACAGGTGCTATTGTTTGTCCCCAAAGACTCTGCACTAAGGATCTGACTCGGAATACTTGAGGAAGAGCATCTGTAGTGATCAGTCAGACAGAGACTTGGCTGCAGTTCCGGTCTCTCTCTGGAACACACACTGACAGAGGTTTCCACAGGGGGAGGGGGGGGAGGGGGAGATCGGAAGAGAGGAGAGGGGAGGGCGGGGGCAGTGAAAGGAGAGAGAAAAAGGGGGAAAAAAATAGGAGAAGAGGGTGAGAGTTGGGAAAAGAAGAGAGAATGGGATTTTGGTAACTTAAAGTATCTGCATAATTAATTCAGGAAGCCCAGAGCAGGCCAGTATAGTCTGTGTTCCCCCCTGATGAGATCCTGCGTAGCAAAAAAAGGACTCACATATTGTGCGACGATAAATATATTGTATCAGAATAGTAATGTTGTGATCACTGCTCCAGTTGAATCAATGGTATTCGAGGAAGTGATGACTTGCACTACGGTCTACTGCAGAGCTGGACTACTGCTGAGCTGCCACTAATCTAGAAGTCAGGTCAGAGGTTTCAGAGGCCAGGGCTGGGGCCAGGGGGAGGCTGGGGCTAGGGCTGGGGCCATGGCTGGGGGACATGACATCACTTATGTCAACAAACATACACACCTGAAGATGTACACACATGACTGTTAGCATGCATATATGTTGGGGAGTCGAACATTGGGAGGACAAATCAAATGTACGAGCCATTACTGTATTCAACACAGTTCCTGTCAACACTCATGTTCCTCACTGTCTGTAAAAATCTTTACACGCTATACAGATACACACACATACACACACACACTATGCACACAGACACACACCCACATGCAAATCTACACACACACACACATACACACACACACCCCGCGGCTCTGTAGATGACCAAGCCTGTTCTCCTTCCCTATCAAATGAGGAACAGTAGGAGTTGTTTAAACATGTTCAAATTCCCTCTATGTTGATGAGATAGGACAAACCATGGTTAAAAACAGGGAAAAAAGAAACATCTGCTTTTTCCCCTCCCTCCCTGTTTTAAATGTTTTAAAGTTGCTGAAAGGCACAGTGGGAATCTCAGGTGTCATATTCTGCATTCTGCCTGGAACTGACACCTTTCAACATTCAACCCACCAACTGTGTGCGTGAGTGTGTGTTTGTGTGTAAGAAATGTTGTATGAACTCATTAATTGTTTTAAGGATAACTAGCCACAGCTAATAAATAACAGGTCATACTTAGCTGATTTTCTAGCAGGTGCACGTCACATATTTCAATGGTCGGACGAGTCCATAAAATAAAATAAACTGATGCAAGATAACTTTGCAAGACGGATAATAACATAAAAATACAGTAGGGAATTTCTCCATGCACCGTGTCGATAACAAATTGCTTAAAAGTGTTTCTTTTTACACCTAAACTATTTCTGCCAGCAGTTCAACAGCTCCTGAAAAAAAACTCCTTTTCACATCTTCTAGAGGAGTTGGAGCAGAAATCGGGGTGATATAATTTCACCCAGGGAGGACAGTCTCCAGCTGTTACTGTAAGTACTGATAGTTGACACTTTGCCCCCCCCCCCCCCCTCCCCCAGTGCTTTCTACTGACATGCACAGCACACGTCTGCTACAGGATCACCTCAGGAAATCCATCTGAAGGTAAAGCCATCTGAGGGACCCTGGCAGCCTGGCTTCATCTCCACAGTCGTGGGCACCGACACCAAACAGCAGTGTGGTCCCATCACATTGCTGGAGTACTGTGTGTGTGTGTGTGTGTGTGTGGACCGATGTGTGAGTGTGGAGTGTGTGTGCATGCATGTGTGTGTGTGTGTGAGTGTGTAGAAGAGACCAGTGGCTGGGCAAATGCTTTTCTGGAGCCTAACCAGGAGGAAAATCACTGAATGGAACCACTTGTGGGATCCAGAGTCTCTGTGTGCTACTTTGTTCTAGAAAGTTCAATTCATAAAACAATCTGAGAGTTCCCTCTCCACACATTACTCCCACATCACAGGTCATTTATCAGTTAACCGCACTACTCCAGTGTGAATAGCAGAGCTGGTTTAAGCCCAAATCCCTCCACACACACACACACACACACACACACAGGCCAGGGTTCTGTTATCGGAGTCCTGCTCTGCTGTGTGGCCTGGCTGTGTTTGGTCTGCGATGGTAATCAGGCGTGTGGATCGATAGATCTGAGGGGGAACTTTGATCCCTCTGACTCCTGCCTGGAATTAAGGCCAGACCTCGGCTTCCCTGCAGCCCCCACCTCGCCCCACGCCGCCCCGCCCAGCCACCCACACTGAAGCACATTGTTCCCCCTGACCTGGACGTGAGCAGACTGAAACAAGAGGCCGATCCCCTACACAGAGCTACAGGTCACTGACAAAGGGTCCTTGTCTGGTCGTGGCTCTGACCCCTCTCCGCCCCCCCCCCCCCCCTCCCCCCCTCCTCCTCCCACCGGCCTCCACCAAGCCTCCTATTTAACCAGCAGGTAAAAGATTAACATCTGTAACCAAAGGACCGCTCCCCATTCTGTTGAAGAGATGCTTGAGCAAAGGGCCTGACACAAGTCTAATGAGGCTGGGTTACACCCACCCGCCCAGGCCGCCCAGGGCAGCAGGGAGAGCCATGTGGCTCCGCAGCAGCCTGTGTGCCAGGGAGCGCCGGGCAGGCCAGGCCCAGGGAGCCATGCAGGGAAACCAGAAACTAGGGTGAGGCTGCCTGGGCCGTCTGGCGGAAGAACCAATAGATGACTTCTTGTTACACTAATTCCTTACACAGTAAAACAAGCTCTCTTGGATCAGGGCCATTCCAATATGTCTATATTAAGTCTGCTGCTGTTAAAAAACAGGGCACTCCACCTCCCTCCCCCTCTCCTTACTTCTCTCCCTCCCTCCTCCTCTCACTCCCTCCTGCCTGCCTGGCTTCCCAGCCCCCAAACTAAAGAAGGGATAGCGTGCCACACCATTCACCATTCATAGGAATAGACAAGAAATACATAACTGTTATAAAAGAGAAGTACTAAAAGACCTAATTGTCAAAGACAATTGTAACAATGTTATCAAATCATGTAAGATGTCATTGAATCTCATTTGCGATGTGGAAAAGCATTTTTAAACAAGAAAAATGTCAATAGTACAAAGCAATAAAACTGTGCCGGTCCCCTGAGAATGGACATGAAACGTGATCAATGTAGATTCAAGAGAAACTGTGTACTTAAGAAAAATTCTTGTAGAGCCTCAAAGACCTTAAATGTAATTTAGTTTTGTAAATATTTCTGGTAATTGGATTTGTATTGAATATAAAATATCAAAGATGGGCCTTGGGCTCTGTTCTGGTTAAAGCTTTTTTGAGTCAAAGTTAAGTATGTATAGAGATGGTTTGTGTCTGTCTGTCTCTCTGTGTGACTTTGCCTCTCTACACACGCACACACACACACAAACCTTTTTACATTTGTCACCCTATAGATTAGAATGGATTACACTATCCTGCATATCCAACTTTTCATTAAACAAGAAACATATACAGTATATCGATCATTTTAGATTGAAGACAAAAAGAAAACGGTTTGGCAAGTTGGCATGGTCTGGGAATAGAGTTAAAAAGGTTTTGCGGTAAACTGCCTAAATCCACGGGGACTCCCTCAAGCAGCACGTGTAATGACGGGGAGGAGGAGAACAGACATAAACAAACCCAGGAGTGAATCTGGGGCCAGCATCATTATCCCACATGCCCGACCTTGCTCTCTGGAAATGGGAATAAGCTTTCTGCCATCATTGCAGGGGGCCAGTGTGGCTCTAAAGCATGTTGGACACGGTCTGGGTCAGACAGACAGCCATGAACAGGCAGGGGAGGAAGGGATGGATCCAGTCAAATAAACCCATTCAGAGGTATTGGGAGCTACTTGTGAGCTACTAAAGACATATAGATGTGCTGTATAAATATCCAATAAAAGGACTGAGGGTGTCGCTTTGTGGTGAACATAGCATATTTGAGTTAATATTTTTTTTTTTTCTAGCGCATGATAGCATCAATGCAAATACAGTCAGTCAAAGAGAATATTTGTATTTCCATATTTGGTTAATTCTTTAATTCAAGTCAAACAAACATGATGCTATACATAATCATTGATTTAATTACCTTGCGACAATCAAACCTTACCATGGTTAAGGCCGGGAGGGGATTTCAGAGAGGAGTTACTAAGAGGATGCAGTGTGTCTGGCTTCGGACCACCCCTAATCTAATAATGGTATTGTCCCACATTCAGGTTGGCTGAGCCTCACTGGGCAGGGTGGAGGAGCAGGAGAGGGGAGGACTTCCCCCAAGCCTCTTCCTGTCCTGGCCTCATAGACTGAGCCTCTGTCTTCAGCGCTGCCTCCCAGCAGCTGGGCCCAGGAGAACAACAGAGACTACTCTGTTGTCTGCCAGAAAGCCTGATTGTTACGAGGGGCCACTTGATTACAGGCACATGAGTGTGTCGAGACTTTAAGACACGCTCAAATGTCATGCGCACACCCAATGACAGGCCAGAAAAATGATGAAAAAAAAAAAAAAGTGTCCCAAAAAAAAGAAAGGAAAAAAAATCAAATCTGTGTACTCTATTCTGCGTCTATGAAAAAAGGTCGCAGGACAGAACGGCCCATTCATTGTGTTCCGCGGGGGAATGCTTGGACTCTCCTCCGCCCCGAAAACAAAAAGGCCCCTTTTTTTGCAGCGGCCATGGGCTGAATGCTTTGCTTTGCCACCCCGGCCCTAAGAAAACACGGGGCCCCTTTCTACCCTGCCGGCTGGCTGCGCACACTGGGTCCCATTAATGCAGGGCCTTCTCCCTGTGAGGGAGCCCACTGCGGAGGCCTCGGCCCTGCGAAGCCAACGCAAAGACAAAACAGTTTGCTCAACATTAGCAGGGAAAACACAGGCGGCGCAGAGCGCGAGAGGAAAACTAAGTCAACATCACACTGAAGGATGTGTTCTCCCCTCAACTGATATTTTCCTTTTCGAGCGTCCGGGATACAATGAGCGCTAAGTATGGAGGCCCCCTCCTTCATCCAGGGACGGACTGTGGTGGGCAGGGGAGAAAAAACAGGTGCTTCGTAATGATATTCGCAATAAATAGAGACTGGCTTATGTACCACCTCATGTCGGGATCAGTTGTCGTTCCAGTAAAAGAACTCTTGTGCGGCTGATTTAGTTGATTTGGCACTATTATTTGATCACAAAGCAACTGTCTGATGAGGTGCACTAGAGCTCCTGTAAGCCCAGATCTCGCGTTGATTACTGTTCTCACTCGCTGCAACAGAGGCTGCAGGTTTTGTGGCATAAATTACCACGCAGTCCCCGAGCTTGTTTAGAAAACCCTCAGGTGTCTAATTTAAGGCAAGACACTCAGGTGTGACTTTGCACACTACAACTGTTCATGTGACAGCCCCTCTCAAGACGCAGCCTGTTCATTATCAGAGCTTAAACTGCCAGGGTGTGGGAACACAAAGGCAAGATCCTGCCCTGCTGCTAATTACAGTAAGCCATGGAGATGTCGTGTCATTAACATTAATAATGAATCCGTGTTTGTCTACATGCACAAGCCGGCGACAAAGACTTGGAGACTCTCGACATATGTTTCTCACAAGTGTTTCTCTGTCTGTTCTGAGCCTGTGTGTGTGCGTGCGTGCGTGTGTGCGTTTGTGGGATGGGATGGGTGTATGTGAGTGTGTGTGACTGTTTATCTGAGGGACTGTGCGAGTGTGTGTCTGTTTGCGTTTATGTGTGAGGCTAACCCTTAGTTTGTTTATATTTCAACATACATGTTTGACCCCGACAGCATTCGGAGCAGTGAAGTGGTAATGTATCGTTCAGCACTACCCTCTCCTTTTGGGGGGAAGGAACACATCCCACTTCCAAATGTCAATACTGGGCCCATTCCACAGCCTGTCTGTGTGTGTGTGTGTGTCTGTGTGTGTGTGTGTGTGTGTGTGTGTGTGTGTGTGTGTGTATCCTCCCCCAAGCCTGCTGGACATGGAAGGTAGATGGCCGCCGTATTTCCCCAGGACAGAGGAAAGGAAAGCTCCTTCAACTGTGCCCTCAAGACATCGTCTGACAAAAACCTACAGAGCAAATTGGCCCAGACAGTGTCCTCTGTTTATATTCCTGATGTGTGAATTTGTTTTAACAGGCCAGCGACATTACGGTGCCAGCCCTCCATCCACTTAGCTTGATTTCCAAACCATCACGGCCATCGCCGAGGTTGTATCTATTAAGGCCTTTCTGTGCATCATTAAGTCTTAACAGGCGCGATAGCTTTATTGTTCAGATTGCACAGGACTTTATTTTACGTCAGCATTTCTTCTGCTTCCTGACAAGAAGTCACATTTCATAACTAATTAAATTGATCCCTCTTTCCCCACCAACAGAGGCCACTAAATGGAATTATTTGTATCCAAGTGTCAATATATTAAATCACAGGGGCTAATGAGTCGGGTCACTGCTTTCTTTTATCTTCAGTCACGCGTGTGCACATCTTCATCAGCTAACAGTCTCCTTAAATGGGGGATGAGGCGCGCTGGGCCATGGCTCCCTGGGCTACAGCCAAGCCCCGCTTAAAGAGGCCGTTATCTGGTGAAGGCCCTGGCAGGGTGAACCTCTACTCACAGGATAATACGACATACTTCAAACATGGGAGAGAGAGAGAGACAGAGAGAGAGAGAGAGAGAGAGAGAGAGAGAGAGAGAGAGAGAGAGACAGAGAGAGAGAGAGAGAGACAGAGAGAGAGAGAGAGAGAGAGAGAGACAGAGAGAGAGAGAGAGAGAGAGAGAGAAAGAGAGAGAGAGAGAGAGACAGAGACAGAGAGAGAGAAAAAGAGAGTATAAAAGGAAGAGGGAGGAAAAGAGAGTGGGGAGAGAAGAGGGGAGTAAGAGAGAAAGAGAGAAGAAGAGAGTGCGAGACAGTGTGTGTGTGTGTGTGTGTGTGTGAGAGATAGAGATAGAGAGAGAGAGAGATAGAGAGAGAGAGAGAGAGAGAGAGAGAGAGAGAGAGAGAGAGAGAGTGAGAGAGAGAGAGAGAGAGAGAGAGAGAGAGAGAGAGAGAGAGAGAGAGAGAGAGAGAGAGAGAGAGAGAGAGAGAGAGAGAGAGAGAGAGAGAAAGGAAAAGAAGCAAAGACCATCGATTGGTTCCCCTCCTCTGTTGTTCTGTTATTATCATACTAACAGTTCAACTCTCACCCTGCTAATTGGGAACTTACACATTCTCTTTAACAATATCTATTTCTGTGTGTTTTGCCGATGCATTAATAAGAGCCCTGCTCCAAGGAGATCATTTGCGTTCTGGAAAACAACAGAGGCTTCTGAGAGACACAAATGAGGACCATTATCTTTCTTCAATTACCCCAAGCAGCCTTGTTGTTCCTCTAAAGTTCATGTTTAATTATTCACCATTATGTGGTAGTTGTGTGCTTTGTCCCACTAGAACATTAACCAAATAAAACATTGGATTCAATTACGGCTCATTGGATTACAAGGGCAAAGCATATTGTACACAGTAGATTGAGCCAGTTAGACCATGCTATTAAATAACTGGCTCGTGTCACATGGTGCTTAGAGAGCGTAAAAAAGGTAAGGGAGATGGTTCGATAGCTGACATCATCAACCACAGCAGGAAGCAGAAAGGCACACAGTAGTACCTTATAAACAATCGTGGTGGCCAAACCATGAGCTAGTGACACAATGCTGACATTGCTGCGAATGAGAATAAGGTATGTTCCAGGGAGGCGACACCTCTGATAAAGACGAGGAAAGGGAGGCGCTGCGAAGCGCGGGGAAAGAAAAGCAGAAATGTCTTCTCTAGAATGGCCCCTCCACGTGTTAGTCACACCAACAGAAAGCGTCCATAAACGTGGGGGGCGTAGCTGCTACTGGTTAACCCTTTATCAAGGCCACCCCCCCCCCCCCCCTCGGGCCAGAGGGGGCCTCCTTGTGATGAAGATACGAGGGGGGCGGGGGGGTGGGGGTGGTCTAGTTAGGCCTGGGGAGTCACTGCACATATGAAAAGAATCAGGCCCCATTTAGCCAGGCCACATGCCTGAAACATACCCTTGTCTTTCCGCCTGTCTGTCTGTCTTGAATGTCTGTCTGTCTGTCTGTCTGTCTGTCTGTGTTGCATGTCTACCCATCAGTCTGTCTGTCTGTCTGTGTTGCATGTCTACCCATCAGTCTGTCTGTCTTGTCTGGCAGCCATCCTCAGGCTGATGTTCGAACGCTGTGTTTAGTCTGCATCACGGGAGCGTGTTGCAAGGCGACATCGTGCTGTGGAGGTGGTTAGCCAGCTAGCCCTTGTGTAATTAAATTGTATCTTTAATCTGGGAACTGTCTGCTACTATTATCATTTAACCCTTGGTAGTCCCCCGCTGGTCCCCCACACCATTTAAAACCACATGTGAGGAAGCCTTGGCCACTTTGAAGTATGTTCTGACAACGAGACCCTGGCCTTTGCTGCTCTAATGAAGGAAACAGCCCCTCTATCTAGATGAACAGGATTACCCAGGCACGCCGTGTCCCTTCGGAGGAAATACAATGAGGGACACATTTTTAAGTTTTTGTGTTAAGGTTCTACACGGCCGAATTGACATTTCTTTGCTTCATTCATCCTGAATAACCAAGGGATCTAACAATATAATATGTCACTTGGTATGAGGTGACAATAAACACAAATTGCTGTACAGTGGTTACCTTTCAAAGACAAATCCAAGAACAGAATTGAATAGAGATGACTGGAGAATGCCTATAGGCAAGGGGAGCAGAAGTGTTGATGAGAGTAGTTGAAGAGAAAGGTGAGGAGGTGAGGAGGTAAGGTGAAGGGAGGAGGGTAGGAGGTAAGGTGAAGGGAGGAGGTGAGGAGGTAAGGTGAAGGGAGGAGGTGAGGAGGTAAGGTGAAGGGAGGAGGTGAGGAGGTAAGGTGAAGGGAGGAGGTGAGGAGGTAAGGTGAAGGGAGGAGGTGAGGAGGTAAGGTGAAGGGAGGAGGTGAGGAGGTGAGGAGGTGAGGAGGTGAGGAGGTGAGGAGGTAAGGTGAAGGGAGGAGGTGAGGAGGTGAGGAGGTAAGGTGAAGGGAGGAGGTGAGGAGGTAAGGTGAAGGGAGGAGGTGAGGAGGTAAGGTGAAGGGAGGAGGTGAGGAGGAGGATATTTACAGCCATGAGGTGCCTTGCAGCAACAGGAGGAGAACCAGCAGCTGGAGGGAAGATAAGAAGGAGCTAGCCTGCCCACATGACAGCAGTGTTCACTGTAACGCTGCAGGGTTCAAACCAAAACTGATCAACTGAGATCAACAATAGGGCTCATGACAATACCTCTACAGGTTTATGGTGCATCCCAGCTCAATATACAGCACAACAATGCAAGCTCAGAGTTGCAATTCCAGCTAAAACTAATAAGGAATGTCTTGTTGGTGCAGAAGGGACTGAGAGGACACATTTAAATGGACCCAACAGAACGTTTCTGATTAAAAAGAATCCCACTGTTTCATCAGGGGAGCTCCTTTCTCTAACCCTGCGTGTGAAGATAAAGTTCAGCCTGACCTTTCGGGTAATATTTATTCTCTTGATGTGCGTTTGCCTCTGTGTGTGTGTGTGTGTGTGTGTTTGCATCTCCTGCACCTCAAAAAATTCATTATCTGAGGTTCTGAGTGAGCGTGTACTCATCTGTGTGTTTTTGTACATGCTTGTGTGTGTGTGTGTACTGCAACGTGTGTGTGTGTACTGCAATGTGTGTGTGTGTGTGTCGCGTCGTCTCACGCCGTACCAGCCCCACCTTGGAGGAATGCATGGACTGGTGCCATCCCCACCAGCAGGATGCACATCGGCCTCGGAAGACTCCAGAGAGACAAGGAATTTCCACCTGGCCTGGATCTGTGTTGGAGCCCTCACCAGTGGTGTGTCCGTGTGTGCGTGTCCGCGTGTCCGCGTGTCCGCGTGTGCTGTGTGTGTGTCTTTGTGAGCTCTGGGATGAGGGGTGGGTTTACGGACAGCATACTGTTTCTGGAACGCTCTGCTCTTCATCACAGCCCCACAAACCCCTCTGACCCCTTCAAATCATCAACCCCCTCTCCTGTCATGTACTGCACTCCCCAGGGCCAGGGGGCAGATCAAGAGACTAGCCCAAATGAGCAGCATCACTCTGGGAAGCTGGGGTTGAGAGGTCCCCTGGATGTGAACCTGCCTCGGAGCGGAGCACAAAAAGCCATGGCACCAACCTATAATTCAAATGTTGCTCATGGAATTCCTCACATCCATGGGATGACACATTCAGTGAGCACAGCTTTCCCACCATTAAATAAACTTGTTTTATAGACTGCTACCCATGCTGGTATTATAAGCTTGTCTGTCTTCTAATGTGGTATAATTAGAACAGGGTTATGAAAGAGCTAGCCCCGACCTCGAGGCCTGGATAAAGGCAGGCAGCTGTTTCATACAAGATCCAGACCACAGTCTTCCATTTGCTCATCGAACGATTTTGGTGTAACAAAGCTTCCTGCCTCTGATTTGGTGTTGTGGGAGAAAAGTACAGAGTTATTGTTAAGCGGGCCAATCAATGAGCCTGATTCATGCAGAGGCTAAGCAAACAAACATATCATAGCTCTGCTTATTGTCTAGTTCTGTCTGTGTGACAAAAGCCTCGTGGTCTTACTCAACGGTCTCATTCAGACTTCCGATCCGATCGAATTCAAAGTTTGCTTTTAATTGTCACAAGCCCGTCGGGAAATCCATAATGGTGTTTATCTGTTTATACTTGGTTCTTAGTAATCCTCTCACCGGACTGAATTAGTGGCTGTATAATACTCAACAACAAACCCCAGCCTAAAGTAACACAAGAACTGAGGGGAAAAACACTAGTCCTTGAGTATTTCTGTCTGATAAGCCTGTGACGCTGTAATGAAAACATCTGCTATCTTAAAACAAGTGACATTGTAATCCCCAAGGACAAAGACTCAATCTCTCACCCCCTTCTTAGCAGGGAAGTGGAAAGGATGAAAAGAGAGAAGGCTATTCAGAAGGCTATTCACGACCGTTTCAATCGGTTTGCCTTGTTCCAGACCTGCTTCTGTACTCTCCTCCCTCCCTCCTTTCCTGCCTCCCTCCCTCCCTCCCTCCCTTCCATCCCTCTCTCTGTCACTCCTTCACTAACACCATTCCTCCCTGCATCCTTTCCTTCTGTGTTCCTCTCAACCCTCCCTCCCTCCTCTTCCCATCCCTCTCTCCCCTTCTCTCCCCCTCTTTCAATGGACAGCCCTAACAGTACACACAGCAGCTATTGGGGGTGTTGGGTTACAGTGTAGGTGGTTTTATTTGGACAGAGCCAGTCCAGTTCACAGAACACCAACTGATCAGTTACATCATCAATATGAGACCTCAGTCCCAGCGCTCGTCTCCCCGGGTCCAAGGCCGGGAGTTCTTTGATGGTCAGAGGATCGCCAGTAAAGCCCACTGTTCTCCAGACTAACAGCAGGGTAACCAGATACGCCACCGCTGTTTTACCACGGGCTGACAGTCTGCGACATGCAGGCTGGAAGCTTGTTTAGAGTACTAATTAAGTCAAAGCTGTTGTATATTAGGAGGACGGGGGCACCTTTATAGAGCTGGCGGTCATGAAAACAGAGTGAGGGATGAGGTGCCTCGCTCCCTACACGGGCCACGCTCCATCCCTCCCTTCATCCCTCCCTTCATCCCTCCCCTCCTCCCTTTCCTCCTCCCTCCCCTCCTCCCTCCCCTCCTCCCTCCCCTTTCCTCATCCCTTCATCCCCACCGCAGCGTCTCGTACGATCGGTCAGTGTGGTGGTTGACGGCGGGGTGAGGGGTGGAGGGGGTGTTGAAAGTGGGTCGCGGGGGAAGAAGTCGTCATGAAATACGCATTAAAGAACTTGTTGAGAAATGTTGAACACGATCAAACCGATTTGAAGTTGCGGGAGTAATCTATGCCGTGTCCTCCGGAGGGCCGGGAGGGAGGTCGTGGGCGGGGCTAACGTCAGGGAGCAGATGGCCTAGACATGGGCCTCTTTTGTTTAATTGTAGATGTAGAGTTTCATCAGGCCAGATCAGAGAGGCACGGCTGCGGGGGGATTCTGTTTCCGGCTGGCTTGGCTGGATAGAACCGGACTTCACATCTCCCAGTCCATGTTTTAAATATGGATCCACGCATACTTAGCAGCACCAACTCCAACCACTAACTCCAACAAGAGCCCTGTGAGATTAAGACACCTTTCTCCACACGCCGTCTTTTTTTTTTTTTTTTTTGGGGGGGGGGGGGGGGTTCTCCTAAAAGTAAAACACTCTTCAAGTAGAATTAACGACCGTATGAAAGTGACAGCCTCTCGGAGAGAGAGGCGCGTTGGGGTTGCGTCGCAGAGCGTGTGTACGGCGAGCCAGCACCAGGAGTAAAGAGTCCTCCATGTTTTCACAGAGGACCCTCGGCCCTCCGGTCGCTGCTGCCTCTCCGTTGTAGAGAGTGTGATGGAGAGAGTGCGGCTCTGTTCTAAAGAGCCGTTCTGGAGTGCGCTGGAGGGTTCTTCTCCCTCCAACCCCGCCGCAGAGACGACAGCGCGAGCAGATCTCACTGGACACTCCAAAAGGAGCACATATTGACAGAGGGGCCTTTCTCTTGAGAATTGTACTTGAAACTTCTTCTTTTTTTTTTCTTTTTTTTCGGCCTAGTGCTAAATCCCGTTGTTGTGGCTAATTCCGTGCAAATCCAAGGAGTTTGCTTTGCCTGCACACATCACAGGGTCTAACGGGAGAGTCTGAGAGTGGGTTTAGAGAGGGGGTCTAACCCCGACCGTTCTACAGGGACCCCGACAACGCATGGACACGACAGGAGAGACACAGCCTCTCCTGAGAAACCGACTATCTCCCATCTCACTTCCAGTTTCTTTCAAAACAAAGGCACTGAACGTGACGGCAACGTGCGTCGGTTCAATGTGCAGTGTGTATATTCCTACTCTGAAAAAAAGTGGCTCTCCTCTTGGTCTGAATGTAGACAGAAGCAGGGAGCAAACAGAAGGGAGACCGGGGGTGTGCGATGGGGGTTGTGGTGAAGGTGGAAGGACTGGAGAAGACACGACGAGGGGGTTCAGGCTAGCTGCGGGCACCAGCCACACCCCGCAGTACAACCTTGGCTTCCCTCAGACGGTTAGGACAACAACCTTGACAACAAGCTCTCGGCTGGCCAACCCAACTCTGCTGTGCCCAGCGCAGCCCATGTCCCACACACGGCCTGGGTGGTCCTCAACCTCACCACACGCACACACGCGCACGCAGAGACACACACCTTAAACACAACCAACACTCCCTACACATTCCACACACTGGCACTCTTCCTCCATTCCTTTTTCTACAACTCCCGCTGTTTTCCTTCTTTCTTTGCAAATGTGCCATGTTTATTTATGGTGCCCTTGTTAAAAATGTTTCTTCATTTGTGTCTCATGTGAATACTTCCTCTCCCTCCTCCTCTATTTACATGCTTCTCCTTTTCCATAATTACTTAGAAGAGAAAAGTACACAATCCACTTTGGAGGGAAAACGCAATGGGATGACCATTGCAAACACACACACACACACACACACAAAACAGGCAGCACTCCAATGAAACCTCCGTTGCCAAACAGAACACAAATCTCCTCTTAGAGTACCTTTAAACTATGCGCAGCACAGAGTCGTGCCTCCAAACATAATGAACCCTTCACAAATGATCTTCCTTGGAGAATGAGGTGAGTCCTAATGTAGCCGCTCATCACACCTCTAGACGGTTTTCTCCATGCCCCAGCACTGTTAGACTGTTAGCAGCTCTGCCACGTAGGAAACGAGTCTGGGACAGGAAGATTTCAAAGGCATTTACCAGCCTCTTTCATGTCCCACACCTCCAGACACTCTTCTGCTCCGCTAGGCTTCATTGGCTGTTGTTACTTTCGCTCTTTTCTCCCTGTCTTTGTTAATTAGGATGTGCTAATTATTCTCCTCCATCTCTACCCCACCCCCTTACGAAAAGTCAATTATAATGTGACGCGAATGACGAGTGTAACAGAGAGTGACAGCAGAAGTAAGAGAGAGATATTGTGCGGGGAAATAATTTAAAGGCGAGATTATGAGAACTAAAAAGAAGTGTGTCTGTCTCTTGCATCTGAGCATTATGTCTGTAATTAAGCCTAAGATCTTAAAGGGGGGAGGGGAGGGTAGAGAGAGAGAGAGGGAGGGAGAGAGAGAGAGAGAGGGGGGGGGAGGGAAAGTGGGAGAGGGAGAGAAGGGGAGAGACGGTAAGAGGGGGAGAGAGGGGGAGAACATGAAGGTGTCTGACCTGAATCTGCTGCTGGAGGAGGTTGATTTTGTGCTGCTGCTGCAGAAGCTGCTGCTGTTGTCTGGCAATCTGAGGAAAAACACACACACACACACACACACACACGTTGTAAATATGATCATCGCTGATACCTGACATTTACAGTTTGACCAACTGTAGGCCTGAGCACTAGAGTTAAGCACCCAGGCCATAAACAAACAAAACAGTCTCCAGTGATGTTCAAGCACTGTTGTGACACTGATAACTTCAACAGCAAGATGTTATCTGCAGACAGGCCTGACCCCATAGAGCCTCTCCCAGCACATCAGAAGCAGGCTTCAGGGACTGTCAGAAGCCAAGGCTGCAACCCTGCAGCCGCATGTACAGTACAGGGAGCTGGGGGAGACAGGAATGGCTGGGGTCGTTTGGTTTCCTGCGCGTCTGGCTAGGAGGGCTGTGATTTGTTGTCTGAGACAGGGCAGTCAGTCAGGAAGATTGACATGTTTACAGTGGCGATAACTGGTGCAGGCTGGGTAGGCTTGGGAGGGGGGTAGTAGGACCCTCTGTGCTGAGTGGCAGGGCAGCCAGAGCCCCCCCCCCACACACACACACACACACACACCCCACCCCCCTCTCAATCTCTCACAGCAGCCCATAGCCCCTAACTACATGCTCGCTTCATTGAGCATGACAACCTAGTTTTAAGTGTCATTTAATTTTCATTTTCAAATATAATTACAAAGTGTTCACTGTAAGATATCACTCGTCTGCAAATGTGTCAGGATTAATTTGTGCTGGCTTCTTCACGAGTGTCAACAGTTAATTACTGTGTCGTGTCTAGATGGCTAAATGACATTCTGACTACGGGCAGCCTCCTCGAATTACTCCTCTCTGTATTCCTCTCCTTTATTCTCTGTCAGGAGATAGGATCTCTGCTACATGATGGCAAAACATGGGTGTATCATATGACACTGTATATCCCTATCGAAACCACACCAACAATCCGGCACACTCACAGGATTACCTGTGGTTTTCCATAAGGGAGGAGACATGTCCGTCTCTCTAATTGAATAAATAGCCAGATAAGATGTATTTAATGAGTGGGTTCTGATGATGTGCTAACCTATCGATCTGTTAATGCCAGGTCCTGTCTTTCCACCTATTCATTTGGCACGTGCAGGGCAGGGAGGGGTGTAGCCGGATGAGAACCTGATGTCGGTCGTTAACGCATCGCTTTGGAAAGACTGTCTGGCTGGCTGGGAGGCTTGCTAGTTGGCTTGTTGGATGGCTGGCTGACTGGCTGCTCCATCAACAAGCTGCCAGTTGGCTGGCTGGCTGGCTGGTTGTCTGACTGCTGATGATGAAAGCGTCACCATGGTGGACAGGCCTCGTTTCCAGTCCCTCAGAGACATTAACACACTTCATGGCCTGTGCTAATTTGCTGATTTGTACAATATGCCTCATTGGCCTGATTTGTGCAGCAAATCTAACGCCGGGATTGTTCTAATAGGAGTCAATTTAAAAGATCTAGAGGACTTCCATGTTTAATATAACGTTTAATTCACACATCCACTCAGATTTGTTAGCACAAGTCATAATAACCTTTTTTCTCAACACACAGCATAAATGTGGGCAAGAGAGCATGACCAAACCAAAATGAAATAGTCTAGCTAATATAAAATAAAGCATATTTTAGATCCAATATTATTTCAAATTCCTACTAAGTAATAACCTTTTATTGGCATCTCTCTGCAATAAAGCTTCTCAAGGAACCAAGGGATGGTCATATGAAGGGGGTTATATGATATGATAAGAGTAATTAAGTAAACACAGTAGTAAGTAACAAACATCATTGAGATATAGAGAGAGGAGGATATATATATATATATATATATATATATATATATATATATATATATATATATATATATATATATATATATATAGAGAGAGAGAGAGAGAGAGATACAGAAAGAACAGTACAGAGAGAGAGAGAGAGAGAGAGAGAGAGAGAGAGACAGAAAGAGAGAGAGAGAGAAAGAGAGAGAGAGAGAGAGAGAGAGAGAGAGAGAGAGAGAGAGAGAGAGAGAGAGAGAGAGAGAGAGAGAAAGAAATAAAGACAGACAGGGAAAGAGAAAGTGAACGGAGGGAGGGAGAAAAAAAGGCGTCCAAACGGAACGCGTGCGGGGCGGCGGCGGCGGCGGCGGCGGTGAGGTCACCTGTTCCTGCTGCTGCCGGGCCAGCTCCATCTGCTGCCTCTGCTTCTCCATCTGAGAGGCGGCCAGCTTCTTCTGCTCCTCGTGGGCTGCCAGGAGCTGCTCCCGCAGGCTGATCAGCTGGCTGATCATGGTGCTGAGCTGGTGCTCCTTCTCCGCCAGGCTCTCTGGGGTGCCTGGGAGAGAGGGAGGGAGAGAGACACAGAGAGAGAGAGAGAGAGAGAGAGAGAGAGAGGTTAGGGCAAGCATCAGAGGACAATTTTTCCAGCCACAATGGCACCGTGTTGTCCTTCTACCTGGCTACACAGGGGAAAGTCACAAGCCAAGCGCACTCTCCCAGCATTCCTTTAAGCGCGTGAAGGTCACCAGCCTTCACGACTTGTGTGCGTGACAGCAGAAGCTCCCCGCGCAGTGGGAGGATGAGGGGAAGGAGGCCGCTATTGTTCCGGGGGGCACGGGGCGACACGGCCCACACCGTGTCTGTGTCACAGCAGGTCACGTGGGGCCCGTGACAGAGACGCACTGACCCTTTGTCCGCCTCACCGCTCCTGTCCTCTTTCACCGGGGAGAAAACACCAGGAAAACACCCACACCGCAAACACCTTTCTAAACCGGGCCGTCACCTCGGAACAATGCGTCGGGAAAGAGAGAAGCTGCTGCTCCTGGAAGACTGTGACAGTGTCTCTTCAGCCAGCCACAGTGATGGAGAGAGAGAGAGAGAGAAAGAGAGAGAGAGAGACGGAGGGAGAGAGAGAGAGAGAGAGAGAGAGAGGGAGAGAGAGAGAGAGAGAGACGGAGAGAGAGAGAGAGAGAGAGAGAGAGAGAGAGAGAGAGAGAGAGAGAGAGAGAGAGAGAGAGAGAGGGAGGCCTCCCAGTGCACCGCTCTGCTCTACCTCCGCCTAATCAATGCTAAGTGATCCTCCCATTGACTTACACAGCCAACATAATTGCCCGTGAGAGGCTGGACAGTAACTCTCCTCCCGTCGCTGCTGCACTCCTGGGTGACAAGCTGAATGGAGACGTGCTCAGAGGGGGGAGAGGGGGGGGGTGACAGGGACAATAGATAGAGAGGAAAAGACAGAAAGAGGGAGAGACCAATAAGGAGCGGGATGGCGGTTTCACAGCGAGCCAGCGTGAGAGACAGAGACAGAGAGAAAGAGAGATAGACAGAGACAGAGAGACATAGAGAGACAGAGAGAGACAGAGACACAGAGAGAAAGTAGGAGAGGAGGTGGGTTGATGGTGGGACGATGGGAGAACAGAGGGCTGGGGAGCCAGATCTCTGTACAGTAGGGGGTAGCTGGGCTCCAGGGGGAAGCTTGGTTCTATCCTGAGTGTCTTCCCCTCTCCTCTGGACACATCTGTCTTGACTTTCTCCCAGGGCTCCCCGGGGCCCTTTCCACTCCAACTCTTTTAATTTGACTAAACACCTGATTTATTTTATCTCTCCGATGAGGAAGACCGTTTGTCTTAATAGGGCCTGTCAACCTCAAGAACCCATTCAGGGCAATTTACTGGCAGGCTCGCCTAGCCTGGCCTCGCACTGCCTCGCTCTCTGCTGAAGCGATAGAAGAGAGCTGCAATTCTCCATTTATCCTCCTCAGAAAAAAAGACCCCTAAAAGCATCTATTCAGTGAGCCTGCGGTTTCCAAGGGCTGAATTGACTTCTTATTCACCCGACTACACTTGTTGTGAATGGCTTATCTGTAAAATTGATACATTCAACACCGATTTTATTAACCTTTGGCTATGTCCATGAAGGGGCAACATTTTGTGGGTCGCCAGCAAGCATGCCTCTGTCACAGATCACCACCATCAACAAAGTGTCGGGGAGGGGAGGGGGCTGAAGGGACAAAGGGAGGGGGCTGAGGGGAGGAGGGGAGGGGAAAAGGAAGGAAGAGAGGTAAAACAGGGATCTTCCACTGAGGTGCATGCCATCATGTGCTGTTCCTGTCATGGGAGGGTGCAGACAGGGGGTAGGAAACCTCCCCCCCCGCCCCCCCCCACCCCCCCACTGTCCCCTGTCCAGGCCCTCAGGGTGGCACTGAGGTACTCTAACAGACACATCTGGAGTCAATACTGGTAAGAGACTCCCTGCTCTCATGTCCACTCACAAGCCACGAGCTAGTTTGTATTAACAAAGTTTGTATTAACAAACTAGCCACTACGGAACGCACAGACCAATGGATGCATAGCGTGTGTGTTGTCTCCCTTCCAGGAGTGGGGCAGTGTTGAGGGCCAGGGAGGGCTGTGTGGGGCCATGGGTGGGGAGTGCGGGCCTGCACAAACACTAACAGAATACTAACAGAGGGCCCATTGTTTTGATGCTGGGTGGCATTGTAGGGAGCCCCAGCTAGCCCCCTGCACTGAGAACAAGTGGGTCCCCCCTTCTCGCCTCTGCTCTCTGCTCTCTTTCCCTCCTCCCTGGGGCCGCCTCGACATGGACGCATGAATCAAGACGTTTCTTCGAATCTCAAACAGGAAAAGGATTTGATTCGGCTTCGGATTCGTTTAGTCGGACCAGACTTGAGCCCCTACCTTCCCTGTCCATCTTCGGCAGAGCAGAGGACAACATGTGTTTTGTGTTGGCCTAGTTCAGTGTAAAAAATCCCTGTCTTTCCTGCTCTAAATTATGGATCAGCTTTAAAATGCAGATAAAAGTTTTATTGGCCTGTGCAGGAGAGCAGAGCAGCGGTCTGGCTCTGACCTGCCGGCTGACAAAGAGGCCGTTTCCTGCATTTTGCATGGCTCCTAACAGCGGTGTGCCGGTCTGGGCCGTTAACGCGTCTCCTCTGATATCGCTTCCACGGACGGCCGCTAGATGCGCGCCTGGATGCTCCATAAAGAGGGCAGCCTCCACAGGTCTAATGTGTTGTGACACATGAGGAGATGTTGCTGGTTCTCCCAGACTAAGAGATGTGGCTGGACCTGGGAGCCAGGGGCACAGCTCTGGGAGTCTGGGGGTCTAGGAGTCTGGGAGTCGGTCTGAGAGTCTGGGAGTCGGGGGGTCTGGGCTTGGATGCAGTTTGGGGTCTGGAGGTCTGGGTATTGGCCTGGAGGTCCTATGCTTCACCCACCGGTCTCATGTGCACATGGGAACAGGAAACAGGCTTGATCTAAGCTAGGCGGGGCTGGCACACTGGGGCTTGCGCCATTCACCTCATTCAGCATTCACCTTGTCAGATTCCTGCCTCTTTTAAACGTCACAAAGTAGGGCAGAAAACATCAAGCAAACGAGCGGCTAAATAAATGATAGGAGGAAAACAGGCGGGACCATGGTTGTCGGGGGGGGGGGGGGGTAGTTGAGCCTCGGGGTCTGTGGATAAAAGGCACTTTGTAGGGGTGCGATTTGTTCTGTCCAATACCCACATCTCCCTCTCTTGGCCCCCTCCTCGGCGCTCTAATCAAGCAGTCTCTCATTTGGGTTCCAAGTCCGGCACCAGGGAAAAGAAGCATGCTTGTTACTTTGAAGAGTCCCGGGTGAATAACACAGATAAAAGATTCAAGCAGAAAGAGAAAGAGGGGAGGGGAAGGGGGAAAAGGGACAGAATCACAAGGCGCCCTATTCTCTTGCCTTCCTTTGGTTAGGACAGCTGAGCCATTATGACCAGATCTGAATGACTTTTTTTTCCACGCAGGAACACTGGAATTTCTTTGTCCCTCCCATCAGTCAGCTATTGTGGATGATCCCATATGCTGCAAACCCAGGCTAAGTAAATGAAGACTTGTTTAAATACTGTGATTGTGCCTGGCTGTGTCCGGATGCAGACTTCACATTTCTAACATGCCTAGCGTGCTGGGGGCTGGATGGCCGTGTCTCTGAGTATGTGGTGTGTGTGTGTCGAAGACAGCAGGAGTGTGAGAAAGACAGAGACAGAGAGAGAGAGAGAAATCGAGTACTACAGGTGACGTACAGCAACACACACACACACACACACACACACACACACACAGAATACAGACATACACTAAGGATTATCATTGGAACTATGCATCAAACGTGCTACCCTTGTATGACTCTAGTAGTTATCTAACCATGTCCATTTTGTTGTTTCAGATAAATAAAAACTACCACAACCATACATACTCAATTGCTGCCAAAAAGAAGCTTAAATAGTGATGTATTCCATCACTATATCTGTCAGAGCACAATCAATGTTTCTCATGTTATCTCCTATAGGCAACAGCTTTGGAATAGAATTGTGCAATATATTACTTTGTCAATAAATTGACATAGATACTTAACATTATGACTTCATATTTTTCTCTGCAGCCTAAACAGTCCAAAAGCAAAGTGTAAAACAGCTGGCTGTGCGGAAGATCACAAGAGGTTATTTTATGGCTTCACACATTTTACCAAGCTTAACTTTGGTGTCGAACTCACATACAGACTTGTTCCAGAGTGCTTGCAGGCCATATGTGTTTCTAGTAACACGGTGGTAAAGTGCCTTGGTGCCCTATCCCTGAGACAATATGAGCAACAGCTGTTTTACCTGGCCTGCTGCCCCTACCATGATATAAAAGCTGTTAATCTTGCCAATAAAACATCATTAACAAGCGTGAGCAAGGACTCACCAGCACATGTCAGCATATGGAGGACATGACCATCAATCGTGAAAGGCTTCCAGTTCAGCACCAACATGTATCAGCGATGTATTTTCAGTTTTTTTGTGATCACACAGTCTCACTGTCAAATGACTCCACAAGTGTTGTACACACATCTTGAGGATATTTCTTACGAAATGTTTTGATTGAGATTGACACATGGAGGGGTTATTAATAAAAGCCCACTTTACCAGTCTGCGGCTCGCACTCAGCACTGACGCCGGCTAATAACCTAACGATGGAGGAAGCTTCCCTCTTCAGTGTAATTATGATAATGTGAAAGGCCCGCCACTTCACTGTGTATCTGTGACATCAGGAAGAGGTACTTCATCAAGTGCTGGAGATGGAAGCAAGACCTGAGCAGATCACACCACAGGGAGGCCTGACAACACAGAGGTCTCCTCAGAAAAAAAGGCTTTACCTCTAAACTAAACACTTCAGAGGATGGCTTTTCAGAGATCTTATTCGCCGTCTACATAATACAACACAACTGATCCCTCGGCCGTTGAGGACGTGCAATGGGAGGTACTGCGGACTTTGTTTGACAGCGGTGACCTCGCCAGAATGTGTGGCACCTTCTCAGAAAACCAACTTATGCGCCATGAACTACATGACTACAGCGTTGACCCCCTCACTGTGACCCGTCTCACCAGCATCCACATGATAATGGATGAATGTCTTGGCAGAAGAGGAAGCCTCCAGAAAAATCTACCTTGAGAGAGAAGAAAAGTATTCTCACTTGGATCAAATCAAGAAATGTATATGTATTTCATTAAGGCTACAGAGTGCTCTGTAACTGCTGTGAACTACATCCGCTTAAAAAAAAATCTATTGCTACTTTCCAGCCACATCGGAATAAAGGAAATCCTTTTGTTCTTTGTGGGGCTTGGACCAGAGCTGGGGCTGAGGAAGGGGCTGGGGCTCCAGGATGGGACAGGGGCTGGGGCTCCAGGATGGGACAGGGGCTGGGGCTCCAGGATGGGACAGGGGCTGGGGCTCCAGGATGGGACAGGGGCTGGGGCTCCAGGATGGGACAGGGGCTGGGGCTCCAGGATGGGGCAGGGGCTGGGGAGGGAGCCCAGGAGGGTGTGCGAGGGTAAATCCAGCGTGACATGTACTAACCCAGCCCAGCCAGGGCAGCCAGAGCTTAAGCAGTATTACACGGCTGTGAGGATGCAATTTGCTTTGCGGCGGGGAGCCTGATAAATATTCCATTCAGTGCACTCCTTAAGTGAGAGGTGTATATCTGCTAATGTAAGGCTTACTGGTGATTCCTTGAGGTGAATCTATATTTTGCTCACATGATTAATTGTACTGTCGCTCACAACATGTGACACTTGTCCTTGGAAACCATTCAAACTTGACTGAAACCCGAAGAAGGATTCAATGGGCAGGTTGATGGTACAGGTAAAGCAGAGCAGCGTGAAAAGAGGAAGGGGAGAAAGAGGAGGAGTAGAAAAGAGAGGTGACCACAGAGAGAGTAGAGAGGAGAGGAGAACAAACACAGACTGGGGGTCTCTCTCTGCTGCCAATATCACCAGCTAAATCCCTCAATTCATTAAAAGGAGAAAAAACTGCAATTCTCCCATACATTCATCTGGTGAATGCTTCCCTTAGAATAATGATTTACCGTGTCACATATTTCACCTGGGTGCACAGGGCAAGCAGTCCACCACTGATGTTGAAAAATGCTAACTGTGGCACTTGGGCGAAATGGAGAGCTATATCAGTGTATGTATGTACTGCATGTGTGTATGTGCGTGTGTGTGTTTGTTCATTATCAAACCTGTTTATCAGATTGATTAAAAAAATTAATAGAAGCAAATAAATATTCATATTATTATATTTGATTTGTTTCATGTTACATTTATTTTGTAATTATTTTAATCTGCCGAAAGATCAAGCAATCTTAGAACTGCACATTCTAACACAACGTTATCTATACTCTATTTTCAGTTTGCATATTATGGACAGGATCCACTATTAGGTGCTTCAACAAAAATAAACTAGGTGAGAAAATAGCATGCTACAATGTTTTCAAAAGAAGACAAAAATCCCTTTTCGCTGCTGCAAAATATGCCTTAGGGTATGCATGTGTTTAGCTACATATTTGAGGTCATATATCTCTATAGTCATTTTCAGCTTTATTGGAGACATTAAGAATGAAGCTGGATGCTAAATTGAATTTAATCATATCTTGAAGTAAACATTACTGCCTGAACAGTACATGTTCTGTATTCACACACAACATGTGTTTGTGTGTGTGTGTGTGGGGGTGTGTGTGTGTGTGTGTGTGTGCGTGTGAGCGTGTGGAGCAGGAGTAAAGAAAAGAAAAACCAGACCAGGTAGGTGAAACTTCAAATCAGTCTCGGCTGCTGCCGACACCCCCCCTCCCCTCACTCTCCTTTTAAAAAGCTTCCACTTATCTGACTGCCACAGGGCTGCACGCAGGGTCCCCACCACTGTCATGTAGACGCCATTCTCAAATTGATTATGAAAGTGCAAGAGGCTTGATTTTCATGTGTATGGAATTTGAGCAGCCATTTTAACACAAATGTACAATGCTGAGCCTCATTTATAAAAAAGAAAAAAAAGAAAAAAAAAAAGAAATTATCTAACCTTCCAAGAGAAAGAATGAATGTAGTTTGTGTACCAATTTAGCAACCACATTTTTTTTTTTTCTTCAGTTGAGTAAATGGTTTAGCTTTTTTTTTCCCAAAAAACATTTCCAGAGCTCTGGCTTGGGACACTGGTCTGCCACAGGGAAACTTGAACAGGACTGCAGTGTGTACTGTATGCAGCTAAAAGACCCTGATTGACTCTGAATGCAAGACACACTGCACACAGAGCTTATTCCACTCCACGGTCTTTCCCCTAAGAAAAATGTATTCAAATTCCACAATCATTTATCAAATATGTCACCTGGATTCTAACACACACAAGGGTCATTTTATTTTATACAAATATGTATAAATATATACATACATCCACCACACACGTATGTGACGTGAAAATTATGAAATCAAACAGAAATCAATAAAGCTACATTCTAATTATTGAGTGGTCTCTGCAACAATTTTTTACACAAAATGCTCTTTACATATGCAAGCCCCTGCAGACAGAGATGGCTTTGAGGGTTGTAATTAAACCAGTGTCGTGTCTAGGCTGCCATATCATACTTAGGTATCTATCTCTCTTCATTTCCACTCTCTCTTTCCCTCCCTTTTTTTCCCTCTGTCTGTGCATACACCTCCACTCTCTTCTTTTTTTCTCTTTCACCCGTTCTTTCTTTCTTTTCACCCCATCAACCCTTCCTGATCTCTGCTACTTTTTTTGTGGTTTGGAGCCCTTCCACCCCCCCGCCCCCCCTCCCTCTCCCGTTCTGTGGTTTTGTTCAGGAGATCTCATCTCCCCCCTTGCCGTTCCTCTTGATTGACAGCTAAGCTCAGGTAAGAAAACAAACAGTTACATCTCAAATCGGCTGCTGAAAAGCAATCCGTCACTAATTCTCCCCCTCCTCCTACCTCACCTCCCACCCGCCCGCCCGCCCTCACTCCCTCCCTCACTCCCTCCCTCACTCCCTCCCGCAGCTAAGCCCTAACAATTTACAGGTAAACAAAAGTTTGAAATCATAAAACACAAATCCCTCCATTCTCTGTGTCTCACTTAACTCTTCTGCCTGTCCTGGCCTGTGGTCTGTGTCTCTGGTCATTCAGAGTTGTATTGGGAGTCTGCTTCCACTGTTGAACTCTTCTCAGAAGAGAAACCACGAGACAATACTGTATAATTACCAATGTGTCATGTGAGGGAGTACAGTAAATGGGTGGTTTCGTTGTGCTGGCTAGGTGATAAAAGAAAGCAAATGTCTGATGCCGTTGATAGCCTTGTTTTGTTTGTTATGTGTTCTTTCACCACAGGGGTTTGGGCGTGTTTGAACACAGGTGCGCCAGAAGAATGTTGTTCTTTTCATGGGTTCAGCCTCAGTCAAATTTTGTTCCACCTATTGTTTTCTCTTCCAATTGGAAACTCCTTTCTCCCACCTCAGACAAACAGATTCCTCCTTCCTCTGTCATTAACACGGTTGAGAAAAAAGATCCCTTGACTTTTCCGCAAGGCAGAACATTTGTAACGGCAAGGGAACAACAAGACTCAGAGATTCTTTGGCACTAATTCAAAGGCAAGATTTTAGAAGCAGGAAAAAAACCTACAAATTAAGTGCATTTTCCATTTAGTTCCTTTGCATTATATTATTCGCTTACTTATTTTATATATATATATATATATATATATATTTTTTTTTTTACATCTAAAGCAACCTTTAGTAAAAAAGGAACAATGTGACAGCAGCGGAGGCCTAGGTATGGAACACAATGTTATTGGTTGAGAAGACTTCATGAGTGCGCAGCAAGGCCAGTCTGGCAGTAGGTAGCTTTTATCTGTGCATGTCAACCTGTATTTCTGACTCTCCAGCATTCATCCCAAGCTCCAGGAGGGCTTGCCCTTTGCATTGATTTTAACCTAACAATTAATGCAGCCACTGATTTATCATAACACTTTAGATCTTAATCATGAGGTGTTTTCTGCCGGCTGCCTTTGTTTGTGTTTTAATTAGGCGGACCTTGCGTGTCTCCAACCCTGGGCTTCTTTTTAATTGCCAGTATTTACATCAGAGCGACTTCAAACGCAGAGAGAGACATTTGTTCGGGGGTGCACAAAGCAGCCCTTTGAAATGTCTACAGTCGTATGAAATGGCGTGCTAATTAAAAACCTGAGGGAAGCGGTGGGATGGGAGAAGTGTTTAGCTCGTGGATTCAGGGTTCGACTGGGTCTCAGAGTGCGTTAACAGAGAGGGGGGCCCATGTTGGCTCTACCCTCAGCCTCCCTACCTGGCACGGCGTGGACCACCACAGTGTAACCTCACCCCTCCCATCAATCAGACAGAAACATGCCCTGTAATTTAAATAGATCTGCTTTCAAAAGACCTCAATCATTTGAGACGTTCTGTCCACTGCACTCTGATCTATAGTGGCATATACAAGGGCAGGTACAATGAATCTAGTTTACCAAGCGCTGATTTATACCATCAGTTCATTTGGGTTATTGACGATGAATACACTTATTAGAGCATTCAACTGTTATATATTTTTTATCCTTCTCAGCACACAGAGAAAATGTAATCCGATAATTAAACCAAGGGCAAATATTATTTATGATAGCCGGCCATGCAAAAGAAATGGAGCCATTACAGAGAGAGTGCATGGTTGCAATATAAGCATGACTGGAGCACAAACGTTGGACTTAGGATGCCAGTGATCAGTTTGTTTGAAAGGATCTTTTTACTGTCGCATAATCATGCATGTACTACCAATTCAACTTATCTTGCTTGATGTGAATGCACATGAACAGTGCATATGACAATGTCTTCTTAAAGTATGGAATTGCACCAGGGAGCGGGCATAGGGCCTGGTGATGTGAGGGATCAGAGAGGCGAGCTGGAGACAGCAGGAGCCTGGTGTTATCATGCAGCTGCTTTAGGGCCGCCCTCCAAGGCAGCGTAAACACCTTCTTAGTAACAGTCAGTGCTAAGGACTGGAGTGGCACCCCTTCCCAGCCCACTCCCTCTTCGCCCAGCCCTCCCTGTCCTCTTTCCCCCTCCTTCCACACCTCCCTCCTCCTGCCTCTCCTCCTACCCTAATCCCCTTCCTCCCTCTCACCCTCCTTCCCCCCCCTCCCCCCCCCCCCATCATAAACAGAGATTTGGAGGGTGCTGGCACTGTGCTGCACCGTGCCACGCCGAGCTTCTGCGCGGGGCGTTCACCTCCACAACAGACACATTCCTCTCAGATGTGAGCGAGCTGACGAGTAGGTACACTTCCCCCCCCCCTCTCTCTCTCTCTCTCTCTCTCTCTCTCTCTCTCTCTCTCTCTCTCTCTCTCTCTCTCTCTCCCTCCCTCTCTCCCTCTCTCACTCAATCTCTCTCTCTCTACCTCTCTCTCCCTCTCTCCCTCTGTCCCTCTCTCCCTTTCTCTCTCTGTCTCTCTCTCTCTCTCTCTCTCTCCCTCTCTCCCTCTCTCTCTCTCTCTCTCTCTCCCTCTCTCTGTCTCTCTCTCTACCTCTCTCCTCCTTCCTCTCCTCTCCGCCCCGGCTCTGTTTACACCAAACACACTCTGGCTCTCAAGCTGTGTTCCACCATTACCGCATCGGCACGAACACTCGGCATGAGCCAATGTCAGTGTCTCTGGTCTCACAACAGACTCCGGCAGAAGGCCGGCGTGAGACTGAACCACACACACGACTACAAGGACAGAGTGGGCTCGAATGCATGCAGTGTTCTGGAGAGGGGCATTATGGCCGGGGAGAGAACTAAGTACAGTAAGAAACACGGAAAAGCTTTTGTCTCCTTTCCGAGCGCAAGGCTGTTTCTTGGATGCATGGACACCGTGTGTCAGCTAGGGATGAGGGACTTGCAGTAACATAGGGTTAGGCACGCACAGGACCTGGTTTTAGGGGAGAAATGGTAATGGAGGGAGAGTCAGGAGACTTACCTTTCACTTCAGCCAGGAGCTCACTGGTGTTCAGCCTCTCCATCTTCTCTTTCCAGTCTTTGGACAGAAGCTTCTCCATGCAAGAGGAGTCTGAAAGAACAAGAAAAACAAACGTTTTAAAAGGCCTTCATTTGACATGTTTACAATTCCCTTTCGCTGCACTAAAAACAACAGAATATCATATCACGTTTTTATTTGAATACATTTTCACAATAACATTCAGAAGTTTCCCATTTCATTCATATCATTGCTGTCTAAATTTAATTACTGGTATTTGTGGAACAATGCACAAGAGCCAAGAGATGTTTCTTCTCGTCGTTTACGAGTGGTGGAGTAGAATCGCCCACTGTGTTTTAGAGGGCCACTTTGTAAAAGGGAGGTGTATCATGCTCCTTCACATGAGCAGAGAAGTTGTTCACACGCAGAAGATCTCAGGGCGCAATCCAAACAAGACCAATCAACACTGTGTCAACTGCACCACAGTTGCACATGTTAACATACATTTATACGCCATAGGTGTTTTCAACACAGGTGAAAAATTCAAGTTTGATGCAAATAATAGCTGTCGTGTTTGATCCAGGAAAAAATCAGAGCGGAACTTACAAATTAAGGGATTACTCACAGGTTAGTGTGAATTTGTTTGGTATTGACGCAGTCTGACATCTACTTTCACTTGTATGATGACAGAATGGAGGCAGGAGTTGAGACCGAGAGCTTGGATGTGTGTGTGTGTGTGTGTGTGGGGAGGGGAGGGGGGAGGCAGATGCTACAGGGACGGTACAGCAGCATAGAGTCAGACATTAAAGGGGAGGTAAAGGGTGAGATGTGGTACAGCTAACCCCATCGCACAGCCGCCGGTGATGAAAACAATTAACATTTGTCCGGCGGACAATGAATCAGAGGTGGAATGGCTGGAATCCGCTGCCTGTCGCTGGGGTCGCTGATAAAGAACACACTGCTTCCCCGGCCGATCCAGGCCTCGGCCGGCCCGGCGCTGTTCAGGGGTCAGCCTGTTCCCATCAAACACCACCATCCCTCTCTCTGGCTCCCCACACTCCCCTACATCTTTCCACCCCCCAACCCCAGCCTCAAGCACTGTCTCCCAGGCATGCTGCCCTCAGCATGAACCCCCTTATCCAGACTGACACCACGGCAGTCTAACAGCACCCAGGTGACAGCATCCGACTGCCCTCAAACCCCTTCCTGCTTGCTGGTTAAGATTGGACTTCTTTTCAGTATTTAGCCATAACATATGCTATTTTATGCAAATCTACATATCCAGTATATACTGTGTATATTTAACTAGCATTGGTGGAGCCTTTTCTCTTGTCTTGCTGTGGTAAAAATAGCTATTTTAGGGCGTTGAACTAGCATTAGCTTTTAGAATAGTTGCTGCATGTAAACATGAGGCCATAAACAGTTGTGATGGGGCCTGGGGATGACATCATGCAGTGTAAGACTGGGATTGTTCTCCCCGAACAGGGGCAAAGGCCACAGGCAAAAGCAGACATTCTTGTTCTCCACAGAACCCTGGGGCAATGCACGGAATGGCCTAAACCACTTCTCTGACAAGGGCTCATTTGTGGATGCACTCTGCCAACAAAAGGGCACAATTCATAAGCACATAAGTGTCCTGGATGACTTCTGGCTTGTTCTTACAAGTGCTTTGTGTTTTAAGGTTATTGTATTCATCATGTGCTCTTTAGGCAATGGAGCGCACAGACTAAAATAATCTTGCTAGGTCAGTGTGAGCTCAGCTCAATGCCACAGTATCTGATGCATTTAATGACTGATGTCCTTGTTTTAGATGCTGAACATATACTATCACATGATATTGAAGAGGAAAGAAATGCATTAAGGCACCAGAGATGAAGAGAGAGATAAATGGAGGGTGTGATCGAGTGAGTGAGAGAGAGAAGGAGAGAGAGAGAGAGAGAGAGAGAGAGAGAGAGAGAGAGAGAGAGAGAGAGAGAGAGAGAGAGACAGAGAGAGAGTAAAAAAGAGGGTGAGTAAAAAGAAGAGTGAAAGTCAGACAGAAAGGACTAGAGAGAACGATAGAAAAAGAAAGAGAAAAAGAGAGAGAGAGCGATGTGGCTGACACGTGCACTACCATAGATGGCTCGTGTTGAGTAATTACTCCTCTCTCCCCAGAACAGAGGGGAGATTTACACAGTTCAGAATGTATACAAGCCAGTATTCCTTTTATCTTGCAGAAACGTGCTCGCCCTTCGCCTGCACAAACCCAACATGATAGCTTCTCTGTGAAAACACATTGACTTCAGAGGAACAAGGAGTAATAGGGGGTCAATGGCTCCTCTGGCCCTGTTTAAGGATGGCTTTCAGAGAGATCAAGCAGAGTGGCCATTTTGTTTGATTGTCCACTTCCTCCATGCAGTGGGGGCTGACAGGCCAGCTCTAGCTCAGGTCATTATAACATTACTTCTGCTTTATTGACTTTCCAATCCCCAACTCACAGTTTGTCCCCCTGACCCTGAGAGAGGGGGAGCTGTGTGTGTGTGTGTGTGTGTGTGTGTGCTTCCCTGCCTGGCACTGAGATCACAGACAGACAGGGGTCAACAGGGTTCAGGGGGGAGGGGCTGAGCTCACCCGGGCTGTGCTCATCAGCACACACTCCCTGGATCATAACCCCCATGGCCTTCAGATCCACACCACAGTCATGTCTCCTCCTCTACACATACTGAAATCTTCAGTGTACTAAATTACAAGACGACGTGTAAAAAATCAAATACAAACCCTAAACTCTCCACAACAAATGTATGTGCTGTCTGCATTCACATGCTTTCACGTAAGCGCAGTCAACCCACACTAGAACACACAGACAAACACACCCCGACACACACCCACACACCCCAGCACGCCCACGCACACATTGATCCCTTGCTCCTCCAGCGCATTATGGAATGCACCCACCGCTGTTGGAGATAATGTGGTGCCAGCTCCTATTCTCCTCCTCCTCCTCTGCCCACCCCCCCCTCCCCTCGCCCGCCTCCTCCCATCTCCTTCCCTTGGGAGCGGCCTCTCCCTGTCTCCTCTCACTTCGCTCCATCCCACCATCTCCGGCCCGGGGGCCAGACAAAGCGTGCCCCGCCGTCCAAGGGGAGAGGAGAGGCGGCAGCTGGAATGTGGCGGCAGAGCCTGCCCCCCCCCCCCCCCCCCTCTCTCTCTCTCTCTCTCTCTCTGTCTCTCTCTCTCTCTCTCTTCCACCTGGGCGAGGTGAATAATGGCCAGGATTAGTCAATAAAATAACTCTGCAACACCTCTAAATGCTCGCATTGCATGAACTGAACAGGCACCCGAAATTGGGTTTGGCGGAAAACATGGTAGCTGAAGCCGGCGTGCTTTAGGAAAACACACGGCTCTGTCGTCTGGCTAGTCTCAAAGCACCCTTATAAAGGCTAAAACCTTTTTTTTGTGGGAATTTAGATTAATAGTAGGAGCGCTGTTTTAATTTCTCAAATTCCTGTCCGTCTTCTCTGGAGAGAGCTGAAACATGCCAATGAAAACACTGTTTAATATCCAAATAATACTGTCTTACTCAGATGTACAGGAGGGGAGAAATAAAGGTGTGCTGGGTTCAATTCAGACAAACAAAATCTCATTCCAGACTTCTGATTTACACTTCATCTGTCGGTCTAACAGTTACCAGGTGAATATGCTAGAAAGCAGCTTGGAAGCAGCTTGGTGTCCTGACCATGTATTGAACAGCTTTCAGTTTGAGTGAGACTGAAACAAATATGCTAAAGACAGCATGGGATCATGCTTGCTACTTGTATTTATTTTTCACACAGTGGTTGGCCTGTTAAAAATCACTTCCAAAAGTACTTTTGGGTGTGTGTCAGCCATTGCTTGGAAAAGCTCTGTTTTACTTTAAACCGACATCAAGTCAAAAGAAGCAAATTAAGTCTTATGCTGTGTCGTTGGCTCTGGAATGAGAAAATTAAAAAATCCATGGAGTTTATTTTCTGTTTCCCTCTGGGGCCCCCCTAAATCTCTGTTCTTCTTCCTCTTTCCCTCCTCCCTTGCTGCCCTCCCCCCCTCTCACTCTGTCTTTTTCTCAGTTTCTCCCTCTCTCTCTTCGTCTCCCTCTCTCCTCTGAGAGAGAGCGCAGTTCTTCTCTGGAGCAGTCCCATTCAGACGGGGATGAGAATGGAATGAAAACAATAGTCCTTATCGGAACTCTTATTTATATGTTCCCAGAGTCCCCGTGCCAGACTGCATGGCTTGTCAGCGAGCCCGGACGGCCCCACTGGACCCCGACCGACTTCCTCCGGCCCTGGTGATACTGCAGGCCCCCGGTGATACTGCAGGCCCCCGGTGATACTGCAGGCCCCCGGTGATACTGCAGGCCCCTGGTGATACTGCAGGCCCCTTGGTACGCCCTGGCCTGGCAGCAGCCCCCTCTGCTCCGGGGCTAGCGCTGATAGCAACGTACGAGACAAAACTGTGTCCAAAAACATGTTCCCCTGGAGGAGAGAGGGGTTTAACGATCCCTCTCAGCAAGTCTAAGTCTGTGTACCCTGTATTTCATCTCTTCAGGACTCCAGTACTGCCCTCCAGTACTGCCCCCCCCCCACCCCCTGCCCCCAACAAGCCTCTCGTTGTCTCCAAAAGAAGCACCAATGTTGCAACCCAGAAACATTTAAAGCCTCCCAAACAATGACTTGATACCGACAACTGAATGATCTTTATCCGCAATCTCCATTGTAATCTGCGGTACGTGGCGTGTTCATACAGCTATCCCATAATCTCTGTGATGTGGGTGAGCTGGCAGGCGGATTGAGACAGATCCAGCGAAGATGAGCCGGCTAGATAAGACAGTCTTTTGCTGCTTTCCAAACAGAGCTAATAGCGCTAATACATGTGAGTGTGGAGGCGCATCTGGGCCGGGTTTAGGTATAAACACAGATCCCAGCACCTGAGGCCCAGCCCTGCCAGGATCCCATGTTCAACACAAACCACAGCAGTTAAACAGCCAGGCGGCCTGGCTTTGACAGTCTCTCCTGACACTGCTAACCCGTCTTCAGGTGACGAGGAAATACACCCACTCTTTCCGTCAGTTGCTGTACCTCTCCTCGACATTGTAAAGCTATCCATACGCAGAGTTTGTGTTTTATTGTGCATATTGTAATAAGTTACTGTTAATAAACTGAGTAGACGCTGGGCCCGTAAATAGCTGTGCATGAGGGCCAATGCTAAGGGAAAGTCGTTAGCTAATTTACTGTTTTATTGCAGCCTTAAACAGAGTGCTTCCATCAGTAGTATCGCAAGCAGTGGTTAAGCCCACATCAGAGAGCAACAGACAGCCAGGATGAAGTACACTAACAAGGAAATCAAATCTTGTCAATTTGGATTTGAAATGGTCCATATAATTTTTTTTTTTTTTTTAATCTGAAACATTCATGATATGCTGTTATCTGCTTTTCAAATGCCTTCTATAATTGGTTTTGGGATATTGACCAAGGGCATACCAATGGAATTAGGGTATAACTGCCACATGATGCAGATGAATGTGGTACAATGACTACTGAGGCAGGCTGAGTGAGTTTAATCAGGGTTGAAACCCAGGTGAATCATATCAAAATCAAATGAAAGCCTATCAGAATTAACGCTCATGTGCATCCAAACCAGCTCCACTACAGTAAAGATGTCCCAGAGTCCTGATACTGGATGATCCTCCCCCTGGTCGTCAGGCTGACAGGCAAGTGTGTGTGTGTGTGTGTGTGGGTGTGTGTGTGTAAGCAGGCATGAGTACAAACATACAAATGTATGAATGCATGCCTTCCTGTGTGTATCTCTGTGTGTAGGTAGGTAGTAAGATGGCTACTTTATTCATACCCATGGGGAATTTGTGGAATGTGTGTGTGTGAGAAGTGTAAGAAGTGTGTGTGTGTGCGTGTGTGTGTGTGTGTGTGTGTGTGTGTGTGCGTGTGTGTGTGTGTGTGAGACACAGTGTCCTCCAGCGATGTCCAGTCTCCCTAAGCCAGAACATCTGCCTCTTCTTCCTCCTAAAACCTTCACCCTGCAGCCCACTCACTTCTGCTGGAATCCCGACCAGGGAGGAAGGATCCTCCTCCCCCACCTCCCTCCATGATGGAGGGACGGAACACTCCGGAAAACCACTACCCATGACAGCACGGGAGTCAAAACCTTCTCGCCCTCAAGCTAACCAAAATGCTACCCTCACGTAAGGTGGACTTAGTTCCAATTCACCTCCTCGTTCCATCGTCCTACCCCAGTCTCTCTGTGGCTTCGGTGCTTCCACACTCGCTCACCTCACCGCTGGGACAATGGTCTCCAGGCGGATACCTGCAGAAGGTCTTAGAATGCAAGCAGTGCTGGTTGGGTGGGTGGATGGTGTGCTTGTGTCCGACAATCAGACAGACTACTGTATGGCAGAGGAAGCTGGGCGATCTGGTAGAGCCAGAGAACAAATCTGTCACTCCCAGCAAACTGGACACCTCCCCCTCTACATCAGGCCTGTATATCAGCGGGCCCGTTCCTCCAGGGGAAACACGTAATTACCAAATCAATGATCAACTGACAAAGACCATATAAATAATTTCCTCCTCTGAACGAAGGGGGCTTAAAAACACAGGCTGTGTAACGATGCAGAGGGCTGGGAGGTATGTTTAATTACGAGAGAGACAGAGACATCTAACAGAGTTAGACGGAGAGAGAGAGAGAGAGAGAGAGAGAGAGAGAGAGAGATAGAGAGAGAGAGAGAGAGAGAGAGAGAGAGAGAGAGAGAGAGAGAGAGAGAGAGCGGTGAGGCAAGAAAAAGAGTCAGAAAAGGGAAGAAAGAGTTGAGTGGAATGAAGGGAGGATATCTGAAAGGAAGGATGACTGTCATTCAGCATGTAGCTTGGGCTGAGTTGGAGGACACACACTTGTGCAAACAGTTGAAGTTAGGTTAATCATTACCTTCTGAGCACTTTCGAGTGCTTTTAATAAAAATGGGAGAAGAAAGGTTGATGGAATGAAAACCTTTGCTGAGGCCAGGCACAATAATTGAAAGGTTTGAAGAATAAAAGACATATTTTTCATTTAGTAAGCACACCAAACTCCTAAAGATATTTTCCTCTTCTCCAAATTAAAAAAACTCATTCCATTTCCTCTTTGCTCCAGAATATTCAACCCTGATACACACACAAAGTCAGACACACTCTGAGACAATGGAGAACTACTTTCATTGTCTCTCCTATTCCAATCTACCCTTCCATGTATGGAAAACAAAATCAAAAGTCGGCATTTACAACGAAAAAAAAAAAAAGATTCTCACCAACTCTAAGGAACCTTCTGAATATCTTAATCACAGAGGCACTAAAAACAAGACCCCATCATCGCAGCAAATAAAACACAATAATTACGAGAAGCAGGCAGGAAAGTGAAATGCGGTGAGAAAACATGTTTTGTCATTCCACCGGTAGTGCTGGAGACAACAGCTGTTGGATGCGGCAAATACTCCTGAAGTCTCCATAATCATGCCGTTATTGAAGCCAGGACAAAAAGGGCACTAATTGCAAGGGAGCAATCTGAACGTAATAGGTTACACACCCTGGCGACGCCGCACAATGCAAACGCTAAAGAGGCACAGGGAGAGAAGAAGAGAAAAAAAACAACACGTTCTGTGTACAACAGTGTGGCGTCGCTGCTCATTTTCAGGCAATTACCTTCCCTCCCTGTCAACAGTTTTAATAACCTCGATCATTTCCAGAAGACTTTTTTGCTTCAGTTAAATAATTTCAGCTCTTTAATATGCAAATGGCGGCGTTTGCATGCATGGGTGAAGAGGCCTGGCTCCTTGAGACGTGTCAGTACATTGTGGAGCACCTGCACCTCGAGGAAAGGGCTTGATTTAATTGACACCTAATACTATTCATTATTCCACTTGGTGAGCATCCCTGTTAGTCACCTGTAGGCTCTCCTATAGCCTTGTCAACAGCTGCTATAAATAGGGCCAACCTGAGCTTGAGCCGGAGAAGGATCAGCTCCTTGTGAGAGGCTGAGGGCGAGGACAGGCTTCCCTCTCGCTCTGCCTGACGGTCGGCTTGGTATCCGCAGCCGTCAGGGTGGCTTGGAGAGCCGACTGGTTTACTGGTAAGCTGGTTGGCTGGTGGACAGGAAGGGTGAGGTCGGGTTGAGGATCCTGTTCCCAGGTCAAGGGGTCGGAGGAGGCTTTTTGTTAATCACATGAGGGTAAAGCTGAGCAATCCCTTTTTTTGTGTGCAAACGCCCTTGCGAACACAAACAAACACACACACACACACACACACACACACACACACAGAGCCAGATAGTCTTCAGGTCACACAGACACACAGACACGAGAAGGCATACGCATGTTCTAGTGATGGCCTCAAGGTGATGGAGAAAGAAAGACGTGTGAACTGAATGGACAGGGCCTGTGTACACCACACTGGTCTGTCCTCCCTGTCTTCCTCTCCGTCTTCCTCTCCATGTCTTCCTCTCCCTGTCTTCCTCTCCGTCTTCCTCTCCCTCTCTTCCTCTTCGTCCATAACCAAGCAAGGTGTTAAGCCTGGGGCACTAACCTGGCCATTCCAGGAAGCCATACCGTCTGTGGGCTCTCTGACCTCTCTAAATAGGACACGTGTCTATCAAGCATATATGAATTAACCGTTCCCAAGGGGCCTCACCTCCTTAGCCGGGTACCATGTGACCTCCCCCGATCCATTTTACTGCGGGACTCGCTGGCAATCAGCCTTGAATTATTAAAGTGAGTGGTGAGCGATGATCAATTCATGCAGGGCCGGTCTGTGGCACGGCTGGTCGTACTTCAGCAGGAATGACATGGAGAACACTGGGAAATGCTTCCAGACAATGCACATAAAGGTGAAATATGTCACAGCCAATATGTCAATAACCTTAACTATGAAGGCTGAGACGCAGCAGGGCTGCGATGGATCTTAAACGCTTCTAGATGACCAGGGCGAAAGAAGAGGAGAGAGAGGGAGAGAGAGAGAGAGAGAGAGAGAGAGAGAGAGACAGTGGGGGGTGGGAGAGAGACAGAGAGAAGAGAGAGAGAGAGAGAGAGAGAGAGAGAGAGAGAGAGAGAGAGAGAGATGGATGGATGGATGGATGGAGAGACAGAAATGAAAGCGAGAGAGAGCAAGAGAAAGAGAGAGAGAGAATGAAAGAAAGAAAGAATGTATGACAGGGAAAGATTTCTCTGCTCCTTCCAACCTGTCTAGACCAGGGGTGTGTCTGGGGATCCCCAGCTGGCTAGCCTGCACCGTGGCAGGGTACTGCCAGCTACCTTACCCCCTTGGAGCAGACCACAGAGCACCCTGCTAAGAGACAGGCAATGTGTGTATGAAAGACTCGTGAGTGAATTATACATGTGTATCAGCCTGGAAGGCCGGCAGGGAACACCACTACAGCCCTAAAGACCAACATCTTCCAAAGGCCCTTGGCCAGAAAAAGGCTTGGATGCAGGCTTAAAACACAGCCCTAAAGCCCTCTTAACTACATGAAGGATGAAGAGGACAGAAAAAAGGAAGAAATTGAAAAAAGAAAAGAAAAAAAAAAGATAGATAGCGAGGGAAGGAATGCAACTCAAGGAACCTGGAGAAGGAAGAGGGAGGGGGAAAAATCCAATCAAAACTTAGTGAGGAGATGAGGAGCCAAGATAAACCAGTAGTCAGAGCCCCCAAAACTGCAATCTCCTCTTAAGCCGGAGAGTGGCAGCTGGCAGAACAGCTGGTGAATAGGATTAATGTCAGAAGAATGAAATAAAACTCAACATATGTCCGAGCCTGAGGTGTTGGGACTGTGCGTGATTGTGCCCCCGATGGCTGCCATGTGTGCAGCTGGAAGAGGCTGCTGTGAGTCTCAGCTCCCCTACACCCCACAAGGTCACTTTTAAGAACTTGCGCCATTAAATGCTTGGAGAGCAAAATGAACTTTTCCTCTTCGACTCCCTTTCTTTCCGTCTCCTCGTCTGTCCTCGGATCTCCTCTCCTCGCTGTTTCCTCTGCTTTCTTCTCGTCTTCAGTGCTTCCCTCTAGTCTTCAGTTCCTCTCCCCTCCACTCCTTTCCTCCCCTCTCCTCACCCCTCTTTTCCTTTCCTCTATCCTCTTCCCTCCACTCCTTTCCTCTCCATTGCTCCCTCCCCCCTCTCCTCCTTTCCTCTCCTGTCTTCTCAGCCCTTCTCTTCCTTTCTCCATTGCTCTCTCCTCTCTCCTCTCCTCTCCTTCCGTATCTTCACATCCTGTCTACGCTTCTGTCCTTCAATGTCTATTCAGGAAACAGAGGGTGTTGTGCAGCACTCAGCATCTGCTGCACTATACTGCACCTCTCTCATGAAGCCTTTTGTCAAAATATGCAAAACATTCAAGGTACTCTCCAGAAGAATTGTGTTAAGAGTTGCTCACAATGAAAAATGTCTATAGAAACTATCGCAGGGCTGTTTCTGTTTTTCTATGTGTAGTCTAAAGTCCATTGTTTCTCTTCGATCAGTTTGCAGTAGCGATTGACGCAACAATGTGTCTATAAATCCAAACAAATCAATTATAATTTGTTTAGCCCTTTTTCCAAGCAATGTCACAGACGGTCCTTGAATTTCTGCTACTCTTACACTACTTGTAAAAATTGTTTGGATGAAGAAAATGACAGCATAGTTTACAATCAGCACAGATTTTACAATCTGTAATC
>NC_140379.1:15550000-15677500 GCF_054491055.1 Hypomesus nipponensis | reverse complement strand
TGAATCTCATTACACAGGCCGGCCTAATAGAGGATAATGACCCCAGCTCTAGCACACAATGCTGATTACACCCTCGCACTCACCCTGCCGCACACACACAGACCCACATGCACACAAGCACACACACTGGGATTAAACACGATAATAAGAGCAGAGGGCCGGGGCTGGGGAGAGGTGTGGCGACAGATAGAGACGGCGGGAGGGAGAGACACAGAGAGAGACGCGCACGGATGCAGAGGGAGAGAGAGATGCAGTGAGTGCGGGTCACCCGCTGCCGTGGCGTGTGACATCCAGCCGGAGCAATGTCCTTCCACCTCAGGGAAGAAATAGGCCCGCGCTTGGCTGAGTCCCTGCAGGTATGCAGTGCCAAGGGCTCCCCTTGGCTCCAGCTATTAGCCGTCCACAGGCTTCTCACAGCTCCAGGTGCAGTGTGCTGTCTGTCAGAAAAGCCGGCGGTGCTGCCGGGGGCTCAGGTGAGGGCTGGAGGTTTTCCCCCGGACTAGGCCCTCTGTGCGCCCGAGCTGAGAGCTGGAGCCACGGCCCCCCAGCTGGGTGAGGCTGGGTCACGGCCCCGGCACATGAGCAACTGCTGCAGGGCCTCAGGGAGCGGGGGCACTCGGGGGTACACGGGCCACATTCAGGACAGACCTTCAGGCCCACCTGTTCACCACCAGGGAAGCCCGCATCTCCCAAATCCCACTGATCTTCTCTGTGTCCTCCCAGATCTGAGGACTCGGTGAGTGATATATGGGCCATCGAGTACATCTGCACACATGCGGCATTCTGTAGACGTATCCCCCATGACGTTTGAAACATGTAGCACCGTAGTGGAGAGTAGTCAGCCGGCAAGCACTATTAGTAAGTCACACGCTTCTAACAGCCACCAGGACCAGCACTGCCAATCCTCCACTGCAGACAGCAGTTATGTTGATGCCCAGTCAACCAGAAGAACCTCTCTCTGTGTGTGTGTCTGTGTGTGTGTGTCTGTGTGTGTGTATGTGTACACTTGAACCAAGCATACCATGCATATCAGCATACCACTGACACGGAAGCCAGAAGGGGGCGTTTGAAACGCGTGCTGACTTACACTACAAAAGCCGTGCCGTGGGTCAAAAAGCGAACAAGTTCAAAGTGAAATACCTGTCCTTGCCTGAGCACCGATCACCGAGGATCCTCACAAACCATCTCCATGTTGACTTGTGCTGTATTGATTCATACTTTGGTGCATTATATAGAGCAGGTCTAATTGCATGTGAATCAAAACCAAGGTCACCTTGAGGGAGGGGGGGAGAGGGGAGGGTTATAATGGAGGCTGTTTTTCTTTTTCCCTAATACCTTATACTGACATTTTTAACTCTTGACAAGGGCTGTCTGGAGACTTGTCCATAAATAACACATTTACAATACCTAGTAAATAAACATTGGGCACAATCGTTAGCCCCTCTGGCGACTGGGCCAAATACAGCTTTTACAGCTAAGGTGACTATGCAGCTAAATGCAGTCCTCTCATCTGGGAGGACATATTCATTCATTAGCGCAGTCACAAGCACTTAAAGCACTTTAAGGACCGACCACAGTAAGGGCGGATGGAGGGGGGGGGGGAGTGGGCGGAGGGGTGGGAGAGGTGGGACAGAGGGATGGGGGGGGAAACAGCCCCCCCCATACCCAGGTCAGCCAATGGTTGAATTAAGGGAATGCATTTGATTTGATTCTTTTGACGGACAAACGAGCCCTCGTGGCGATGATGGGCGGTGGAGCATGGTCAGCGGTGCGGTCGGGGTGCATCAATGAGACCCCCCTCCGGCCCTCCCTCCCTCCCCCCTCCGGCCCTCCCTCCCTCCGGCCCTCCCTCCCTCCCTCCCTCCCTCCCTCCCTCCCTCCCTCCCTCCCTCCCTCCCTCCCTCCCTCCCTCCCTCCCTCCCTCCCTCCCTCCCTCCCTCCCTACCCCCTCCGGCCCTCCCTCCTTCCTCCCTCCCTCCCTCCCCCCTCCCTCCCCCCTCCGGCCCTCCCTCCCTCCGGCCCTCCCTCCCTCAGGTCAGCCCTGCTGGTCCCAGTCCGTCATCAGACTGCCTGACCGAGGACGGAGGGACTCAGAAGAATGAGACCAGATGGTGAACCGGCCCCGAGGACTCGGCTCATCCACACCGCAGCGCTGACGGGATTAGCCGCAGCAGTTGCCCACGTAATATCATGCTTAGAGAAGTGATATATTTAGCTCATCTGTGCTTTGTCTCACATTAGCCGTGTCATTAAGTCAACACATGGTTCTCCTGCCCGCCTCGCAGGTTCCCTAATGGGTTAATCCCTCCCTTTCTCGGTTCTCACGGTGGCCCTTTCCATAAACGGAGACACAGATTAGAGACGCTGACAACAAAGGTTAGCCCTCCAGTGCCTCGCCTCTGTCTGCCTCCAACAGTACTCAAACATGCCTGTGTCAGGCTCCCTCCATCTCTCCATTCCTGCAGCTTAACAGACTCAACATGCTCAACTCTTGGACTGGTGGGAGTCTCTTGTCTTGCCCGGCGCTCCCCTGCTTGGAAACACATTTGCTCCAACAAGGGAGTTTATTTTGGTGCTGTTGCTACATCGAGGCATGAGGCAGACGAAGGCTTCTATTACTAACAGGAGATTAAAACAGATGCATGCTGCAGAGAAGAAGCCACTACTACTGGCGCTAACATACGGGCCTGGATTACGAGCTGCACTTGACCATTTAAATTACTGCAACAACCGGCGCGCACCAGCTGGGGGTCATTAGCATAATGCCCGCCTCTGTCACCAAGGGCCCTGCCGAGTGCGCGCCACGGAAAACAACCCTACTGGAAACAAGGGACACATGAGAAGTGTTCTCTATGTGGAGGGTGAGGTGCATAAGGAGTGGATGACACCTCAATTGAAGAAGGAAATATTTTGTTCAGGCCGAGAGTCTCTGATGGACTGTTTAGAGACAGAGTTAAAAGGAAACGATTGTTTTTATTTAGATCTGTCTCTAACTAACTCATGGGAAAACATAATATCTGAAAGCACTAATATACTTTTCATTTTTTTTATCTAGTTAACTCCTTGGTCCATTAACACTGGGTGGGTTGGATCTGCAAAAGAGCTCACAAATGCATCAAACAAACACATAAAAAAATGAAGCAACGGCATATTATTTTAAGACTAACTGGGGTCTAATTTATGTCGGTGATGAAGTGCTTAAGCAAAGCGCTCCCCAGACGCACCCAGACACGCAGCCGTTCCCAGAGGGCCGAGCGCTGGATGGGGTATATTACAACCGTAACACACTCCTAATTAAGAATGGGGGAGATGTTTCTGCGTCTACGGTTAAATATTTGTTTTTTTCATCGTCCTTTATCTGACGGACTGCTGGGGGGGCGGAGATCACAGGCACTTACTTCACCATTTCCAATCAGATCTGTATTGATCTGTGTACTGCCCTGTGCAGTATGGAAGGAGCGCGCGACTGCGAGGAGCAGCAGAATAGTCGCTTGAAATGGACAGGAACTAGATCAAACAATTACACCTTTCAACTCTCCCCTCCTCTCTCCTTTTCTCTTCCAGAGTCTCTCGCTCACCCCTGCGTGTCCTTCCCTCACTGTAGCAGAATAAAAAGGTAATGTTCCTGGCGTCAGGGCCGTGGCATGTGTTTTATGGTCAGGGAGTTTGGTTTGGCATGAGGGAAGACCACACTTAGGCTGAGGTGTAGTGCCACCCACTCTTTGTCACTCTGGAAGAGAGTCAGAACAAACTGGAAACACTGGAACGTCAGTATTCACAGCCTCTCTCTCTCAGTGTGTGTGTGTGTGTGTGTGTGTGTGAGTGTGTGTGTATTTAATAGAGTGCAGCGCAGACAGAATGAATGAACCGAGGGATGAAAGAGAGAAAGCACGAGTGACAAACACGTCGGAAAAACCCCCGGACAAGGACGCATTCATAACCCCCCCCCCCCCCCCCCTCTCCACGCACGCACGCGCACAACAGGAAGTGACACGACTCGTCCTACCGTCCTGCTCCGTCTTGGTCATCTCCTCCAGCTTCTTCTGCTTCAGCGAGTCCACCACGTCGGCCAGGCTGCCTTTGCGTCGCTCGGGCGTGCCGAAGGCGGAGGCGCTCAGCAGGTCTCCGCGCTCCCTCGCCCCCTCCTCCGGCTTGTGGGGGGAGGTGGAGTTGTTGCGGAAAGAGTAAAGGGAGCACACTTTATTGCTGTCGGACTCCTGCGAACAAAGCACATGTCGGGGGAAGGCGGGTTGGGGGGGTGGAGACAAGGGAAGGGGGTTGTAAGTATTTAAGTGCATCCAGTTCCGAGGCAGCTTGACAGTTGATCATTCAAATGTTGTGATTGCTGGTGGCGGGATTAGTGTTGAGTGGCCCCGGGGAAGGTTTGTACAAATGACTCGTCTCGGGCTTCCATGCCACCGCTTCTATCTCAACAGAGCAGGCGATCCAGGCAAATGAGATGTGACGCGCGGAGGAGCGAGGTGAAAAGGAGGAGGTGTACTTTCGGAGGGCATGCCCGTCATGTGCTCAGGCGCTACTTTTCCCCTCGCGTGGAGCGACGCAGACAAACCTCCCGACTGTAATTTTTCAAATTGCGTTTGAGTGTGCATTTGTGTTGGGGTGAGTGCTGTGTAATTTGTTCATTTTTCCAGCGGAGGCCTATTCTCAACAGAGTGCCCGAGGCCGCTGTAAATCTGGGTCCTGTCTGGGGCTCTTGTTGTTTTGCAGTCCCACCTGTGTGGTTTAGCATTTAACTAAGGGCCCTGTCTCTGACTGACGACTTAGCACTCCCAATACGCGAGACGGAGAGAGGAAAACTGAGAAAAGAGAGAGAGAGACCCAGACAGAGAGAGAGGTAAAACACCACACAGTCGAGCGAGTAAACTGTGGCCATGAAGGGATGAAAGACAACAAAAAGAGGCACGTGAGATAAAAAGGGTTGAGAGAGGGAAACGAAACAAGACAGAGAAACAGAGAGGGCAGACGGAAGAGGGAGCGATACAGAGAAGGCAGTGGTGGAGGGATATAGAAAGAGATGGATGAAGACTCATAAAACACACGCAAAAAAAGGAGGAAACAAACAAAGAGAGGCAGAGACAGAGAGAGAGAGAGAGAGAGAGAGAGAGAGAGAGAGAGAGAGAGAGAGAGAGAGAGAGAGAGAGAGAGAGAATGGGTCATGGTTGTTGTTAAGACAGGTGGTTGTGTTTATTAGAGCTTGTAGAGGCTTAGGATGCTTACAGGTAACAGCAAGGCGCTGGGACCAGTTTAACTGTTAACCTCAAGTGCTCGTGCGTTATATCACACACCCAATGATCTTCCTCAAACCCAAGCACCACTGATATACGTTGAAGCCTCAAGATCACCTACACACCAGTGAGGATGAACTGAACAGGACGCCCCCCCCCCGACGTGTGGGTTTTAGGTCTGAGTCGGAATCGACGACCGAAAACCGTATCATGTTTCCATCTACACACCAGGAGAGGCTGCTGACATGAGGACACCCTGCCATTCCAACACACTAACCCTCCATAGCCTGGTCAGAACACACACAGGAGGGGGTTGAGAGGGGTTGCGAGGGCTTTCAGACCGGTGGTGCCGGCAGGCAGGCAGGCCAAGCCCCCCCCCCCCCCCCCAGCCTCTGGCAGGGTGATTATACAGGGGTGGCGGTGGCGGTGCCAGGCCTGGTGGAGGGTGCTTGTGGGGAGTGGAGCGGTGCTGGGTTAATCAGCTGGCGTGCGTTCAGGGCACAGCCCACACAGACTCATGGCACAGCAGTGGAGTCAGGTAATCAGCAAAGGCAACACTCCTCAGCCTTCTCACCGTCTGCCTCACTCCCTCCCTCACTCACTCTCTCTTTCTCTCTCTCTCTCTCTCTCTCTCTCTCTCTCTCTCTCTCTCTCTCTCTCTCTCTCTCTCTCTCTCTCTCTCTCTCTCTCCTCTGTCAATCTATCTTTGTCTCCTCTCTCTCTCTCTTTTGCTCACTCTTCATGTCTCTCTCATCTCTCTCTTCCTCTCTCTGCTTGTCTTTCTCCACCTCTCCACCTTCTCTCCACCTCTCTCCAACTTACCACCTCCCTCTCTCCCCGTCCCTTCCCCCTCTCTCTCTGTCTCTCCCCCCTTCATTCCCTCCCTTCTCAGGGGCACCATCTGCACAGTCAACTCAAGCAGGCGGGAAATCAACACTTCACCCTCCGTCTCTATCTAATTGTGAGGAGCCTTTGTCATGGAGGGCCAAGGCTGGGGCCAGGCATAAACAGCCAACAGGGACTTGAAAGTGTAGCTCTGATGTTTGCCTTCAATGACACAACTATCTCAGCTTGACACAACCTTGCTTTGCTCAGACAGTTGTCACTGTTTGACATTCACACCTGACCTCAGAAATGACCATTCAGCCATTCCCCTTTACCTGGTTTTTCAGTTTGTTTGTTCCATTTCAATAACCTCCGACCTTGCAACGGCTTTGTTAATACCTCATATAGCTTGCCCCAAATAGCTTTCTGTTCAATGGGACCGTTTTTATACAGTATCAAGACAACATGAACATGTTAGGTTTAATGTTTCAACTTGAATTCACCCGGGACCAACAAACAATTATTAACTAAAGGCTCTCGTCCCTGAGTGAATTTGAACGAGGTGAACTTTTCACAATTCCACTCTCGTCACGTGAAGAGGCCGACGGAGCGATCCAACAAGTAACCACAGAGAATTAACAAAAAGACTCGTTCTAAAAACATTTGCCTTTCTAATCACCTCCATCGCTAACCCTCGCACTGATCCAATTAGAGCTCAGACCACCTGAGAGATCTCCTGCTTGGCATTTGCATTCAGCGTGGCAGACCAACGCTTTGGAACGGCCCTGCACCCATACAAAACAGGATGCCACAAAGCCATGTGTGTGTGTGGGAGTGTGTGTGTGTGTGGGTGATGGCGGGGGGGGGTCGGTTGTTGTTGTTGTCAGTGGTGACTAGGGGGGGTGGGGTGGGAGGGGGGCCTTGTCCTCGCAGCAGTCTTGGGGGGGGGGGGGGGCCTGGGGGTGTGGTGCCTCAGAGGAGGGCTCCTTCAGGGCTCCTCTGGGTGTCTTTACCACGGCCACGTCTGTCACACACCACCACCTGCCTCCACGGCTACAGCTCTCAAGTGCCCCCCCACCCCCACCCCCTCTCCCCCCCACACACATCAAAGCCACTCCCTTCCTCCCTTCCTCTCAGTCACCCATCGTCCGGGGCTCAGCCTGAGGCGGAAGCACGACGACACAACGGCAGCCACGGACGACCATGTCCCCCGCCTGGCCAACGCGGTGCAAGGGAAAGCCCTCCAGCACCAGTCCACCCCCCCCTTCTCAACGAGTCCACAGCGTGGTGTGGAGCCGGAGCCATGTTCTACCGAGTGGGTCTGGAGGGAGGGGAGCCACGGTGGGGATACGGATGGGCCTGCCCGGACTAATAATAACAGGATGACGGTTGGGTGCGGCTGCCTATCTGAGGGCCCCAGGATCCCAGGGGTCAGAGAGCTTTACTGAACTGGAGGGATGGAGGGACTGTCTCATTCTACCCAGCTGGAAACAATGGGTCAATGTTGAGCCGGAATCTTGGCCCCAGTGCATGCTGGTCTAAAGAGACCTCCAGTGATGGGAGAAGGTTGGCTTGCTCGGGGCTCGGGGCTTTCAAGAACATTCTTCCTACCTCCCTATTTCTCTCTCTCTCTCCCCCCCACCCTCTCTCTCTCTCTCTATCTCTCTCTCTATCTCCCTCACCCTCTCTCTCTATCTCGGTTTCCACTTATCTCATTGTCTCTTTATTTATAGATTCATAAAGTCTTGTGTGACGTGAGATGCAATTCAATACTTTGTTCTGCTCTTCTTCCCTGAGAGGGGAGGATCTCAAGACACTTGCGGGGGGCTTAGACTTCAAAGACAAGGACTTGGCAGAACGCACAAGTCTTAAGTCTTCATTGAAATTGTTCCGAGGCCTCTGTTGTGACTGTGTCCTTGTGGAGGAATTCCTCTCTGCTGGGACACAGTGACACGCACACACTCTCACAGTGTGTTTGTGTGTTTGTGTGTGTGTGTGTGTGTGTGTGTCAGTGAGGCTGGGTCTGCTGTATGTGTCAGCCTTACTCACTGTAAGACTCCAGACAGTGGTGAAAGTTAGAACAGGCCATTGCTGTCGTCTAGATCACAGAGGTCATCAAGGGGAAATCCAGAACATTGTCGGGAGCATACCTCACCCATGACGACGGCTGGACACACAACACTGACGGGACACAATGCAGCACTGTCGCTTGCTCTCTCGTGGTACAGGCTGTCTAGAAACGGTGCTGTACTGACTGAGTGATACACTGTACACATCAGGATGCTAAGTGGACTTCAAACATTTCTGATCTGTTTCATAACTGTATGAAACATTTTTGTTTACAGGTCAGTCTCCGTGTCTCTGTATCAGTGTGTGTGTGTGTGTGTGTGTTCTGTGAGCGTATTATACTGTATGTCTGTCTGTGTGTGTGTATTCTATATCTGTCGGTGTGAAAGTGTGAGTGTGTGAGTGTGTGTGTATTCTGTGAGTGTATTATACATGTGTGTGTGTGTGTGTTAGCGTATTCTAGAAGTGTCCCTGTGTGCATGCGTGTGAGTGTGTGTGTGAGAGGGCCTCACCATGCGCTGCTGGGCTGACACCAGGCTGTCCCAGTCGGTGTCTGGGGGAAGGCTGCTGAGGGGCTGCAGCTCGTCAGGGTGGGGCTTGGCGTTGGGGTGCAGCAGGCTGTGCAGGGGCAGCTGGGGCGTGCCGTGGGCCTCGGAGCTCTCCTCCTTCTCCCAGGACAGTGGCTCCTGGCTCATGGTGTCATCGCCGTCGGCGACGGAGGCAAACGGAGAGGTGGCTTGCTTGGAAGACATTATTCTGCTGTGTGGAAGGAGAACAGTCTCTGGTTAGGAGGCGCAAAGTCAAGCTGGCCGTTTGTCCTGCGGAAGGGGGCTGTGGGGCAGCTCTAGGGAGATTGTTGTCAAACCATCTTGTCAAATGAAGTGTGCGTGTGTGTATGCGTGCGCGTGTGCGTGCGTGTGTGCGTGCGCGCTCCTCACAAAGCTCCAGCGTGAGTTAGTGGTGCACATGAGGAGAACCATGGAATGGACTCAGCCCCACCTGACCTGAGCCTAGAGGCCATATCAAAGCAGCCAAGATCCCATCAATAGTGATTTGGATGCGGGAGGAGTGAGGGGGAGGGGTTAGTTGGGGCGGGGGGGGGTCGGCAAAGGGCCAGCAGCAGACCCAGGAGTGAGCCATGGGGTCCCTAATCCTTTGTTTAATGTAAATGGACGTGTTGAGCCGGGTTGGACAGGTGCCTGGGCTGAGCCCAATTCAGCAGGCAGCCAATGATTAGGCTGCTAAGAGGGTTAGTCCAACACATAACATGCTCCCAATAAACCACTAAGGACCAAAGGTAATTACCTGTCCTGGTCAACAACATGAATATGCTCGCTCTCGGCTGAACCGATGGTTCAGGAAGGATTTACTGGCAAGAAGGGGCTGGAAACGCTATTGACCCTAAATGCCCTTCTTGTCCTGGGTCACTTAGGATAAAGGCATCTGTTTAGTGGGCTAAACTTCAGTATATAGAATGCTATATAGCCACAACATTTATATATCCATTAGTTATGGAGGCAATCTTTTCTCATGTCCAGCATAAGTGCTATTATCGCAAAACGAATGAGCTTGAATTGATTTCCTTCAAAAGAAACCTAACCTCCTAGCTTCTCCTCTGTTAATTTCCACCCTGCAAATTAGCCACTGATTAAACATTTTGTGTTACAGCGTTCCTCCCGGCCAATAAATCTGTCTCAAGCAGCTCTGAAATCAGAAGGCACAGAACGAGGAAGTCAAAATTCACAAATGTGCCACATGCTTTCATGAATATTACAGTGAAGAGTGCACTTGACATATCAGGTGCTGAAGGAGGAAAACTCACGTTCATTCCAATTTAAACAGTGTTTTATTTATTTTTTTAGGTAACCCTTTTCGCTTATCTTTTTTTTTTTTTTTACCAGTTTAGTTTTTCACAAAATTAATGAGTCTGAGCTCCCGCTATGTCCTACAATGAATGAAATTAAATTATGTGCCAGCAAATTTAATTATGCATTTGGTATTAATAACAGGATAATATGTCCTTCCTACTGATGTGAAGTGGAGCCAGCCAGCACATATTTAACACCTAATCCTCTTTTCACCGTGCCACTGTTCTTCCTGTTCTTCTAAGCTGCAGGAGATTGAACAAAGACTGTCGTCAACGAATCTAACATGTTACTATAGCGTCTTATCTACAAGAAGTTCTGTGTGTGTGTGCGTGTGTGTGTGTGTGTGTGTGGTTGTCAAGATATGAGAAGAAGTTGTCAGAGGTGAACCCTGTCTGGTACAGCTCTCCTCATCCCTACAGGGTTAGGGTGACAGGAGTTTAGTGACACTACTGGGGGTGGAGGGGGGGGGGGGGGAGGAAAGACCAATGTTAAAGGTCAAGGTGAGAGATCAAGAGAAAGGGCCAGGGGGAGAGATAGAGGATTCTAGGTCAAGGGCTGTGTAGTGGCAGGTCCTTGCTGCTCCAGCCTACCTGACTAAGCAGCGCTGGGTGTGAACACTCAGCCAACACACACTGCTCTGCCAGCCTCCCTGAACCCTGACCCCTGACAACTGCCAAGTCCGAGGGAGGAAGCCTCCCGAGAGGTCACCACGCCTTCCGACACCAGGAGAGATTAACACCCGCTTTGATATTACACTAATCTATCCACGTGCGTATATACGCGTGCGCGCGCGTGTGTGTGTCAGTCCCCATGAGTGAGAATGCGCACATTGCATGATCCTGTCAGCCCTCATTGTGCTCTACTTCCCTACAGCAGGACCACTCCATTGAAGACATGTCATCCACTTACACACACCACTGAGCACACCAGCTCTCTTGCTATGAATTGTTAAATTCAGTTCATTAAAGGGAGTTCAGGGCATATTATTTCACAATGCGTTAGGATAAGCATGTCGAAAACACATGGATGGCGTCAGTGAGGTCGTGGAGGAAGACACACACAAGCATGGGCAAGCATGCGTTTCCTCGCACTTGTACACACGGTACACACACGGTACACACACGGTACACACACACACAGTCTTAGTTTTGGGGCTGGTGAATGGGGCAGCATTAACAATAGCTGCACATGTTAATCATAGGGTCCCACACAGCTGTGCAAACAGGGCCGGTCTGTCAGGTAGGGAGGGGGGGGGGGGGGGGGGGCTAGAGCTGCGCTCTGTGCCCCTCTGTGTCGGCTCGCTGCTGTTTTCTTTAGCAAGGCTCAGCCCTCAATTTTAATCAGCCAATAAATTGTTTCCTGTAATTATATCAAATAGAAAATGATCTTGAAATTGAGAGTGTTAATTGAAAATCAAAATTCAGAGCAAAGTTCAGGACTTGCAGAGCGAGAGTGATGATGTGGAAGACGGGAGAGGAGAGAGAGAGAAAGGGGAGGGGGGTTGGGTGGGTTTAGTCAGAGAGATTCTGCCACATTTTTTATTCATGCATCCAAAAAGCCAGAGCCTAGAGCACAACAAGACGCCCGTCTTCAATGGAGTGCAAGAGCGAAACAAAGCACTTCTTTTGTATTACACAGTAAATCAAGTGGTATTATTTTACCACTAAAATATTCAGTCTCTCAGGCACTTTTACTCTGGTCTGGAGCCATCACTCAAACTGCTGAGGCGTGAGAGAGAGAGAGAGAGAGAGAGAGAGAGAGAGAGAGAGAGAGAGAGAGAGAGAGAGAGAGAGAGAGAGAGAGAGGGAGAGAGAGAGAGAGAATGGAGATGGAGAGACAGAGAGGGAGGAAGAGAACGGAGAGGGAGAGACAGAGTGAGAGAGGTTGGGTTGACAGGGAGAGGGAGAAGAGGGGAAGAGGGAGAGAGAGGGCTGACTGACTCCATCCTCCTGTAACATGTGTCTACAACGATCTTGTTAGAGAATGCAACAGATCTGCGGCAGGCTCCGTAACAGTATTTGTCAGCGGGAGTTAATAATTTATTAGAAGAGCTGGGAGGGCTGTGAGCAGCTAGAGAGAGAGAGAGAGAGAGAGAGAGAGAGAGAGAGAGAGAGAGAGAGAGAGCAGAGAGAGAGAGCAGAGAGAGAGAGAGAGCAGAGAGAGAGAGCAGAGAGAGAGAGAGAGAGAGAGAGAGAGAGAGAGAGAGAGAGAGAGAGAGAGAGAGAGAAAGCAGAGAGAGAGAGAGAGAGAGAGAGAGAGAGAGAGAGCAGAGCGCTCCACCACCCCCGCCCCTCCCCCACCCAACCCCTGAAAGGCCCTCGACAATGCTCCACCCGCAACACGGCGGAGAGAGCGAAAGTACATGGGCACAAAAGAGAAATGTCAGGGGTCAAACATGTGTCCATCATATTCCCCCCCCCCCCCCCCCCCCCCCCGCGGGCAGGCAGGACCCAAACGGTGTCATTGCACCGGGGGTCAGACGGCAGAGCGGCGCGCGCCATGAAACACGACCACCGCCCAGGGAGGAGCTGCCGTTCAGCTCCACGTGTCAACATGCAGTGAGTGAGTGGTACATGTGAAGCCAGATGATATGTCGTCTGGTTGTCCAACACTGTACACCGTGAGTATTACAAACAGGAACCGCAAAAACGAGCTTGTTTGTACATTCTTAACTACTGTGCACACTTTGCTGCTGGAATTCCTTCACTCTTTATCAATAATTGAATCTGTTTCTCCCGTAAATAAGCCTGATATACATGTACGCCTTGGCATACTGAACAGCCAGAACACGGAGAGGCCAGTCTCTGTCTTTCTCTGGTGGATTCCTGACAAGCTGTCTCCACTCATGCTTGATTACACAATAACAATGGACGGCTAACAAACCAAACTGATCAATAGGTGCATGAAATGCTGCCAGCCCTCCCCCAGCCCAGGCCCCGACAGGGACTTTTCAGAGCGGGGAGCGGACGGGGGGAAAAAAGAAAAGCGAGAAAAGGGAGCTCTATATATAGCTGACAATATTGCACACATTTAAAGGATTAGGGTCTCAGTTCTCAGAGCACGTCTCATATGGCCTGGAATGCTTTGAGTCATGAATTGTTGCCACTGATAATGTTTCATCACGCAACAACCTCTGTTTAATTGGTTAGCATTAGCGGGGAGAGCTCCGCGCGTCTTCCGAGTCTCATGACCGGGGCCATGTGTCTGAGGCGATCTTCTTTCCCCCCCCCCCCCCGTAACAAGCTCGGGACCTTCAGCCCGCTCTCCCTGCTCTTTCACACTGCTGACCTTTTATAGACAATGGTGATCAGTAACTCCACACCAGTGGCACCCCAGAGTCCCCCACACCCCCCCTCACCGCTGCCCCCAGGCTCCCCTCACTTGCACCTCACTGCCTCCTGCCCTTCTCCACCCCCCTCCCCACCTCCCCGCACCCTTTGCCAGTCTCAACCCCCCCACCCCCCTCACCCCCCCCCCCCCCCCTCCCTCGAGCCCCGCTCGAGCCCCTCTGGGCTTTGGGAACAGGTCACCGCAGGAGGAAAATATTAGGCCTCCGTTTTTCCTTCAGACACCCCCACCCAGAAAACGGGGATTGAAATCATTGAATAAGTGGTTGAAACAAAGAGGGCCATTGTTTCAGGACATAACGATGAGAAAGCCAAATATGGAGTCAGGCTGGCGTATGACGGAGCTTGAAGTTTCCATGGGTTACAGCATGTGAGACTGTACTGTACACATGCCAGTACACACACACACACACACACACACACACAAATACATTATGATGTGTTACTGTGATTTAGAAAACAGCCCTCTACTGATAAAAATGCCTACAAATACAGCAATGATAAAACTGAAAGCGTTTCATTGTAGATAAATAGTGTTGGTATCCGTTGCCTGGTTGGAGAAAGAGAGAGAGGAGAGAAATAGAGGGAGGAGGGGTGGGAGGGGTGGGAGGGGAGGGAGAGGGTGAAAGAGAGGGAGGGGGGAGGAGGGGTGAAAGCGGGAGTGTGTGTGTCTCTCTAGGCTGAGTGAGGAACCCTCCTCTTCTCACAGGTGACATAGCGGGGCTCCTCAGGGCCCTCACCTGCTATAATGAGATATTACTACCTGTCAGCTTGTGGCTGGAAAATCACTGACACAGTCCTCTCAGTTTAGCACAATTAAATGAGCCCCCTCCATTGTGACTGTGCAGTGTCTCAGGTGGGTCTGATTCTCCATACATAATAGGCTCTCTGTCTAATTCTATATCTGGAACTCTCTCTCTCTCACACACACACACACACACACGTAGGCACAGACAGAGAGAATGAGAAACAGCTTGTGCACACAACTCCTTTGAAGAGTGCAAAAACACACCTGCATGGTTTTCTTAAGAGCAGCTAAAACTACCGGAGTGTAGTGCATACAATCACAAATATATGTACAGAAACTAAAAAGTGCAAAAAGCTGTCAATTTGTATTTCCGACATTTGAAAATGGTTAGGCTTTGAGTTACAGGCTTTTTGTTTGTAATGAGGAGAAGCAAATTCATGAGAAATATTCGTCCTATATATTCCTTTTGAAATATTGCCTGATTAAAATACATACAAGTATTTTACATGTAATATTATATTCTATCGTTACCGTTGAAGTCTTATTACCAAAAACAAAATAATAAATATTATTTCGCACTTTGTATCATGGTTACAAACATAATCATTTAGTTTGAGATTCAAACCTGAGTGGACAAAGTAATTACTAGTAATGATATTAAAATATGGCAAATGGTTTGGGAAATACACACATTTGAAAAAGGTAGCTAGAGAGTTGTCCAAATGAATTTGTTTAAATTGCTCCTCCATAAATGTTGACCTTCCCCCTTCAAAAAGTCAACTCAATTATGCCACCACTTTCACTGCTCTACTTCAAATCCCTCCTCTGATGCTTTCTGTATTAGCAACCATCGTAGCTAGCGGAGCTAAACCACACACTCAAAAGAAAGCCATCCTGAGCAAATGAGGCAAGCCTCCTCAAGTACACACTTCAGACACTGAGCTGAGCATTGATAATTACTTTTTCACAGTAAATTATTTGCAATAATATCCAGTGGGAGGACCTGTCTTGCGTCTCTTGTGCAGCTGGATAGCCTGCACGCCTGGTGGGTGTCCTGCCCCCCCCCCCCCCTGCCTGCCAGGCTGAGGCAGGTGTGAGAGGGCAGAGGTGTGCCTGTCTCCTCGGGGGGGGGGGGAACACTCACACACTGAGACCCCCCCCTCGCCCTGGGCCGTCCTCCAGGTCTCTGAGACACAGCGTCACATCAGGTGTGGACGGCATCACACCTCCTCCGTTTGCCTGCAGCTTGAGAGAGCCGCCTACACACACACACACACGCACACGCACACGCTCTTTCTCTTTCTCTCTCATGCGCGTTTGGGAACACCCACTCACGGACACTCGCGGACAGGCCCAGGCGTCCTGCACTGTCCTCTCCAGTCTGACCTGTAGTCCTCTGTGTTTCAGTGGGCATCCATGTGGCAGGGTGCCGGAGTGGAAGCAGAAATGCACCCGCTACAAAGACTCAGCAGCAGTACCCCGCACTACGACTTCAGCATTGCCACTCTCTCTGGCCAGCCAACAGCCCGACAGACAAGAAAAGGCTTCTTTTTTTTCTTTCTCTGCCTCTTTTCCTTTTTTTCTTCCCCCCCCCCCCTTTTCTCTCTCTCTCTCTCTCTCTCTCTCTCTCTCTCTCTCTCTCTATCTCTCTCTCTCTCTATCTCTCTTTTTGTTATCCTCAGTCTCTCACTCTCTCGCTCTCTTTCTCTTGTTCTCCCTCTCTCTCTCTTTCTCTCTCTGTCGTGCAGAGGTCTGGCCTTCTGGGGGATGCAGTTCCCAAAGTGTCTTCTGTCACTGCCGCTGCAGTTAAGTAAACTTTACAGCCAGTCAAGCCATCAACCAACACAGCCTATTTGCTGAGCAACAGTGGAGCTTTGTGGCTTGCCTCACAGTTGACAGTAAGTTATGAGCCCTTTGTGAGCGCAGGGGAAGGAAAACAGAGATCGGAATTTGGCAGGAACATAATAATACAGAATTCTCCTGTCGGTGGAACCTGAAGTTTCATGGAAACAATCAAGCATTGTTGGGAGAAAGAAAAGCAAGTCTGACAGATGAAATATAGCGGGGCCCCCCTTTTAGGAAAACAGTAAACAAAGCGCCATTCAAAGCAGGTCCTTTCTGTCATTTATAAAGATAACTTCTTCTGCGCACTTGAGACTTTACAGCAAAGAGCCAATCAAAATGTAACATCGCCCACAGTCCACTGATGGCGGGAGTGGGAGGGGGGCCGGCGGAGGGGGGGGGGGGGGAGGGGTCACAAGTTTCTACAGAGATGCACAATGAGAGTGTACTGGAGAAATAGAGGGAAGAGAGACGAGGAGAAGGGCTGCAACAGAAGAAGAAAAGCGGGCCCTGAATAAAACTCAGATAGCCGCGCCAAAAAAGCAGGAACAATGGCTAATTATGAAGGAGTGATTTTGGAAGGGGGGGGGGGGGTAGGAAAGGCGAGGGACACTGGAGATAGTGAAAGGGTTCTGGGGGTAGGGTTATTATTCTGCATGGCAGGGAAACTGTGTGGGCCTCAGTCTCTGGTCTGGCTGTCATGAGGTCATCATCGGAGGCCCGTGCCCAGAACACTGGGGTTGGTACAACTGCCGTTTGGACATCTGGAATGTCGGCACACACTGGCCCGCTTTCTCCGCCACTATCCTAATTCCTTTCTTTCCCCCGAAATAGAGGGCTTCGACAGTGCTGGTCACCCAAATTGGAAAATTTGCAACGTCTAATGAAAAGAAAAGCAGTTTTGTTCCCTTTCATTCTCATCTCATAAATGGATTTCTGTGAGGGGAAAGGAAATCACCTTCAACGCCACTTTGATTAAACAGCTCTATTCTAAAGCCTGGTTGGACAACAGCTCATTAGTTCCACTCGGACCCACCCCTTCATTCTTCTGGGATTTCTCTCTCTCTTTCGTTTCTCTTCTCTACTTTTAGAATTGAATGAATTAATTGGGTGAATAAGCACACAAGCATCTGTCTTTGTCACAACTACATTTTTTTTTCTTTGTCTTTAGGGCCTTGTACGTGTGTGTGTGTGTGTGTCTCCACTGAACTGAGGGACTGTGGGAGAGAACCAAAGGTCTACAGAGGACCAACCAGGCAGGGAGGGATGGGGAAGGGCCGTGTTGGGAGAGTGGCCACGTTTCGTGTGACACGTCAATTGGAAAATCAAAACAGGGGTAGTTCATTTGCTCCTCCCAGATGAGGCCATGTAGAAGGGGCCTGACGAATGGGGGGTCGGGCGGGCCACACCTCGCGGATTTATGATTAAGCCTTATTATGTTGGGGAACTGACATTGATTGCCGATTTAAACCACTGAAACCAATTCATTTGCCCCTTGTTGAATAGAAAGCATGGTCAACAGTGTGTAGCAGGCTGACAGGTCTGACTGCAGAGCAGAATGAAAGCCAGCCGCTAAATGAATGCTGGCACCCGGACTCTGTTTGGAGGTGGTTAAAAGTTACCCAGCTGATTGACAGCCCGTAGGAAAAAAAAAAGGAAAAAAATGACAAGTAGGAAAGGACATCTGAAGAGCTAAAGCAGATCCTTGCCGTTGGTCTGAGTAATTGCCCAAAAATCTGGTTCACAGAAGGCATGTAGTACGCAGCCCGGGCTTGTGTTTTCGCTATGCAGAGATGGTTTCAGTCATGGCGCAGTGCTGAGAAACCCCAGTGTAAGTGGAGCTTGTGAAACATGGTCTAATAGAATCAGAGAGCTGACGGACATGGTCGAGCAGAATAACACAGTGTAGCTGGGAACTGCAGGCCCCCACGCAGGCCTGTGATGGGGCAGCCAGGGCGCTACAGAGGATTAGGCGCTGACTGAAACAGAAAATGGCTCTGCAGTCTGCTATCGACCATGTATCCCAGCATTCACTCAAAACGCACACTCTCCCCTCCAGCTTTCCACGAACCGATCTGTAAGATTCGGAATTATGACCTGGAAGCGTGCATTCCACGCAATCTGCGAGCAAAGAAAAACACGATATAGTTGTTCTGCTCTGAAACGCCGACGGAGCAGATGTTGAAACGTTTACGCCACACGTCCTCTCAGAGGGCGCCGGGGGCCCAGCGGCGTGTTGACTAACACTTCTCACAACCACGCTGTAGCTTCTTCCTTCTGGGAAGACCGAGAAGACACAATGAGACAGGCTTTCCCAATGAAATCATTAACTCAATTGCTTTCTTCGAGAGAAAAGCCACAAGGGTGGCGGCAGGTCTGGGTAAAACAGGAGACGAGAGGATTGTGTCTGGGTCTGGCCCCTGGCCATGAGTCTTGAGGTTCCTGGGTAGACGTATGGGCCCCAGGGCCCCAGCTCTGTTGTGGTTATCTGCCACCACTGCCATTACGCCCCAGCCTTCCTCTCAGCTTTAGCCCCAGCCCAAGCCTCAGCCTGGGTCTTGCAATGCAGCATGGCTGGGCTGTGTGGCTGGCTGGCTGGCTGGCTGGCTCTCCAGGCCAATAGGAAATAATCTGGTAATCTCAACCTACTCCTCCATTTCAGAGGGGCCCCACTTCCATAATGGGGTCCTTTGTTCATCTGAGTCTAAGGAACCCCTTTAGATCTCCATCGCAGAATCAATCAAAGACATATTAAACAAAAACACTTTTATACGGTGTGGTTGACAAAAAGACTGACTCGACATTTCACACATTTGCACTGTTTCAGTATCAGAAAAGCCATCCCTGCTGTAACATTACAAAGTCTAGTGAAACAATATGGTTGAAAACAGCAACCTTTTGGGGTATGTGTGACGTCTGCATGCATTACAAAACAACCTGTCCCACAAACCAAATGTTGAGCAAAAGGGACGACAAATGTCCATATCGACAGGCGCGCTCGAAAAGTACATGTTGCAACAAACAAAAGGAAAAGACAGAGTGCGGCCTTTGGAAATTGTCTCTCTCCCTCTCCCGCTCTCTCTCTCCCGCTCCCAGTCTCTCTCTGTCTCTCTCTGCCTCGAATAGACTTAAATAAGCAAAGCAAACAGAAAAAAGGCAAACAGCCTCTGAAGGCCACACAAATATTGGATGAGTGGATGGAGATTGTAGCTGAGCCGTATGAGTGGGTGAGACCCCTTACCTCCCCACGCCCAGGACTCCTCTGCCCTCGACCTCGGCCAGCAACCCCTTCGTGCCTCTCCCCCGGCCTGGCCCTCTGACCCTCCCTCCTCTCACAGCCCCCAGGTAGCAGATGTGACTTTCACAGCATGTGGAGTGTGCAACCAATCTGCAAACAATAGCAGGAACCTGACAAAGGTCGTCTGTCGTAACGCAGCGGCGAAGTGGAAACTAGAATCCATGCCTGGAGGCAGTATACTCTATTGCAGGTTGTAGTGATACACAAGCTTACACAGTACGCGCGTGTGTGTGTGTGTTCACGGGCCACTACAATGCTATTTAAGCTTGTACATAATCCCATTAGCCAAATCACCTCTTGACCCCCTGTTAAGCTAACAGTTGATGTAAACATGTACAATCTCATTAACCTAATAATATGCATGGGACCATGGACAGCGGCCCATGCATGTGCATGTGTGTGTGTGTGTGTGTGCTACAGTTCTTTCAGGGTTTTACTCACAAGAGCCGGTTACAAGAGAGAAGCACATCCAGCCATGACCCTTGACCCTTTTGCCTCTCGTCTGCATGCGACACAAAGCCAAACTGACACATGGCTCACATAGTTATTCTTTCCTCTTAAAATGTCTAGATTTGTATGCGGGTGCATTCTTAAAGGCATTCCGATATTTTTCAAATGAATAAACATTGTTGGTCTGGTGGAATTATGGATACTGTACAATGACTTCCTGTCACTGTCATTGGCCAAGCAAAACAATAAGCGAAAAGCCTTGAATCTCACATGCAGTGTGTTTCCAATGCTCCTTATTGTACATCCTTTAACATTCAGTTTTTTCACCAATAGAATTGTATTTTTGGGTGTGCATGTGTGTGCGAGTGTGAGTGTGTGTTCCAGTCTCACAGCTAGTAAAGACCATGTCCAAGGAGCTTTTCAAAAGCTGTTATTTAAGCAAAAATAGGGCCAGGGGAGTGTGCAGTCAGCCAGGAAACATATCATGGTGGACTCCTTTGTGCAGGCACAATAGCAGGCCGAGAGGAATCAGGTTGGTCCACTCCACTTACCAACAGAATTATGTATTATACGACACACAGCATTATAAACACACTGTAATCATAATTCATGCTGTGCATTCATGTTCCTGTGGTTCTGAAAAAATCTCCATGTCACTGCATGTTTGTCAACTGTGAAGCTTGAGAGGTTAATTGCGTGTGGTGCGTGTGTGGGTATGTATGTACAGGGAGTATATTAAACCCCCTGACAGATGTCATCACTGTGGTCATCCAGGAACAGCAGTTACAAATGGCCGCTACGTTGCAACACTTCAGAATATCCGGGAGGTGTAGGGTGGGAGTTGGGGGATTCTCCCCTGTATTTGATTTGTCATGTTTTTTGGAACTGTGTCCTCAATGAATCATAGAAGCTAAACTCCACTTATGAGTCGCTTAAACTCTAGCTTAAGACTTTTTTTTTCAAGGCCCCATCCTGCTATGATGTCCCAGCTCTCAGTGCAGAACACAGAGTCCTGTGATCATGTCACAGCTCTCAGTGCAGAACACAGAGTCTCTCTATCATGCCCATCTGTCTGCTGCACACTCACTATCTCCCTCTCTCCCTCTCTCTCTCTCTCTCTCTCTCTCTCTCTCTCTCTCTCTCTCTCTCTCTGTCTCTCTCTCTCTCCCTCTCTCTCTCTCTCTCTCTCTCTCTCTCTCTCTCTCTCTCTCTCTCTCTCTCTCTCTCTCTCTCTCTCTCTTTCTCCACCTGTGTTCCTGTTTACTGTAATGTCAGTACAAACCACATTAGTCAACCGGGACCAAGTTGAAGGAAGATTGAATTATTGTGAGGTTCCAGGACAAGATCATGCGCCGTGGCTTAGGGGCCCCGTCTACCTGTGTCGATAACTCCTCTGCTTCACGGACAAGAGGCAAAAGGAGTGAAGAGGCATCTAAAAGCTTTCACTAAAACGGGCCAAATTTGCCACTCCTGTGCCTGTGAAGTGCTCCCCCTTCCCCCCCCCCCTCCCCTCCCCCCAGAGCCGCTGGGGAACGACCGGACGACCGGGGGCGTGAGACGGCAGCGGCGGTCACATGACGGTGGGGTAAGACGGGGGGAGCATACCTCACGCTGAACGGCTCGTAAACACCAAGTGTGTGGGCTGGCCAGCAGAGAGAGCTGCGAGCTGTGGGCGCCACAGCACAGACCCTGGGGCTGGTGCCTACTCCCTGGCCAAGTCCAGCTCTGCCCTAGCTCCACACTAGCTGTGACTCATCCCACAAAAACACACACACACACACACACACAAGGATCATAATGTGGATGTGTGATTTTTAATTGAGTTCTCCCCTTAGCTGCAGCTATTATCCCTGACTAATGGCATACACTGGCCCTCTCTCATTACTGGAGTGGCTCTTTACCAGGGCTCTTTACCAGGGCCCCTTGTTTGATACAGTTAGAGTTAATGCATTAGGAACAGCCCACCAAGTGTAAGCAGCGATCTGCATATTCAATAACTTCCGTAATTATATGCACAATTCATCAGATGGGCTGTGATTGCAGGGGAAGAGGGGGAAAGAGAGGAGCAGAGAGGTCTAGTTCCTGGAGGACAGAAGTCTAATCACAAAACTAACATGATAATTGAAATCTAAATTGAAAGGCTTGGCTCACAGGGAGAGTGTGTCAGAAACGCAGAGTGGAGGTACTTGAGGCTGAAGAGAGAGGGAGAGGGAGAGAGATAGGGAGAGAAAGGAAGACTATAACAGTATACAGTATGTTAGCAGTGATGCTAGATGATAAGTATTGAGGGGCAGCCTACTGTACATTGAGTTGTCAGTGCTCCTCAACTCCCCCAGACAGGGAATCTGAAATCCTGCTCAGCTGCAGGGTCAGGCTGTAGTGTAATTAGTAATGCCAGATTCATTAACCCGCGATGCTGTTCTGCTGGCCCGGCCCGTAAATTAGCTTAATGTGAGCCGGCGTATTGCAGCTGTAATAAGGGACATAAAACGTAAAGAGAAACACATACTGTAGCACTGTAGATCATGGTCTCATAACTCTGCCTTTCCCCCTTGGAGATGAGCCCTCTGCCGGTCTCCTTGCTGGGCCTATCACTGTCTGCTCTGTCATCCCCACCACAGGAAGATGGTGGCCCCCCATGTCAACGTGAGGGAGTCTGAACACGAGGCTCCATTTTGGACCCTAAATATTCGTTTGTGTGTCCAAACACATTCTAGTGAGTATGTTGAAGTTGATGCTGTGATGCTTTGGGTCTAATGAGTGTTTTAGTCCCTGCCCTAATCACATGGGGCATCTGAGTATTTGCACTTCTTCACCTGTTTGCCGTGGCAGAGTGAGCGTGGTGTTTGCGTACACCGTGTCTAACACCGGAGGGAAAGTTGGTGTCAACACGACATGTTGAGGTGCCAGGAACAAATGGAGAGACTAGTTCCTCTCCGGTTCCCTTCTCCAGAGCAGGGGAGTGGGAGGCATGGATGAGCATAGGCTGGAGGGAGGCCAAACAGCTCCGTCTAATTGGAGAAGTAATTTTTCTTCCAAGTCTCTGGTGTTGATCTAGTTTGTGTTTATTCAGAGTCCGTTTGGGAGCCGGTATAGGTTTCCTTGGCTATACGGCATGCTTCTTTTTATTCTCTCACTAAACTGTGGCTGCACCCTGACTCATCCCTCCATCACCCTTTTATTTTCTGTCTCATTTTCCCTCCATCACTCTCTACTCTCTTTACTTCTAAGTGTCTAAAGTGGCTGAACTGCAGGTTTGGTGTCTGTGCATGGCGAACAAGTGGAGGTAGAGAACAAACTTCTATTGTCAAAAGGGAGGATGACCTTCGCTGTCCTTGGATTACATGTTGACCTTTCCGCTCCCCAATCCCCCAGTGGTCTCGCCTAACAACTCCACCAAAGAGCCTATTAGGCCTGGATCCCCACTTTGTTGTTAAAAAGGGTCTTGTCCTTTCAGAACACTCTCTCGCTCTGCCTCTCGATTTTCTTTTTTCAAACCAAGGTGCAGGAGAAACACAAGTCCATTGTTCCCTCGCAGATGGAAGTTGGAGTTACTACGGCAACAGGACTAATCCCTCTTTTTACCACCTTTTTTTTCTTCATATTATTGGCCTATCAAGAGCTAGCTTAAGTCACAGGTCATAGCTCGCGAGCACGGCTCCTTCGCCTTAATTAGCTATGATTCTACTCGGACAGAGACAACATGATGAGCTAATCGAAATGTGTAAAATAATGACGCACTGCAACCATCTATTCCCCTTTCGTGAGGCCTGCTCTAAGAATAACAATAATGAGGCCATTATCGAGCATTGGACATTAAAATGCTGCCCTGCCACCAAAACAAAGAACATTATTGTTCTGCTGTTGTCCACACAATCAACAACCCATTGTTGGTGACTTGAGGACTACAGGAGGAGAGAATGGCGGCCATAATGATTGGTCTGTACAGCCATGCTGGCCTGGTATAGAACAGTCCACAGAAGAAAGTCCTTGATATACTGCTGATTTGTTGAAAAGGGGGTGGATGAAGACAACTCTCTGGCTTTTTAGAAAAATCTCCTTTCTCCTTTTTTATCCGTCTTTTGCCGCTCAGATAGTCACCAAGCCGCATTAGGGCCGCCTCGCCATTCATATGGTGAGAGGCTTGGAGTCACACAGGTTTATCATATGGAGGGGGGGGGGGGGGTGGAGAGTCTTTGAGAGGAAGAGAGAGACATGAAGAAAGAGAGCGATAGTCTGTGCCCAACCATACACTACCTTGAACTTAACACTGCAGTCTGGCAAATCTAAGTGGCTCCTTTCAAAATGTTCCTAATGACTAAAATCAATTTACCGAATGGTCTCAGAAGTCAAAAGATTAAAACTTATGTGTTGGCACATCTTGACACATATCTGTACAGGCCTAGTTTAGCCCATTTATAATAGGCTACACTATAAATACAAAGATATACGGTACATCGAGATCAAAAAACATTCACAGGGGGTAATAATGTTTATATGTTATGCTGTAAAGCACTGAATAAAAAGTTAAGTGAAATGGCATTTAATATGACGGGTGGGAGCTCAGTGGGGTTGTCTAAACGTGCTGCTGCACCTTTTAACAGGGTCCTATTGTACGGCTGGGGAAAGCAGAGTGTGAGGGAAGCAGGAATGCTAAGTGGCCCCCTTTGCCTTGTCAACCTTCAGTGAATTTCATTTATCTTCATCTTGTTAGACTAAATTAATTAACAATCTCAGTGTTGCACACTTTCTCCTTTCATTACGTCAAATAATGGCAGAGCTGTAGGAGGAGGTCTTCTCTGCTGGGATTAGCGAGGGACAGCTCTCTCTCTCTCTCTCTCTTTCTCTTTCACTCTTTTCTCTCTCTCTCTCTCTCTTTCACTCTTTTTTCTCTCTCTCTCTCTCCTCTCTCTTTATGTCTCTCTCTCTCTTCTCTTTCTCCTCTCTTCTAATGTTTTTATGCGGTCTTCTGAAACAAAGTGCAGTAAGTTACCTCCTTATGTGAGCCTGAACAGTCCTCATCCACTAAAACATATTGTGAACTTCTTGTATAATTTACTACATTCTTTCACTGTGTTGCCGATGCCTCTGTAGTGCCTGGATTGTGAGTATTAAACAGACTGTCATTATTTCAAAAGACAGTACAAAGGCTTGGAGCTGCATTATTCATACCAAGTTCACCTTTTTCAAACTTTCCCATACCTTTCAACAGTCTGTATTTGTTGCAGATGTATTTTTCACAATCCTTATTTTGAATGTGCCTGTCTCGACTCGCTCTAAACACTGGCGTTATTTATTCATACACTGAAAACGGGGACCAGTGCTTTTCAACAGTTTTGACAGTAATGAGTCATAACCTAACCCCTGAGTCATAATGGCCCACTGAGCTGGGCTCTGGCAGGCATGGCGTGCCACTGAGAGTGGGACACACGCTGAAGCCACCTTGAACATCTGCTGGGGAACCAGCCCTAGTGATGGGCCTCACAGCTGGGGAGGGTGGGCGAATCAGGAGACGACGAGCCTCGTCAGAGTGCGACAACGAAATACATGTATCGAGTGAGACACGGGGCAGAGCTGCTGTCATACTTTAGCATAATTGCACTGACAGAGCCTCCTTTGACCCAGTTCGGTTGCTTAAGAAAAGATGTCGATGCTACACTGAGGAAACATAGCCCTCTCCCTCCCTGTCACGTTCCTCCCTTTCGATCCCTCTCCTCTCTCGCGCGCGCGAGCGCCCACGCCCGCACTCTGCCTCCCTCAGTCCCTCCCTCCCTCCGCAGGACACAACAAGCAGTAGCCAAGCAAAAGGGCAAACCCTGAAGCCTTTAATCTTGGCCTGATTGTTGAGGCCTCCCCTCTTCCAATCACCCGGGTCTGTGCGTGATATCGCCGTACTGCTGCTTCTCCTTTAATTAAAGCAGACAGTGACAGAAGGATGTGGATTAGGGCCCGTAATGATGCATTTACTTAGATTAATCACAGTGTTCTCTCGCCGACTAATGATTTTGACAAACAACAAAAGCAAAGTGTTACGAAAGAGGCCGACGTCAAAGGTCAAGTTCTCCTCTTCTATTTCCCCCCCCCCCCTTCCCCACCACTTCCTCGTGTGGTGCTCAAAGCTCTATCTCAGTCGAGTCGAGAGTATCTCAGGGTGGATTTAAGAGCTGTTGTCTTACTGCTTCCCCTCCCCCACCACGAGACTATCTCAGTTATCTGCTCAACAGGTGGCCTGAGTCAGACCAAGCCTCCACTGTTGTCTTAGTGTCCTGAAAAAAACTGTCAAGACCATGTGGCTAGATACGATCCCTAGCTTTTCCCAGGGCCGCGACAACAGCTAGAACAGCCTGTGACACTAGCTTACTACCTCTGGAAACACTACTAACTTTACACATCCAAGGGATATTAAACAGATCTGAATTATGCATTAGCAGGCTAAGAACATATTGTCAGTTTTTTCAGAAATAGCTTATCTACCGAATCGTGTTAAATTAAATTGCATTCGGACGTCTTGTCTTTGTAGGGCTAGCACCGCTCTGCTAGAGAGAGTTAGTAAAAAAAAAAAAAGCCCTGTTAATTTAATCAAATAAGTGACCTTTTGAAACAAAATCAAAGAGGATTCATTAGCTTTAGTAAAGTTTGGCTGACAGCAGCTTTGAAAGGCAGATGCCTCTGCCTCTGTTGTTGCTGCTGCTGTGGCCTCTAATGAGAGGCTGCTAATTAGGCTGCAACACTGAAGCCTGCAGGAGAGGGTGGTTTGCTAGCGCAGCAGCCAATGGTGAGACGCTATCTCTTATTTACTTCCTCTGTGTGCAATGACAGCGTTGATTCTTAATTAGAATCACAGGAAGAGGTGAGGAGCAAAGAAAAAAAAAGAAAGAAAAAAGAACTGGCGTTTCTTTTTTTGGTTGTTGTAAACTTGCGGTTGAGTACAAACACACACACAACAGGAAGCCCAAACCGAGCGGCCCACCCCCCCACCCCCCGCACACACAGACTTCACTTACCTACCACATGTTCTGACTGAGAGAGCGTTGGTGGTGGTGGGGAGGTGAAGGACAGAAAACAGCATGCACAACGAAGACTAGTGAACCCTGGTAGGACACCTGTATAGGAGTGGTGCTGGTGGTGGTGGCAGTGGTGTGTGTGTGTATCTGTGTGTGTGTGTGTGTGTGTGTGTGTATGTGGTGGGGGGAGGGATGGGGAAAGTGTCTAGTCTCCAATATGTCTGTGACCGTGCTGGTATGCTGCAGGTCTAAGGGAGGGCTACACCGCCCTCTACACCAACTACCCCTCTCCACCCCTCCACCCCTCTCCCCACACACACACACACCCCTAGGTGGTAGGTCTAGGACTAAACCTAACCCTGACCCCCCTGACCTCAAGCGACAACAACAGAAAAGAAACTAACCTCAGTAAAAAGCTGCTACGAAGGAAGCCCTCCATGTCAGCGCGTGGGGTTCTGCGGCGGGAGAAATACACAGAGAACCAGTTTAACCGTGAATGAAGCAACAGGCAGAACAACACACAGCAACGCACACATCTTTGTTTGATAACAAGGCATGTCTTTAATTACACGTTAGCAGTGAGGAGGACAGCAACCCCATCCTCTGCCCTCCTAAACTCTGAGATCAATGATTCCAGCCCCTGCTCCAGGGGAGTGGATTTGCATACATGGTTTTGGTTTTCATGGCCAGCCCTGATGATAGGCTTGCTTCAAATAAACCTTTGTACTGATCCCAGAGCAGCCCATGTCTTGGGCTCTGTCCAGACTAACACAGTCATTTGTATAACCGCTGATCCCAGAGCAGGCCCGAGATGCACCGTGAGGTGGTCCAGCTGTGGCCCATGTGTGGCGGGGGAGCTGAGGCTTCTGGGAGCCCCACCACAGGGTCCCGACGCTGGGCCACGCACCGCCAAGGAGGCGGGAGGATGTGGTCATGATGTCACCGCTCGCAGAGGTCGTTCAGAAGCCTCGCCCGCAAAATATCTGAGGCACATGGCTTGAAATGACTACCAACAGGTTTCCATTAGCCTCTATAATTGGTCTACACACTACGGTGCTGTATGTTTACTGGTAAAAACGAAGGCTGCCAAAGGATTTGGGACTTTGTTATGGGCTTTTTTGTAAGTGCTAAAAAATATCTATATTTTTTTTGAAATATAAAACACAATTTTTGCAATAAATTAAAACAAAGGTTTGTTTTAAGTGGTAAAAAAAACAACTGATCCACGAACAAAAAATATAAAAGTCACCGGACGGAGAGGTAGCGAAAGTAATCGCGCTCAAGGGTTTTTCACTGTGTCTGCCTTCATCATCACCAGAATGAAGAAGCCTGCCCTTCTATGTAAATGGCACATGTCTTATCAGCCACAAGCTGGAGTTGGAGCGTGCACTTCAATTCTTGGGTTAAAAAATGCAATACTCAGTAGCGGCATTGCGAAAAGAAAGAAGAAAAAAAAGTGCTGAAACTAATTAGTGTTTTCTCCTGCTAAAACATTCGACTTCCTTGCAGACAGCATCATAAATAACACACATCAGAGTAGAAGACATCCAGCATCTCTGCCCTAAATGCCTTCAGTTTTAGTGACATGGGTCTAATTTGTTCTCCCTTTCTCTCCTCTCCTCCCATCTCCTCTCTTCCCCTTCCGTCTCCTCACCGCTCCGCTCTGCTCTCCTCTCCAGTGGGGCTGAGGGCTGTGGGACAAAGTCGCTGAGAGAATGGAAAGACTGGGCTGTGCCCAAGGCCCAAGGACAGCTTGTCTTTCAGCCGGCCAGCACTTAGCAGGGCAGGGACCCCAGAGGCCCGCTGGGCTCAGCTGAGACTTTTCTCACAATCAGGTGTCTGGGGTGGAGGGTGGAGGGTGGGGTGAGGGGTTGGAGGGTTAGGCCAGGGGCTCTGCTCTGCTCTCCACTCAGCACGCCGGGCCTCAGAGCACAGGAGACCCACGCCATCTCCACGCCAGTGACAATGTGAGAAAACAACAGTCAAATGGTGGCGGACCAATCGAGCGTGTCTCCTCACTACTCTTGAGAGAGTGTGAATACACACACACTTTCACACGTACGCACGTACACACACACACCCACACGTGGACCCATGAACCTGTTTGCACACACGGATGAACACACACACACACACACACACACACACAAGGCTCGAAAGAGTCTGTTTTGTGACGGTTTCTGTCTTTTGCTCTTTCTCACTCTCTCTCTCTCTCCCTCTTTTGGTCTCTTGCTCTCTGACTGTGTTTCCTCAGCTGTGCCATGCCATATAAAACTCCATTGTGGTCACAGAGACAACTGCAGTGAGCCTGCGGACGTCAAGGTGCGGTTTGGAGCGCGGGCCCGGGAGGAAAAACTGACTTAGTGTTTGCTCTTCGCCGTTGGACCTAAAAAGGATGGGAGTTTGAAGTGAAGAGCAGTCCACCATTCAAGGGCAGCGCTGCTGTTGCATGAAGACTAGGGGCTCTCACTGTGCAAAGACAGCACGGGGGCCGGGCCGGGCTGGGATACCCAGGGGCCTTTCGAAGAACCAGCGTCCCCGTGCCAAGAGTTCCCTCTGCCCGAGCAACTCTCCCACCATCTGCAACAAATGTGTTCTATTAAAGCAGTACCATATGGCCAACAAGCTAGCTATTAACACGGCCTCGGCGCGTCCCCCTAACCTAGGCCAGATTTGAAACTTCCAGTCAAATTGACTGCTAAATGAAGGCAGCACCGGCAGCCGTGTGGGTCTTGGCATGGAGCAGGCAGCTCCAGCCTTGCATCATTAACAGCCCGGCGAACACACGGCACGGCTCCCTGTCGGGCTGGTAGGAGAGCAGGGATCCACCTGGAGCCCACAGCATCCTCTCTCCTCCATAGAACTGAGAGGGGAGAGAGGAGGACCTCTATACCATCCCTAAATGCAGGTAGATGAAGCAGCGGATGGCAGAGAGGCCGATCCAGATTCAGCCAATCCCGTACTCTTTAAAGGGGATAGGCAGGATAAGCAGAACCGAGCAGATTAGAGTAGAGTAGAGCAGAGTAGAGCAGACCACAGGAGAGCAGAGTGGAGTGGCGGGTGAGGAGAGCAGATGCTCCCTGCGTGAGGAGCGCAGTGTCAGGGCAGAGTCCCGCCCCGCAGGGTGTGAGGACTTTACTCCCCGTCGCCGCCTCTCCTCTCTCTGAGTCATGGAGCGACCCACCCACCACTCACAAAGCCCTGCTCTCTTCCCCTCCAGCATGACGCCATACCAGTCCTCTGTTCTCCAGCCCGTGCACTCACATACACCCGTTCGCACGCACACACACACACACACATTACTAATACACACTTACTGTATGGAATACATGAATTACAGTTCTGGGGCCTTCATAGGTTCCAAGAAGTTCATTTAATATTAGCAGTCGTTCATTTGGCTAGTTTACTTCTTAGTTTTGTTTTGTCAAAACTCTGTGTGAAATCATTCTTCAACTAGGAACCTGTTCTTGTTCTTGTTCTGTGCCATCCCCCTCCGAGAGGCGACTAGGTCCTGGGAGGAGAGGGTTGAGTGGGGAACATTCAGCTGAACGTGACTTTCTTTGACTTTCTTTTGAGTTTAAATGTGCTGGTGATAGAGGCCACTCAGCATTGTACTCCATAATAAAATGTCCAGGGTGACCCTCTTTTGTGTCCCCTTGCCAGACCAATGGAGGAGAATGGAGAGATTAAAGGAGATAACATTTGCCAATGACACCACCCAGGTAATTATGAAATCTGAGGCTACCGACCAACCAATGAATGAGGACTATATGTGATGAGGTGAATGTCAATTGGAAGGTTTAATTGTCAATGTTACAGTTGCCCATAGAATGGGCCTACACCCACATACACACACACTCACACTCACCCATACACCCACACACACACACACTCACACTCACCCATACACCCACACACACACACACACTCACACTCACCCATACACCCACATACACACACTTGGATGTGCCACTCTTGGTTCTGCTTAATCATATAAATTCTGCCAAGGAGCCACCGTTCATATTAAGCACCTCCGCTCTGGCCCAGTGATGATATTAAGATTCCCTTGTTGCACAGCGATTAAATTTCTTTTTGAACATAAACCAAGCTCCGGGTGTAATTGCCTTGTCATTCAGAAGATATGTCATATAGGAACAACTGTGGTGTCTTAATTTCAGGCAATTAATTAATCAATGATCCCACAGGGGGAAGATTTATGAAGGAGGGGTCCTGGAAGGAGCCAAGCAGGCAGGCAGGCAGACGAGGGAGGGAGGGAGGGAGGCAGGCAGACGAGGGAGGGAGGGAGGGAGGGAGGGAGGGAGGGAGGGAGGGAGGGAGGGAGGGAGGGAGGGAGGGAGGGAGGGAGGGAGGGAGGGAGGGAGGGAGGGAGGAGGGAAGGAGGGAAGGAGGGAAGGAGGGAGGGAGGGAGGGAGGGAGGGAGGGAGGGAGGGAGGGAGGGAGGGAGGGAGGGAGGGAGGGAGGGAGGGAGGGAGGGAGGGAGGGAGGGAGGGAGGGAGGGAGGGAGGGAGGGAGGGAGGGAGGGGTGTCTCTCTGACAGGGAGGGAAGAGGTTGCTCCTGCCTGAGTTTACAAAGACACACAGCCCCCGGAGATGAGGAGACCCAGCCCTGAGCTGAGCCCTGAGCTGCAGAGCCCTGGGCTGGGCTGGACCAGCCAGAACGGGTGGATGTGTTGGGTGGATGTGTTGGGTGGATGGGGGGATGGGGGGTCTACAGGAAGCTCTGTCAGATTGACATTAGGAGGTGTCTCCCCAGACAGAGCTGCCATGCAGATCCAGGATCTGTGTTTAAGACTGGCTGATGACAGTCTAATTATATAAGCATTTCAGGGCTCTCATTAGAGCAAGGGGGATGTGTGAAAGTGTGCTGTCACTGACAGTAGTGGGAGAGGAAAGAAGAAGAGAGAGAAAGAAAAACAACTACAGACCCCCACCCCCCCTTCTCCTCTTCCCTACCAACGACACGCTTGACTATGACCAGCGCAGCTCACACACGACACACACACACACACACCTTACTACACCTTGACTTAACAGCTCCAGTGTCTCTTACCCCTACAGCCCCCAGAGTGGAAGCTACCAGATGAGTAGTGAATTAATTTGTGTGAGGCTCTCCAACATTAGGAAGGTGTGTTGAAAGGTGTCGGCTCATGTTTCAAATTAAACGCGCTGCTGGTCAGCATTAGCACCCCCCCCCCTCCCAACGCCTGCCGCTTGCCTCCAACACTTAGGGAGCTTGGGGGGGGGGGGGTAGGAAGGGGAGGGTAGGCGGGCCTGGGGGGGGGGGGGGGTGAAGGGGGGGGGGCCGGTCTACCGCTGTTCACACTGGAATAATTAGAACATGTCAGGAAGAATTAATTTCCTCATTTTTCAAAAGGATACACAGAAATTACCATGTTATTATATGACAGGGTCCCTGTGAGGATTGGATTAAATTTGATTTCTAGCGCAGCCCACACAACAAATTAAAGTCATAAATAAGATGGAAAGAAGCGGGGCACAGAGCATATGTTTATGGCAATGAGTGAAGCCAAGGGAGCAGAAACAACTATCTTCATTTCATTTGATTTAAATCGGGCCGACACCGTGTGTGTGTGAATGACAGGGCCCGCTAATGGGCCCAGATTAGAGGCTCCTTGATATCAGCCCAGAGATCCAGCCACCTCGGGAGGCCCTGCGAGGACGTGCAGGAGGGCAGGCTGGCCGAGGGAGGCCCTGCACACACGTGGCCACTGGCAGGGGGACCCAGGGGGACCCAGGGAGACCCAGCCCACCAGCACTAACAAGGCACCAGAACAACATGACTGTGCTCCCATTCATGTTGAGATCAATTAGGGAGGGTGGTGGTTTCAGACGGTGGCAGCTGATTTCTCAGAAAGATCTAATGGGTCATGTTTTCCCCCACACACACACACACACGCACACACACACACACACACACACACAGGTACGGGTGTTTCTAAGCCTTCTAAAGTTGGTTGGGTTGAATTATTTAATTACGTTGAAGGGTAATGACTTTATCCTGTGTTCAAGCTGATCCACCCTGATTTGTTTTGACGTTGGAGCAATGTGAAAGTCTGTTTGAGTCAAAATGCCAAAATGACTGGGCTGGGGCTACAGTACATTTATTAACCAAGGGATTATTAATGACACAAATACTGAATGACACCTACATTATTCTTGGCTTCCTCATGCATTCCATTGTACTTGCTGTATTGACAACAACACCACGTTGCTACATTGTCCTTCCAATGTTGTGGTATCTTTGCACAGCATTATATAATTGAAAAATTGAATCATTCAATATGTTATCTCTTTTCAAATGTCGTATCTGTTTGAATGCATTTCAACAGAATGTTTTTATAATTGTTTGTGAATGGGAAAGACCTAAGAATGGTATGTTGTTCACAAAACAGTCTAAACACAGTGAGATTTAAGATTGTGTTTTCCCAACATAGCAGAGGTTACACAAACACACACTTAGATGGGCTTGCTACAAATGGACGACCTCAACATTTTCATGTTACAGCCAAGGTAAGCCAGCCACTTGGACATGAATCCACAGCTCTAAACGCTCGAAACAAGCAGCAGTACCAACAGCTGCTATGGGTTTGTCCACAACAAGAGGAGGCTTACAGTGATGCTAATGCTAATGATAACAATCTCAACCTAAAAACTGGCATTACCGTTGATCGTTACAATACACATGCAGTACATAATGATAACATTATAGCATGTTAACTATACCCTTGACCAGTGTTCCATTCTCAGTCAGCAGGTACAGGGGACCTTAGGGATCTGAAGAACTTTTCTTCACCTTTCTCCCCCCTCCCTCTCTCCTCTTTCTCAGGCAGTGATCGGGCTTGTTAGCTCCCAACAATCCGACTCAGGTTGGCCAAGGAAAGAGAGTTTTAAAGTCTTTGGAAATAGCTGTCATTAGAGCTCAGGACTCCCCTGGGTGCCACAAACTTTAAATAATTTGCAAATCAATTAACTGGCCACTCTCAATGCAACAGGATTTCACACTCGGGGGTCACGGCGCATTATCAGCCGTAGACGATTCATGGCGTTTTGGGAGAAAAGTTCATGGTTGAAATCATTAATTCATTTTCTCTGACTTTTAGTTCTGCATTACTCTCCACAGCTGGGAAAGTGTGGAGATTGATGATGTGTTCTTAGGTCCTGTTTTATGCCGTACATAGCTAATAGCAAGTAGGCAAAGCTCCCCTGTCCTACAGGGGCTGTACTTTGACAGGACGGAGAGAAACCAAGTCTATATTAGGTTTTATTCCCCTGAGATTCAAATGCAACACATACAGCTATAAAAAAAGAATGTCTTTAATATAAAAACACAGTGTATTCCCAACAGCCACAACATGTGGACAGGGTGTGAGAGATACAGGTCTAATTCATACTGTGGGAGAGATGGACCATTCTATTGCCCATGTCGGCATATTGTGCTAGAGGCAGGAAAAACATGACAGACCTAACCTCCAAATGAAAGGTATGTTCTTAGTAAGCTATCTAGCTATGTTCTTAGTAAGAAACACCACAAAGATAGTACATGTACATTGTTACACTTATTTAGTCGTTGATTAAACCTGCAACAACTCATTTACAAATTAAATTGGGCTCTTCTGGAGAAATAGAGAGGCCCGCTGATTAAATTAAAATGAGGACTTTGTCAAGCAGCCTTGGTTTAGCCCAACCATTGGCCATAATCACCGCCGGGTCAGTGGATTGAATAAAATAGACCCATTTAATAAATAATAGATGAGACAATAACCGTCCAAAGGTTTTTTCATTTTCAATGATGTGGCAAAGTGCTGTTTATTTAATTTCGATGAAAAATGCCTCCCTCCAGATCTTCCCCTTCAGGGGCATGGTGGGTAGTGTGCTGTCTGACTGCGTGCCCGCTGCTTATTAGATGAATGGCACACGCTGACAAAGCCCGTCCTCCGCCTATTCACACAGCTTCACACATCCTCAGGTGCTTCCAAATGGGTTCACACTGGAGTGATTAAAAGCGTCCCGCAAACGCTCGCGCGCTCCTACAAAAAAAATGAATCGCCGTCTCGTTTGTGATTAATTAAACATGCAGATTAAAGTTGCAAAGGATTTAGATTAATGAGCGAGCGAGGGGTTGTCGGGCGGAGGTGCGCCAGGGAGGGAGAGGGAGGAGGAGCGGCCCTTGGAACATCACACGCAGCAGCTCTAAATAGACGGAGACAGGGAGAGGCGTTGAGTGCAGGCCACCAGGGTCCGGCGTGGTGCACTCTCCTCTAACGCACCCTGACAGCACTTAAATAACAACACCAACACACTAACTTTCAACCACGTTCATTCATTTCCCATAAAGCAGGGGCGGATAACCTCCTCACGTCGTCAATGACAACCCTGTATGGCTGCCTCGCACAATCAATGAGGAATCATTGAATGGGTCGACGAAGCCAGTCGGGTTCCAGGATAACTTCCCTTCAAGCTGCGGGTCTTTTCACCACGGAGCCACCTGGATATGAAGCCCGGAAGATGAATCTGAATCTGTTGATTCAGAGGCTATTCAGCCCCAAGGTCCTGGGCAGGAGGACAGTCTCTGGTCAGAGGATGGAGGAGATCAGAAAGGACCTTAGAGGCTTCCTGGAGGCCCACTGTCCACACACCCCACTCTAAAAGGCTAGTCTATGAAGGGGATTCAACATCATCCATCTCTCTCTCTCTCTCTCTCTCTCTCTCTCTCTCTCTCTCTCTCTCTCTCTCTCTCTCTCTCTCTCTCTCTCTCTCTCTCTCTCTCTCTCTCTCTCTCTCTCTCTCTCTCTCTCTCTCTCTCTCTCTCTCTCTCTCTCTCTCTCTCTCTAAGACACACACACCTCTTTAAGAAACATACATACACAAGCTGACATGCACACACAGAGACACATGCACAGAGATGAACAGCATCACTGGATGGCATTGCATAGTTAGTCAACCACCTTGATCTCTGCCCTCACATGGAACTAAAGGAGCCAACTTTCCTAGTCTACAACAAAGAGAAGTAACCAGAAACTTAGCAATGTGAATAGCCAACAGGACTCAAGCGCTGGGCTTGTTTTATACAATACATTTAGTATTCACAAACTTCACACCCGTGTATGACACGATCTAATAAACAAACAAACCGAAACACTACAGTGTCTGAAAAACGGAATGCCCTATGAATGGATTGAGGAAATAAAGGGGTTGACTAAATAAACAGAAATGAGTAGCTGAGTACAGTCAGAGGAACAAAAGGGCCGTAGGGCGGCATACGACAGACAGGAATGACAGACGGAGAAGGTGGCAGTCACAGCTGAGGTTTTGTTATGGCACCTCTGTCAGCTTGGTCAGGCTAAAGACAACCTTCCCCCTTCCCCCCGCCTCTCTTTCCTTCTCTCTTTCTCTATTATGTCTCTCACACGCTACACACACTCACACAACGAAACAAACAAACTACACACCAGACATCAGGGTCGGTCGTCTGCAGAGAGTTTGACAAGACATGGTTAAGCAGCCGTGAACTTTGAGGTGGGCTACTGGGCAACCACGCTGTCAAGCAAATGATTATGCACAACCAATGAAATCTCCCCGATCATAGTAATATATGCTGCCCCGTCTCTCTTGGTGAATACATCACACACTGCCGTTTGAAACGATATGAATGTCAGGTAAACTTTCTCCTGCTATATTTGCTCAACATTCCCTTAATAAAAATGTTTCTCTTTATTTTAGGTGCTTCAGAAGAGAAGAACCATGAAATAGTTGAATAGAGTTTTGGATGATTCACTGTAGTGTATGTTCTCTGGCTGTTTACTCTCTGGCTGTTTTGCAAGACAATGAAAATGTGGCGCTTGTTCCCCAGTGGTAAAGTGTGAATGCTTCAATTCGGACAAATGCACACTCCTGATATCGACCTAACCGAAAAGTCAGAGAAAATATAAAGAACTATAAAACAATGACACTGCTTTGTATCCTTTGGTGTAGGTGGAGATAGACTCATGATCCTCCAGACACATTTGAACACTTGGCACAGTATATTGCACTTTTAACAGGGTGTAAAAAAAACTCGACTTGAAATGATATCAGTGTTTGGAATTTGGGGAATGCAAGGTATTTACCAAGCATTTAATAAACTGTTTTGTTAGAAATGCTATGACAGCATGCTTTGTGTGTCAGGCTGACTGTGCGTGTGCTTGTATGCCGAGGAGGTCTGCAGGGGGAGACAGCGGAGGTGAAGGATAGATGTGATGGATAGAACAGCATATAATAGAACAACATAATAGAAGAACGTATAATAGAAAAACGTATAATAGAAGAACATATGATAGAAAGAAAAAGGTACTTACACAAACAGAAATACCAAATCCCCAGCACCCAGCGATCACTGAATAGTGGATGTTGAACTCATGAAAATGACCTGAAATAAACAGAAAAAAACATTGTTAGATATGACGTCCCTTTCAAATTGAACACAGGCTCAAAATCTTAGATCAACGAAATTAAAACAATGAAAAGAAACCCATAATTGTGTATGCTTAGATTATGTCATTGTCTGATACCTCCATATACTAACATGATAGCAGAGATTTAAAAGGTGGGGGCTCGGTAGTTGGGGGCTGCTATTGGTCCTGGCGCCTAACAGCTGAGCTAAAACAGCTTTGTACTTCCACTCCTCTTAGCTCTCAGCCCTAGACAATGTTTAAACTGGACTTCTCAGATACCTCATTCATCTGTCCTCCAGACAGTGGACCTCACTAATAAATAGCTTTCATATAAAGTGGTTGTTTTATTTAATTCTGCTACTTCTCCAAGCGCTGCCTGCTACCTAATGATTTATTTAGCGGCATGCTCGCCTAGTTACGACATGTCTCTTGAAGGCCAGAGACGCCGAGCTGTTTGGGGGAATACAAAGAAGAAGACTCGGATCCAGACACATACACACACACACACACACACACACATGTTTTGCCAATATCTTCCTCAAAGTGCAAAGCAACTATTTTGACCTCCTGTTGATGTAATATTTGACTAAATAAAAGAAAATATATCTTGAGATGATTATTATCTTGTTTTGTAAATGGAGGAAAAAGTTTTAGCTCGATGTTAGCGGTGGAGAAGATGCACAGTGAGTACAGTGCAGCACTGGAACAGCTCAAAATCCACCGATGTGGGTCCCCTCACATGATCTTGCTTTTCACAACAAGCCAGGATCTCATTACCAGATGATTTATACAATTACCCTGCCTCGGCACCGCCAATTAAACAAGGACAGAGGTTTTTAAGGTCACAGTTAATTGATCTGCTACTAATTTGTGCCACTGTACCTTAGTCCCCCACCACTACATAACGACACAGACCCAACAGGCCCCAACCAGGCAGAACCAGCTGAATGCAGCAACAAGCAGAGCTGTGATGTCAAATAAAGGAACGAAGATCTTAGTGAGGCAGGACAAGGGGTTAATGGAAGCAGCCAGGGAGCGGTTAGAATCAGCTATAGATGTGCATCCGTAGCAGCCTTGAGGTGACAATGGTGGAGAGCTGGCCCACAAACTGACCCTGTGTGAATGAAAAGCTGTTGTCATCTTTCTAGTACCTCTGAGCCGACAGGCTGCTCTAGGCTCTTAGAGACTCAGGCAGGCAGACTGGCCCCAGTCTCACCTCCCTGCTGCACCGTGCTACTGCTGAGCACACACACACCCACAGAATACAGGCACATGCAAACAAATACACACAAACACATACACACAGGAGTAACATACTCTGATGTGCAATCCTCCCTGATGGTCTTAATCTACTGCTTTGAGGGTTTACTGATCAAGGGCGGTAATTTAAAACCCATTCTCTGAGAAACATCAGATTAATTCCTGTTGTGCCTTAATAAATGAGAGCCCTTATAATTGCAGGGGGTAGAAATTAACAAACCTTTGAATTTATAATGTGATGCTAATTGTGAACAATGAGCAAAACAAAAAGCAAATAGAAAAACAGGGTGATATCATATTCACGGGTAATCTAAACTGATCATTTGTCTAGAAAAAAAAAAAAAAAAGAACATTGTCATTATAAATAATAAGAGTAACCAGATTGCTATTAGCCATAATTACACAGATGTTGTAATCCCCCTGTGTATTAAAAGTGGTTGATCCAGCCTATTGTGGTGCGGCAGCTCTGTGCCTGCTGTGAGTCTCGCCCACAGGCACCACAGATGAAACACTTCCCTTCTCCTAGTTAGCAGATTATGGATTCAGTAAACAGACTCCAAAACCAACTCCTAATTCACTTTACTAGTCTCCCACCCTGTTTTATAAGCAAATAATTGTGTCCACAATTACCACAGTCAGAAGGATTTCCCTGGGTCTTAAGTTATCTTTTTAAGAAAGCCTGCAACTGGAAGGATGCTGACAAGGAAATTGAGTAATCATTGCTATGCACCCACGCAGAACCTGACACACAATTGATCTCTGATCGACAACATGACCACACACACACACCATTGAACACAAAAACACACTTGTCCTGATACAACCAGCTGAAGTCACATAGATAATTCCCATTAAACCACAGGTAGTCAATCAGGGGGCTGGCACACATAACAGAGCAGCTCTACAGGAAAAATCTACATTTATGTATGTCCCACACAAGAGGCAGGGCATTGATCACCCAAACAGAAACCACTTTCCACAGGATCAACAAACAAACTGGAACTTCAAAAGAGCACAGTCTGACATATCATGACCACCTGTGGCATTTCTGTCAAAGGGTGGCATGTCTAGTGTCTCTGGCAAGAGACAGGAACAACATCTCCCAGTACAAAACACACACACACACACACACACACACAGCTAGACAGAAACAGACTTTGAGATGACCAAGTTGTAGCTTTAAAAAGCTAATAAGTATAAAATGGGTCCAAGTGTATAGGTATAGTTAGTGTGCTCCAACCCCATGCTGGTGTGTTAGGGAGAATGAACAGGAAAACTCCACAAGTGAAACACTGAACATACATGTTTTGGATCTGGAGTACAAAACTGAGAGCTATTCCAGAGCCATCAGCAGATGAGATTCTCTCAAATCAAATGAACCTTCAAATTCTAGGCATGTGTTCATCTACAGCAGGGGGGGTATGCTTAATTCAATTAGCCCATAGCATAACAGAGTGCTGTGTCTCTGGCCGTCATATGACGGTGTCTCAGAATCAATGGACGACCTTCATAGCAGCTCGGCAGTCCCTTCAGTGCTTTGGGCAAGGCAGCATGGGACACGACACAACTGTTCTTCTCCACTTTGGATGTCCCATCAAACAGAGGAGATCGACATTATAAGGAACATCAGAAATGTGTATCTTCGCTGTGACTTCTGTGTGTGCGCGCGCGTGTGTGTGTGCAATTCCGCGTGCGCCTACATTTGTACACACACTTGTGCATTATGTGCGACTTTGGAGAGCACATGGCAAGCCATCTCCTCTTTTGGGTTTTATCCAAATTTGCAAAATGTTAGCATATCCCAGAGTGCTCAATTCCAGCCCCCCAGCCCCCTCTCTCTCTCTCCAGTCCAAACACGTTAAAGTAAGGATTTTGCAGAGGTGGTTATTTTGACAATGGAAGCAATCTCTGATCCATCAGCAGGCTCCTCTCCACCCGCCCGGGCTCTGGTTATCTCTACCCAGGCAGCAGCAGCCCTCTCATAGGGTTGGGGACCAGGGGACCAGGCCTGGATTGGAGGGGGTGTGGAGGTGTGTAAGAGAGTATGTGGTGGGGAAGAGGGGGGGGGGGGGGGATGTGGGATGAGAGGGGTGGCGGGGGAAGGAGGGATGGAATTGGGAGCTTTTTTGTTAAAAAAAAAACGTCTGTAAGCACACCCCTGCACGAGCCATTGTGAGATCCAACATCCACCACAGGTCCACGACGTCGAACCCAGTCGCTAACATGGACCTGAGGTGGAGTGGCTCAAACACAGCTGCACACGGCCAGAGGACAGTGTTTCCGAGAAGGACAGGGCACTTGAGGACCGAAAATAAACTGCACCCCCAGGTACTTTACCACAGGCGGGCTGCAGACACCAGGGTGACAATGGGTTCACGCAGGGGTAAGAGGGGCTTGTCTGAGGAGACGAGACCTGCTGATGCCCCTGTGATAACCTGGTTAATGGCAGCTCCAGATTCCTCCTGGCATGGTGCTCTGTGCACAGGCATGCACGCTTAGAATGAGCCCTCCTCTCATGTCACAACCACAAGCTTTATTTCGACACAAAAATCCACCGTATCATTGAGTTATGTGGTCCTCTGGAAACGGGCCAATCACAGATAGACACAGCTGCTCCGGCACACTGTTACCTGTCACGGCCTCCATTTCTCTCTCTCCCTCACTCACTCGCTCTTTATCTTTGTTTTTCTGCCTCGCTCGTCCTTTCTCTTTATTTGATCTCTCTCCTACTCTCCCTCTCCCTCTCCCTCTCCCTCTCCCTCTCCCTCTCCCTCTCCCTCTCCCTCTCCGTCTCCGTCTCCGTCTCCGTCTCCCTCTCCCTCTCCTTCTCGTTGACTGACAGGGGTTCTAGATGGAGGCGATACAGGCCTCCTGTCACAACACTCTCGGGCCCAGAAACGACTGGAAAGACTTAAACAGTGACAACCCACTCAAATAGCTTCATCGTGAGAGAATGAAAGGGTGAAGGGGGGGGGGGGGGGCTTCTGAATACGTCTATATTAAGTCTAACAGAGACTTAGGCGAGCCAAAACACATTACACCCGAGCAGCAGTCCTCTCAGAGAGACGACTCTGACAACCCTGCCGCCGTGCAGGGCTTTCATGCGCCGCACGGCCAATACATTACACGAGATTTCCTCCACTGCCTCAAAGAACACAAATAAAAGTCACCCACTGAGGGGGGCGTGTCGTATGGAAGGGTAGAAGGGTGGAGGAGAGAGGAGAGGGAAGGTGGAGGTGTGTTTGGTGGAGGGGAGAGGGGAGGGGGACTCTGTTTGGTCCCCTGCAGGAGGCCTTCAGGTGCCCTGTGTTATTAACAGTCGGGTGTGCAGTCTGTCAATTCCCTTTCATGTCCCATATTCTGCCCTCTCACAGGACAACAAGACCTGAGAGCTACGGGATGGAGGAGAGGTTTGTCTTTCGGCCCGTTGATTGGTCCCCTTTTCTGGGGCTCTGAGAGATGTCCTCCCACAGTAACAGAAGGCCTTTCCTTTCCTTTCGTCAGAGAGGATTTTCTTTCTTCTCTCTTTTTTTTCTCTTTTTTTTTTTTCTTTGCTCCTATTGAGCAGGGGGTTATGAAAACAAGACTGGTTCTCTCCCAGGTAATGTGTTTATTTTCCGGGCTCCATCTTCTAGTTTACTGAGTGGAGCCGTTTCTCCCTCTTATCGCCTGGCCCTCGTGGGGCACTTTAGCCCCTCAAATCCTGTTCACCACATACTGGTTTTAGAATCTGTGAAATGAGTGCCGTGGAAGCGTGGCCACAATGTCTGCCTGTGTCGCCACCGGACTCAAATGGGCTTGGTGCTTTTTGTCCAGGGAGATGCATAAATGGAAGTTTTTAACACCTCAAAGCAGGCTGGGCCTTTGTGTGGCCACACTGGAGCCGCTTGCTCGTCTCCTGAGGAGCCGCACACACTGAGTGCCGCAGGACAAAGAAGCCAGAGGCAGAGAATCAGCAGGGGCATCACTCCGCTACGGGCACCGGGAACAAACACGCGCGCACGCGCACACAAACACCTCACGACCTGCAAGTGCACGCGGCTGCTCGCAAACGCCCTGTCGTCAGAGCTAATCCACATGCTGCAGCAAAGGTACACACAACCAGAAACTCACCTGACACATTAGACCTCATCAAATAGGAAGCCAGGTTTAAAAAAAAAAAAAAAAAAGGATAAGTAAACACTTGCGGGAAACTTTGAAGGAAACAACAGCCTCGTAGAGCTCAGTCACAAGAAAGCCCTGCATTTCTAGCACTGACAATAGGACACACTACTGTAGCTAACATTATGCAAAAATAACCTATCAACAGAAACATCTAATCGAAACGAAGAAAGAAATAAACAACAACAGAACCCCAACGCACTACCTCTTATTGATTTCAATCTCACTGTTTGGAAATAATTTCCTCATTTCCATGCCAATTTCCCTTATTGCGATTCACTTTTTATTTGCAAGCACAAACTATTGGTCCAACCTTACAATCAGACTCGTTTAGATGCCTACAATAAGCATTTAAATGCAAATATCTCTCCCTCATACAAAGGAAAAGCAACTTCTGTCAGTAGCAACATAATCAACCTGCATTTGTTTTCAGACTCTGAGTGGTTGACTACAAGGCCTAAGCTGCCAGAATCTGCATTCAAATGGCTTCCCTGTTTCGACACTGCTCTCAATGTGGATATTTTCCAACAGTAACGCACTGAAAGTCAATCACATGGTGAATTAAACCAGAAAAGGGAACAAATGATCCATAAATGATCAGGTTACAACAAGGCACCACTGGTGTCCGCAGCTGATTTGTGTTGTTCTTCAGGCACGCTCCTGGTGACAGTTGGCATTTTCACAGACAATGTCTTGCAGCTGAGTCATATCTTTATATTCACAAAGGTGAGCAGGCCGTCTACTGCGGACGATTCAGGTAGTCCTGATCACCAGGAGAGAGCCCACTAGAATTGAGAGCAACCTTCTCAAACAACCAGACCTATTATAGAGACACACAAAACAGGAGAATAGCTCAGCCGTACAGCAGTGTTCCCTCTCGGAGAGAAAGGACTGGAAGGAAAATAACCCAGATTCACACGGTGTGCATGCATGGGTCCGGTATTCACCCCAAAACAGCACCCTTGGACAGAATGGCACATTGTGCACCACGGCATTGTCTAATGATCCCTAACAAAGACAAGATGCAATTCCACACTGTCTTTTTCTTCTCCATCTCCCACACACACAATGGCATCTGTCTTTCTGTTGAGGCCAGAGAAAATGACCAGACCCTGGCCAGAGGTCGTGAGATGCAGACGTCTCCCTGATATCTGAGAGGGCTGGAGGCGAATGCAGAGTGAAGGGGTATTGACAGTGTGAGTCGCCGGTATTGCAGTACAGAGAGGCCAGGGTGTAAATCTGACTGTGATGGGTGCCCATGCTCTCCTCTGCCTCCTCTGGCCCCTGTACAGCCATTTGAACAATTAACATTTTAACCTCTGCTTTTTGTTTTTATTTACAGTCGCACGGATCATTCGTCTTTTTGAAAACCCCCAATTAATAGCGGCGTTTGGAAATGCAAATGAGGCCATTTGGGAGGGGGGGAAATGATGGGTTTGAGAATATTTCTGCGTTCTTAATCTTCTAAAGAGGGAAATGATTTAAATGGAGGACACAAATCTCGTGTGACATGGCAGGAACGGTATGGGCACTCCCCTCTCTCTCTCTCTCTCTCTCTCCCTCTCTCTCTCTCTCTCTCTCTCTCTCTCTCCCTCTCCCTCCCTACTTTTCCCCTGTATCCACTCTATCCCTTTTTCCCCTGCTCTTCTCTCTCTGCTCTTTTATTTCCTTTGTCCCCCTTCTCCTTTCTTCAGCCGCTCAACCCTCTTTCACATCTTTCACCCTTCTTTCCCTCCATCCCTTCCTTTTCTCCTTTCACCCTCTCCTCTCTCTCTCTCTCTCTTTCTGTCTCTCTCTCTCTCTCTCTCTCTCTCTCTCTCTCTCTCTCTCTCTCTCTCTCTCTCTCTTTTGCATGTGGTTTACCATTGCAGGCTGTATGTGTGTGTCTGAAGTGTGTGTGTTTGTGGGCAGGGTTGGGGGTTGGGGTATTTTTGACGGTGAGAAACGGCAAGCAAGGATCCACTACCAGCAAGAGGACTCTGCCTCTCAGAGAAAACAAATGTAGTGTCAAAGTCACTGACCACTGGCTTTATTGAGTTTAACACTCTTTTTTTACAAAAAATATAAACAGTGCCTTTGAAATGAGGAGGTCAAATTACCTCTCCAGTCACGCAGTAAATACGTCAAACAAGGTAAGGAGTTCCAAGTGGGAAAAGAGGAGATGTGTTCTTCCTGCTATTGGATGCACGGCTCTTCCCATGATGCTGCTGCTGCTGCATACCAGCCAATCACAGGGTCTCTGGAGGAGGGAAGGCCACTGGACACAAGATGGCTTTTGAAACCACACCCATCCTACAGGTCACTAGAAAAGTTTGAAGAACTGTTTGTTTACCATGACGTGGGACTCCATGTCAAGTCTTTTTATCCTAGATTCTTTGGAAATGTCCAAGTTAATATTACAACATAGTCAGTATCCTCAAAGCAACCTTTTGGTTGGTGACCCCATACTGACAGAAATTGCTGGTGTATTTGGAGCTAGTTGCAAGCTGCCTTCAGACTTCAGACTGTGTGTGTCTCTGTCTGTATTTTTCCATGATGTAAGGTGTCCTATAGGCCCATTGTGCATTGATTCCAGCACAAGCAGAGGAAATGGGCATGAAGTAAGACTAAAGTCTGGGCTAGGAACACCGAAGGTGGCCGGACAATATATGGACCAAGAGTGAGAGAGCGAGGGAGGGAAAGCGAGAACGGCAGAGAAAGAAAAAAGAGAGAGAGGTGCTCTACACCCAACTGGCTACAATGTGGCCTTTGTGACATAATGCGCTCTGCCCGGCAGATTTTTGGAAAATAATCCAAATTTTCCTAGTCTGCATATCCAACAATAACATGTGACATCACAGGGTCTACCATATATCCCATGTTGCCGGGCGCATTTTACATTTAGCACAAAGTCAGGGGGGCAAAAACAACATTGTGAAGCCGTTATTATATTCCCATCATGCCCTTGGAGCCTATTACAGCATGGCACATGCCGTGTGGTAGCTAGGGGAAGCAGCTAGGCTGCTAGGAGTCAGGTCTGGGAGGATCTGCAGCCAACAGCCTCACTATACAGCACTGACCGCTTCACAGCTGAGGACGCACAGGTATGATACACAGGCTTTTATTAGAGGAGGCACACTCATACAAGTGAATGAGTGTTTGGGGTTAATTAACCTTGAAAAAAAAAAAGGTTGTGTCTTGGCTATGTCATTGTAGGGCCAGTAGTGTGCTTCTACCCTGTTTCTCAGTAGACTGTGGTGGTGGCTTTGTGTTCCGTGGACCCCACCCCAGCCAAACTCCTCCGCCCCAGCACACGTCACGGCCAGGCCCGTGCTGTGTGAGGTGGCTCTCCCCCTGGGTCGGACACAGAGCTGGTCTCTCCCGATTATACCAACATGAGGTTAGCATTAGCGGCGCTGAGAGCACGACAGGTGGGTCACATGAAAGGTCGCAGATTCTCCTCTGCCGGCCAAACACATGCTTCCCATTATTGGCTAGAAAAACGGACGACGCTCCAAACAAAATATAAGGAGGCCTTTGTGACCACTACTGTTCACCACACACTATTTTCAAATGTATCTTACATTACATGTGGATATAAATTTCCAAGCGGAGTGTGCTTTGAGGGGTACAGTCGGAGGAAGCAGAGATGTAAATAAATGAAACTATAAGTCTGGAGAAGCAAAATGGTGCTTTTGAGTGTGATGGACAGAAAAACACTTTAGGGATCAGTTTTGCTCTGAGCGTAAGATGACCACAGATCACAGCCCTAAGCCAATGCAATGCTTCTCATTACACTTGAGCACACCATCTCCAAACATACATCTAGTGTACACCTCAAAGATACAAATGTTAAAGGAAAATACACATGAGTTGTTTTTTTACAAAATATGATAAGCTCTCGCACATAAATAATGTGGAATGACATGTCTTTGGATCTGCTGACTTCACCTACACACCTAAGGCAAAGTCTGTTTGAGGTACACCTGGAACATTCCAAATGTATATGAGATTAATGTTTTTTTCAAGACTTAAATGGATGTTGTGGGGATTTTGTGAGTGTGTGTGAGCATGCGTGCATTTGTGCTTCTTGTGTCTGTGTGTGTGCGTTTGTGTGTGTGTGTGTATGTGTGTCAGAATAACAATCTCCTAAAGGTGGATTGAACAGGCCGTAACCTTACAGTAAAATGTTGAAATTGGAAAAATTACCCTTCTCTTTCTTGAATAGCTGGAAGATAAGCAGCCTTTAGCAGAGAAGTCTGAGTTTTTTAAGCTTATTATGAATACCTCTCAGAGCGCAGAAGCTTGTACTGTTGAAATCAAAGGGAGTAATAGGCAGGTTAGCCTCTGTCATTTTAAGGAGGAAGTCAGTTGTGAAATTGTCAAATCACATGGCCTCGCTGTGTATCTCATAGCTTCAGAACCTTCCCAGAAATAATTTATAAACGGTGTATATCACATGTCAGAAAGTGTTCGAAGTTTTCAGGGCGAACAGAAAGAAAGACCAATGGTAATCTCTCCATTGAAGAAAACAGCTAATAATACGGCCATTTATCTCTTTGCCTAAACAGTTCATTCTTTGAAGTTCACAAGAATGTGTGATTCTTAGCAAGTTCCATTGCTGCTTCACGGCAGACCTGGCTTGGCTTCACATTCCTCAAGGTTTCGTGTTCAATTGGCTGTGAAAGTCCACAGCATTACTCCTGCATGCCGCACCAAAAGAAAAGAGAAACAATAGTCAAAACCCGCACATCCTCTGTATCAATTTTTTTCTTTGTCAAATCACACCTAATAGGCCTGTACGAGCATTAAGTCAACTTTCCAGATTCTTTCTTGTTCTTTTTCCCATCATTTCCCAAAGTCAGGCACTAGCAAGCTGTAAGGTTAGCTGCAAATAAAACAAGTCAAGGTATCTGTGTTTGACCATATATTTGAACAAAAGCTGAGAAGCACTGTCAATGACATGGTGGTGAAGATGATATCATTGCGTGTGGTTTCTCCATAGTGAACCAGCCAAGATGGGCACGCGGGCACCCTCACATCTCCTCCACACACACCCTCTGCTTCTCTCCTCTCTTCTCTCTGAATATTCATCCCCTTTTCCGCATCACCCTCCACTATCCTAATCACAGTCACTTCCCCTTTAATCACAGGGCTCTAATTAGGTCCTAATAAACCATTTTGCCGTCTTCTTTCTGCAGCTTGATGTCACTCACACATCAAACCATGTAATACTATATTAAGCCTGTCATCCTCAAAGGGAAGATCCTCGGGCAGCATTGATACCCATTCTGCAGGCACACCCTCTCACACTAATTGAAATTATCGAGAGCCCGAACATGTGACGCTTCTTTGCCATGCAATCCGAGTGAAGCTGGACCCAGGCGGCTGAGCGCGGAGCGATGACTATACCAGACGAAGGTTCCTCTGGTCTCACTGATGTCGGGTAATTGTTTAAACCTGAGTGGATATGGCAGAGGGCCGCTTCTCGGCCTGCACGGCTGCCAAGAGAGAAAAACTGTTCTCTGTAGCACTTTCTACCCTCTCTCTCTCTCTCTCTCTCTCTCTCTCTCTCTCTCTCTCTCTCCTCTCTCTCTCTCCCTCTCTCTCTTTCTAATTCAGTCCACCATGGGCTTCAAGGAAAGCCTCAGTGATTCCATGTTCATCTTGGAGAGCCAACGTTGGGGATGATCACTCACCACAAGTTGATAATGATGACGGTTTAATTAGAAGCCTCTCTCTCGTCTGGACTCAGACCAAACTTCTCCACCCTGCAGATGGTGACCAATAAATTTAGCTTTACCGAGGAAGAGGACCGTCCTCCCTCCCCTGCTTGGCTCAGCCCCACCCCGAACCAAGGACATAAAGCACTCCTCCTCTGTGACACTTAACCGCAACTGTGGGTCTGGTGTGTGTGTGTATGTATGTGTGTGTGTGTGCGTAATCATTGTTGTGGCCAACAATGTCATACTCTTAGGCACAGAAAATCTCCCTCAGCTCATCATCTAATCTCTAAAACAGGATCCACCACATGATGTGAGGTCGGTTGAGTAATGTAACGCTTTAATGTTGCCAACACTGTGACAGGGTACCAAGACAAGCTCTAATTCCAAATTCAATTTCATTGGGTTGGGTAAGCCCCTTTCTTTCTCTTCCCTGCTGCCTCTGGGGTGTAACCCAGTCATGGTTTCGGTTTCTGTCCTAGTGCAGAGGTGCATGTGCTGATCCTGCCCATCAGTCAGCTGTCTCTGGAACTCAGACTGCAGTTCTGCCAGGACACCCTACCCCCTCCCCTCAGCAACCCACACCTCCTCAGGTCCTCCCCTCAGCCACCCACACCTCCTCAGGTCCTCCCCTCAGCCACCCACACCTCTTCAGGTCCTCCCCTCAGCCACCCACACCTCCTCAGGTCCTCCCCCTGCCTCCCCCCAGGAGTTTCTCCACACTTACAGGCTGGCAGCTACAGGGCCAGTGTGTGGGTCTGTGTGGCCCAGTGTGTGTTGTATGTGGGTGCGTGGCGTGTGCCAGAATCGCTGTCCTCTCAGATTGTCAGAGAGGCTCATGGGAAATGCAGTGCGAGAGCCAAACCACACACTTTATCCATTTCAGCAGATTTCTCTTTGTGTCCCTTTAGAGATCTGAATACTCTCAGAGTTGTTTATGTGCACAAGACAATAAGATGATACATACCTATATGTCGATTTATTAGAGAATGTTTTGGCCAGCCTTATTTGGATTTAGAATTCATAAATCAGAGTTCAGTCTGAGCAGAACCATTTTCCACTTTTGTTTCTATAGCACATACAGTTTCTCTGACTCACTAATGAGAGTGGATGAGTTTTAATTCAATTTCGATTTGTTTTCCACTTTGGTCAAAGCCCGACGTTCATTTTTCCGACAATGTGTATTCTGTGCTGTTGTTAATATGTGCTGGCACACAGAGGAAGAGAGAGTGAGAGAGAGAGAGAGAGAGAGAGAGAGAGAGAGAGAGAGAGAGAGAGAGAGAGAGAGAGAGAGAGAGAGAGAGAGAGAGAGAGAGAGAATAAGAAAGTAAGAAAGAAAGAAAGAAAGAAAGAAAGAAAGAAAGAAAGAAAGAAAGAAAGAAAGAAAGAAAGAAAGAAAGAAAGAAAGAAAGAAAGAAAGAAAGAAAGAAAGAAAGAAAGAAAGAAAGAAAGAAAGAGGATTGAGAGGGTGGAGAGTAAGGCGCTCCTGGTCTGACCGTGGCAACCTGCTGGTGATGCAGTCTCAGAGACAGACAACATGTCTCTATTAGCTATTTGTATTTATATGTCACCAGAGCCTCTCCATTACAGTGGTAGATAAGCAGCAGTTTGCTGAGACGAGCACAGTACTGTTCTCATCCTACTCAAGCACAGCTTCCTGCACCAATGAGAATCACTTTGAAACAATTCAAGATAACAGGCCTTAGAGGAGAGAAACATAAAATGTTTTGCTTTGTAGCACTCATCTTTAAAGAGTAAGTATCCCTTCAGGCAACTGATGGACGTCAGATAAGTGGCCACTGTGACAGATAAAGGTGGGCTATTGTGCTCCTCAAAACAAGCATGGCTCAATCTCTTGTGGTAGAGTCAGTTCAGTTTAGTCCACTCAGTTCAGTCCATAGTCCACTCATGAGAGAGGTCTGCAGTGATACAGCACACTGCCTCAGAAGAACACTAACATCGTTATCTACACAGTCCTCTGTAAAGGTAGAAAAAAACTGAAGCACACACTCACTGTCCTTTACCTTAATCTGTCTATCATGACACTCTCCCTCGCTATCTCTCCCTGCTGGAGTTATTTGCTTTGCATACATATCAGGCAATAAATATGTTCTTGCTTATTCATTTTCAAAGACAGACAAAGACAGAACGAGAGAGAGAGAGAGAGAGAGAGAGAGAGAGAGAGAGAGACAGAGAGAGACAGAGAGACAGAGAGAGAGAGAGAGAGAGAGAGAGAGAGAGAGAGAGAGAGAGAACAAGTGAGAAAGTGAGAAAGACAGAAAGAGAGGGAGAGCTTGTGGTGAGACCTGCTGAAGCCATTTTCTCGTGACGCACGTCCAGGGCAAAGCCCTGTAACAAATCCAAGTTGGTGTAAATAATCATAGAGGAGAGACACAAAAGACCTGGTTATAGAGCTACGGAGACATTTTGGTTAACTTTGTCAAAACTCACAACTTATCTTTCCCTCTACCTCCCTTCGTCTATTGTCATTTGATTCAATTTTCCAAATGTTTGCGATTACAGTCTGCATTCCAATTTTCTACACAGACACTGTTAGGAATCTGATTTTTGACTAAACAGAAACACCCAGGCTTTTCCATATCATTCCCAGCCTGCGTTAGTTGCCACATTGGCTTTCTGAGTGTGTGTTGTCGATTTGTTGCTTATCAGAGCATGACTATACTGGGTTATAGGAGCTGAAAGACATGAGGTGGAAGGAGGATGCATGCAAACACTGCACAAGCAGTTGAGCTGAGGCAAGATAATGCCAGGTTCAAGGCCCCCTGACCTGACAGATTCCTCTATACTTTTCACTGAGCACATTCCCTTCATAGAATGTGCAAAGCAGTGGAGAAAGGAGAAAGGTTTGGCTGTAGCTGCCTTGTATCAGCATTTCATATCTGTACACCGCAGTGACTGAAGTGATTTTTACACTGACATGCTGAGAAGAGACTTGTTTGATCAATTTGATTCTCTGTCAAACTGGAGTCCAACTGTAGCTGCTGGATACTGTAAATCAAGGAGACAAATCTCCTTGGTTTCATTTTTTGAACCTCACTTCACTTTTGAGTTGTTAGCAGCGTTTGCCATGTAACAGAATGTGAAAAGCAGAGCCTTGAAGAACCTAAACAAACCTGCAGACACACACACACACACACACACACACACACACACACACACACACTGATGTCATCTATATGCTCTACTAAGAGCCACGTGTCAACAAAGCCTTTCCTTGCATCTTATAGTCTCAATGGGACAATGCATAGTGTAAACTCAGATTGGCCCGATTAGTCCCAATCATGACACATATTCTACATCTCATGTCAGATGAAGTTGGCAAACACCATACAAGCTGTCGACCTCCACCAACTGGCTCATGTCAAGCCAAACCTTGTACAGGACCTGTGAGGTGGTGAGAAGAAAGGCTCCACCAGTAGGAAACACAGGCATGTCGAAGGGGCAGATCTTTTCTTATCTTAGTAATCGATGCATGTATAACTCTACTGTGTGTGCTTTTAATGCTGCCTTTGATCTCAATGACTAAGCAGGACTATTCGTAGAAGAACATCTGTCACTCATTGAGTTGAATCCATCTGAAATGCGATGATCGATGCAAATAATGGCGGAAATGCATTCGTCAGCTAATGATGATGCTCTTTTGTGAGCAGAGATCTTTCCTAACACCACAGACTGGTATCATTCAGGGAGCTGCAGGACACATTTAGAAGGCAAGAAACAAGATTCGGTATCCACAATAATGAACTAGGTTTCAACGTTAAAGAAGACGCTCTTGCCTCCATCCTGTTCATTTGGAGGCTACATGACAAGAGTTGCCTGCGTTGGCTTCTATCTGGCTTGATATTTTCATAGTGTCCTTTTGTGTTGAATCCTTGGCAAGAGCTAGCCCAAGGGATGGCTTGATCCTGACACAATGGGGATCACAAGGAGAGGCTTGTTCTGACGCCTTTGTGTGCGCGCGGTGCAGAGGCCCATGTTGCACTAATCTGTTCTCTGTGGTTCTCTCACAAGACTTTAGCACAAGTCTTCAGAGCGTCTTCAATTCAAGGACAGAGATCACAATAGTCTATTAAACACATCCGTGAGCAACTGCCGCGGACCCCCACTTTTCTGACATGGTTGTAATTTTGCAGAAAGGTCAATTATGTCAAATGTAATGCCATTTTAAAGAAGGCCAAGCGAATCCTGCAATGGCCTACTGTCAACAAAAGGTAGTTGTTTACAATAACATTCAAGGAAGACATGAAGATGACTATGACTAGCTAAAGTGACTAAAGCGTTATATGAGATTAGGGGTATAAGTCGTTTTTGTTTAACTGACTGAACCACAGCTCTGCAAAAGGACTCTGTTAAACATTCTAAGTGTATTGAGACAGGCATGAAGGAGACCCACTGGCACACTGCTTGTTTGACTCAATGATGCAAAGCATCAAGTCTACTGTGTGTGGGAACTGTACGTGTGCGTGTGTGTCTGTATCTGTGTCAGGGTGACTGTGTGTGTGTGTGTGTGTGTGTGTGTGTGTGTGTGTGTGTGTGTGTGTGTGTGTGTGTGTGTGTGTGTGTGTGTGTGTGCACGCATGCAAAGGCACCCAAAGCCACAGCATTTTAATTACTGTATGACTGCAGTGTAGGCTTCTTTGATATGGAAATACAACCAACCAGCATCACACACAGGCCCTGTGCAAATCTTCATCTGATTCTTAAAAAACAATGAGCAGTACTAATTCATCTACCTGTTAGTGCCACTGATTGCCATCCCCTACAGAAACTGAGTTTTGGGCCACCAAAGCCCCTCCAATTAATTCTACATATTAATGTGTGATCTGAAAAAGGAAAAAAAGGAAGAGAGAGAATTCAACAGAGGCTATTTACCGGAGACTGTACTGTTGCATTTTGAAGTCTAACTTAATTATGCACAACTATGCTCTGGATTAAAAGAAAATGTCCAATTATTTTGCAGCTCAAACTATGAAAAACATATTCAGTGGGTGGGTGAATGATATACTGTTTTTAAAATGGTGCCACCAATTTGGTTACTCTGCCAATTATACAGCTTATGTTAAGCAGTGTAATTATCCAACATGTATGTTTGCTTTATCGTCATACCTTTATTTATTTCACTACAAGTAAAATATGATGAGCGTTCCGTCCCTCAGTATTGTATGATGGAGGATGGGGGAAAATAAGCATCTCCCCCCTCTCTCTCTCTCTCTCTCTCTCTCTCTCTCTCTCTCTCTCTCTCTCTCTCTCTCTCTCTCTCTCTCTCTCTCTCTCTCTCTCTCTCTCTCTCTCTCTCTCTCTCTCTCTCTCTCTCTCTCTCTCTCTCTCTCTCTCTCTCTCTCTCTCTCTCTCTCTCTCTCTCTCTCTCTCTCTCTCTCTCTCTCTCTCTCTCTCTCTCTCTCTCTCTCTCTCTCTCTCTCTCTCTCTCTCTCTCTCTCTCTCTCTCTCTCTCTCTCTCTCTCTCTCTCTCTCTCTCTACCTCAGTCAGCATCATAGAGCAGGCCTCAGGTGCTGGTCCGTACAGAAGACCATGCACTCACACTCATGTTTTCCCATCTATGACAAGACATAGGAGCCCAAGGTTATCAACAAGCAAACACTGATGGCCCATACATGAAAACTCAAATATTGCTTGAATTATGGCTCCAGAGAAAGAATTGCAATAATACTGAACAATCCGGCTCTAAATTACTAAAAATAATAATATCTTGATTGTGTTCCCCTCCTGTGCTGCTGACGTAGCGCTGAGACCATTGATTTCATCAATATTTCAGGATTTGACTCATCCGTGAGTAGGGGGTGACAATGGCTATGACCAAGGGGCCAACATCATTCCCTGGGACTGCATCAATCTATTCAAACACACAAGATCCTTTTCACATTGTGGAGGACGGAATAAAAAGCTGCTTCAGATCCTGTCCACCTGATGCCAGAGGGGGCCCACAGCACTGGGAGTTAGGGCTCTAAAAATGGGGTTTAGGCCACAATGTTCACATGCTTCTCACATGTGTTTCCTTCATTTGTTTGAACATCGGCGCAACCAGTGCGGTGCTGTTGTGCATCGACATTGAGGAGATTATGAGAGGATTGATTAGATGGTGAAACAGCTTCTCAGTCATGCAGATTCCAAACTTAAACACATTCATGGCAGACTACAAAAGGAAAACCCTCATCACAAACATGTTGCTGTCGCTTTTGATCATTGTTGAAATATTCTGCTGCAAATTAGCTAACACTTATAAAGACAGATGTCACAACATGTGTTACCACATTTATTATCCCCTGCAATCCTTCCCCCTCTGCTGTCTGCCTCCTTTACCTTTACCAGGCCTGCTGTTGTTTACCCTCTCTCATCTTGTTTATCATTAAGCCCCAGATCACACTCCACACACCCTCCGCCATGGAGAGGCTGAGAGGCTGAGGAGCCAGGAGGCTGAGGCCAAGAGGCAGAGAGGCCGGGAGGCAGAGAGGCCGGGAGGCAGTGAAGCCGAGAAGCTGAGGCCGAGGGGCTGAGAGGCCGGGAGGCTAAGGAGGCACCTGCCCACCTCAACAACCTCCTACTGACTACTCCTTCCCTGCCTGGCTCTCTAGAACATTGTGCAACTGAGCAGAATATATCTCCCCTTTAATATTGTGTAACACAACTGGAGACAGGATTGCGCTGAGGATGGTACTTTAATCATACAGATACTTACAAACCCATGTACTGTATGGTGTCACAAATTTTTTACAATGTAAGAGATAGCAAAATGTTGTTTTTTATTATGCTATAAGAGCAATTCTTATCATATTCAGGTATTGATATGGATTAGAAAACAAGAAATTAACTTGGAAAAGGGAATTAACTTTAGATAAAGCAGTTACTGAGAGAAAAAGGTCATCTAATTAAACTAACATTGCCATTGCTTCATCTCTGGGTTCTTACAAGCACAACCCTGTGTGGAGCGGGACTGGCTCAGAGACCATGCTGTCCGTCAGCAGGACACTGAAGAGCACCACAGATCTACCGACGAGACAGCATTCCTTTGCTTTCAATCCGTTAACTTGAGAGCGGATGATTTGTGATCAACTATCAATATGTCCACAGATACCAGTACACTGTGAAACACAGAGAATGTGTGCTATACACACTGTACTTAGCATGTCAAATGCACACACAGACAACCCCGTTTCACGTTCCACAGACACACTCACCCACACACTCACCCACTCACACATTCTCAAACACGCATTCACAAAAGCACTAAAAGACAGCTAAGATAAAACTAACTGGTAAATAATTGTGTAATTGTGTGCTAATGGTGGTATAGATGCATAATGTGCCATATTGGTATGTCCCATAGATAAGAGGTGGCGACCTACCACACAAAAACGGTTATTATGAAAGAATAGTAGTTGTAAGTTGATGTTATGCAAACAGTCTTAATAAAGAGTGAACAATGCTCCAATACCAGTCAAATACCCGATCCCTGAAGATGACATGAAAATTCAAATTGCGTTCAAAATACATACAACAGGCTTTCTCTGCACCAACATGAGAGCACTAATTACCCTTCCTAAATAATACAAAATAATAGACCAAATATATTTTTTAATTCAATTTACAGTGAGCTAAATGAAATGAAAGACCACCCTTTCTTTGTTCTTGTTCACTGCTCAATGCACTGATCTTATATATTGCATTTGCCATAACATTAGGTAAGATGGGAGCTCTTGCAAAATAGTCATTTTTATGTAGCCTATTGAAAATACCGTTTTAATCTATCGTTAACTCATATTTCAGACCAAATTTATGTCTGGAATTAGTCTTTTTTGTAGATTTTAGCGTTGGGTAAATGTCAAGAATCCTTATATTCTTTAATTATCACATGTCCAGCCTCATCCTCTGATTTAGCAACAACATGGACATGAACTCTATCGTATTCTTATCATACTGCAATACAACAAATAAAAAATAAAAACTATAGCCTATTATATTTATTTTACAATTGTAACTAAGTGAAATGTCATCTATATGGATTTCGTGTGCAAGATGTAGTCAATTAAACACGAATAATGAGTCGCCTTACAGAGTTTGTCTTGCAACATGCGTCTGCAGATTTTGAACAGAGAGCGGGGTAACATTTTAATCCAGCTCGCCCCCGAGAAGAAGCGCAGCCAGTGAAGCATGCGGTTTCAGTATTCTAAAAAGCACTCCGAAATGTCGGAACTTACTGGCACCATATGCTTCAGAGTTGATATCTGTTTGCCTGGATCCAGTTCGGAAATGTAGCCTTCTTTACTTTTTGCAAAACCTCAATCGAGTTTCTCCGAAATCCACGTGCAGATAGTCCTGTAAAACAGATAAGGGAAAATTATATGACAGGCCATAATAAATTAGATTTGAATCTGAATCAAAAGGCATATTTAGCGATTATACTCAAAGCACCAATAAAAAATGAACCATGGACATGTTTTGGTTCCAGATCATCACGATAGTTTTATACTTTGGGTGTCAGAACTCTTTCAGGTCTGATACACAATAATGTCACACATATACAAATCAGCTTTATTATTGAAACATATGGCTACAAGTCTAAGTTTACACCTTTCATAAATAATATCAAAAATGTGGGGCAATACTGTAGTCTAAAAAGTGCAAACAATCAAGGAGAGAATTGATGAGGAAAGGTGAAAATTATTGTTAACAGCGAATGCGCTCTCGTGAAAGCGTGAGATGAAACAGTCTTGCAGTGAGCCCTCAATGCATTATTTTCTCCTCACACTTCTGACACAAGGTGAGTTCAACCGGCCGCCAGAGAAAAGGCGCTCATTGAGCCCCCAGACAGTGCCGAGTGTCCCTGTATAGCGATCAGGACAATGTGCTGATTTGGCAGTCTAATTATAAATGTGCCATTTAGACATCCATTGGGCTGCAGTGCCATCTTACCTTATGAGGAACTTGCACTCAGAGCTAACAGCAACTGTTCAAAACAAAATACCATTACGGGATCAACTTCTCCCCAACAGAGGGACAAGACGGAGGATTGTTTTTCACACAGCCCTCTTACCCAAGACAAGAACCTATTATTAGACATCGGGTTATTCTTACAGAATTGATACTCGGCTATGTTGGAAAAAATGGGGAAAAGTTAAGCGGTCTTTAATTAAGGTTTCAGATTCCGACAACTGGGAGGGCACAGCAAACTCATTGTATTTCAAAGAAAGGTAGCAATATTGCCCGCATTTGGTTAAGATGAGAGAGGCATACACGTGCATTACCTTCACTTCAAAATCCCTAATTTACCTGCATACTTTTTTTATTATTATGTTATCTTTATTCTCGCAGCAGTTTACAAGCTCTTTATCTAGAGTGACTGAGTCTAAATTTGGGAAACACCCTCACAATGATGGTCTATCTTCTCACAACAGGCAAGTTCACTCGAACTGTGCTCCCCTTGTCTTGTCAACACGCCAATCATATTTCTCTCAATCTTATAATCAAAAGGCAAAAATAACTTACACGTTTCAAGATCTTGTGATTAGACATAAAAATGTTATTCGTCTGCAAACTAAATAAAGTCATAAATAGGCAAATAATTAGCCTGGATGTTAAATGTAGACAAAATTGAATCACTAAATCCCGATTGGTGATTTTTTACATTGTAGAATTTAAACCAATTTGCCATTTGTTTTTTGTTTCCTTTTTCTTTAGTCGTGAGACTATTCACACCTGGCCATGGGCAACATGACAACTGCTCAAAACGCTCGACCGTGAAAATAATTACACCCATAATTACGGTTGTAGCTCACTTAGAAAGAAAACTTACTTTAGCCCCCCAAATAGTCCAAGATCACCGATTAATGTAGATTAGGAAAGGGAGCCTGTTTTTGTCCAGGTAGGCTATATTGTGTCTGACAGGACCAGTTTTCCGATGAGTTGTTGAATTTAATTTATGGCTCGTGCATTCTTTTAAGGTCAGTTCGCCTGACCTCCGGAGAAAGTAAAGACAGAGCAAATTCCCAAACTCCTGGAATAGGGAACAATTAATCCTCTCAGCTAACGGTTTCCCATGTATTCTATTTTAAAATTGTATTCGTATTGTGTGATGAATTATATTAAGGGCAAATAAAAAACACAGTACGGTCTAGACTACGTGAACGGGTTCAAATAAACTTGTGAAGCTCGCATCAAGAAACGCACGGGGGATAGAAACGGTAGGCTAGTCTACTGGCAAAACGCAAGCATTATCAATGAATAGTACCGCTTCGTGGACAAACGTGAAATTGCCTCTCTGAAGAGAAAGTTAGCTCACCGAGCACTAGTTTAACAAAAAAACACGGTTGAAAATAATTGCATTATTACTTGAAATTGAATATCGCGACTTTATTTGACTTAAAATCTGCGTCATTACAGCTGTATTGTGGACATCGTCTGAGTTTGCTCAGACCTTATGCTGTCCTCGCTGACGCACGCACGCCTCGGAATACACAACGGGTCCTTCCAACACCCTAAATTACACATAGCCTATAATGTAGGTAAGTGTATAATAGGCTACAAATAACCTAATGTTTTCGGCAAACCAAGGAATCACCGATTGCGGACTCGAGCAACGCTTTGCCTCCAAACCGGGACGGGCTAGTCCTCCCCGAGCGCTCCGATTTCGTGTAGTCTTCACGCTTCCATAGAAGTGACTGACTCGCAGGCTAATAGAAAATGTTTTTTTTTATGATATCCTAAAAGTAGATTATGTCAATCTAATTGTTAGTATTCTACACTAAATCATCAAATAGCTGCGCAACGTGGACAAAGCGGAAAAGAATACCATACTTTACATCCAAGGAACGAACTCTGTTGCGAACTAGTAAGAAATATGCTAAATAACGCAGTTTCATAAAATCTCTAAACAACAGGTTGAAAACTAAACAATTTTACCTTGGCAAAGTCAGTCAGCAGGGGTGACGCAGGTCCTCGCTGTATCCCGGTGTCTGTCTATTATATTATAAAATAATGATCACTATCTAGCGAAAGAGAACTAAAGTCTGCTGTTGTGTCCACGGGCCATATGAGGGGATCCCGTTCGCTCTATAAAGTTAAACTGACAAAACTGCAAGGAGCTTTTGTTGTTATCTATCCTCTTTATTTCCCCCTCTCTTGCTCTGAGACAACAGAAGACGATGGTTAGAGCTGTCAATCTTGGCAATCAATGCAAGCGGCCATGTCGCAAGTATTCAAAGCATTTCCCGTCGTGCAACATCAGAAAGTGAGTGGCCAGGGCATTGATCTGAGGAAGGCAAAGAGGCAGGGCTCCCCCTCCCAGACAAGGGATGCGCGCGCGAGAGAGAGGAGAGGGAGGGAGAGAGAGAGAGAGAGAGAGAGAGAGAGAGAGAGAGAGAGAGAGAGAGAGAGAGAGAGAGAGAGAGAGAGAGAGAGAGAGAGAGCAAGAGAGAGAGGGAGGGAGCTCGAGAGAGAGAAAGAAGAGCGGAGCAGAATAGTTTTTGATTGAATAATAATGACGGGAAGAGAGGTTGCTTTTGGGATTGATCAACAGCAACCAGCAGAAAAATATTCGGGATAGATATTTAGGAACATTTACAAGCCTTGAATCTGACGGTTTAGGCTTCGCAACACATTTTAAGCAACTGTTGTTGATTGACAGGATAGATAGTCTAATTAATAATCAAAGTCACATGTCAAGGTAACATACGACAATAATGCGTTTATAAAGTAAACCTGCAGAAAAGATTAACAAAATTATTCATTATTTTACAGAAAATGGATCAGAATAAATACATCTCACAATAGGCTGCACAGTGACCTGTTAGGTCAAATAGTCAAGGCCATTAACTATACGATTGTTATACAAATGCTAGAAGAGAACAGCATTATTTATGGTATGACGAATGTTACTACCCCACATGTAGCATAACATCAATGCTAGTTTTTAAAATATTTCTTATAGTAGTCTTTTTTTTTCTTCTGAAAGACTTAGGGGTATGAGTTTTGTTTTGACTGTTTGATACCACTGATAAACTGAACACAGTGCAATAGCACATAGCCTCCGTCTGGCATTCTGCCTCACTGGAATGCAAAGGTGTAGACAAGGTAAGCCAAACAACTCTTCCCTCTTTTTCAATGCTCTTCTAGGCATTTATTTGTCATGCACATGGGCAGTAATAGTACTCATAGTCAATGAAACAATATTTATAATCTTCTAATTAGGCATGATTGGCAAATGTCAAACCACTCATCATTTAGTGTCTATTGTCATGGTCCTCAGTCGCCAGAACCTTATTAGCCTACAATTTGCTTCACGGTGTAAAACGGACATGACTCAAACAATCAAAATGGGCTAAATTTAGACAAAAATAGACTATTAAATCAATCACGGATAAACGATTTACTTGATAGTATTAACACAAAAGTTGGAAAGAATAGTCTTAAAATGGCTTTCCTGAAAATGACATTCATTTTTTTATTCCATCGCTGTACGCTGCTAAGACGAAACGCTTTTAGGAAATATAGGCCTATTAATATAGTGCAGCATTTTATAAAAGTGACAGAACAATAGTTTTGACAGTCGGTTCAAAATGTGAAAATAAAAGGGAAAATAATACCGTACCTTACAGGCTTAAGCTAGCCTACACTTTTATCTACATGTAGCCTATTGGGTAGCTGTTTTGATGGCTGATTACGCAAACATTTTGTCAGCTGTCTAGGATTAAAAACAAAAGAAAACAATCGCTCTGCGATGGGCTACAGGTAGGCAAGCAGTAGCAGTAAGAACATTAAGTCAGGACCACTACTTATACAAGCTCTGGCGAATCACGCAGACTAAATTGCAGCATAAATTGACCCTATCATTTGTGAAATGCATCGGTTTCAAATTTAAATCGCAGTCGCACACACTCTTTTCAGTGGTTGATAAGAATACATTACGAGTACAAATGAAACGTAAGTGGGATATGAAACACGTCGAAATACCATGGAGAGAGTTTGTCTTAAACAACTTAAAAATGTTGTCAACTAATATTCCAGCTATACTGTAAAAGTTCAGCAAGATTCAGTACAGCCCGAACATTTTTAGTGCTCCTTCTGAACATTACATATTCCTTGAGAGGACAACAGATTAACTCGGTCTATACACAAATAATACAATGTTGTACTTACAATGGCAGGGAAAGAAGCTGTAGGAAATGATGTTTGTTAAGAGTCACATAGGGTAAGGAGGGGGGAGGAGAAGATGAGAGAGAGAGAAAGAGAGCGAGAGAGAACGAGAGAGACCCTTGCCAGAATAAAACCCATCCAAGCCATCTCTGCTCAGACTCTTGTCTGTCATTCATTCCTGCATTTTAAGATGCTCAAATGATGACACAATTAATTCGCCATGTGTCACATCTTCATGTCCTGTTTTTATCAGAGGTAAAGTATATTTCACGGGGCATTGCTTTTGCAAGACGCAACCTATTTTAAACTTCTATAGAAGTTTAGCCTACAATGTCAACGTTGTCTTTTCTATTCTTCTCAAATGCAAAACTCAATCAACTTAAATTAACTACAGAACCAAGGGACATAAATTTGACAAGATCGTGATAAAAATACGGAGGAAATGCTACATTAATTTTTTTTTTTAAGCTCATATATATATTTGTTAAGAAAGAAAATTAAAAAGTTTTGGTTTGAAATGGCCTGTTTTACTTTCACTTGGTGATGGTGGCTAAATTGTTAATTTTAAATGCGGTCAAACGGTGTCCCCTTAATTGCTATACCCATTAAGGCTGAGTTTCACTGAGCTATTAACTGATCTGACATTCCTATGGAATGTTAGAATATGAAAACTCTAAAGATGAATTACTAGGTCTATTTAGATTAACCTGTATCATGTGCTAATATGCTAAACATATCATAGTGAACTATGTTAACAATAAAGCCATTAATGATCTATTTCTTTCACCGTTATCGTATTATTATTTATTTATCATTTTTTGTAGTAGAGTCGTTTAATGAAGCTGAAATAGTGGAGATCGGTCTTGTCATTGTTTAACGTGCCTCATACGCCACCCTTTGGTAACTTTGAGAAATGCGCTCTTGAACTTCACAGTTAGTTTTCACACCAAAGAACAGTTTGTCTAACTGTATAACAGTGTTGTTTTGAGATATTTTATTCATAAACACATAAGTGAGGGTGTCAATACATGTACTCGGTAGTTGCCGACCTATAGTCTGTGAAACACTCAAAGGCAATCAATGATTTGCGTATAGAAAGAGTGAAACGTGACATTTATGCACAGTTTGTTATAAAACAATATAATAAATTTAATAAAATCATAACATGTCACATTTACTATTACAATATATAGGCCATTCCCTTTTATGTTAACCTAAAAAATATTAGACTCAGTACAATGTGAGATTTATCTATCAGATGTTCATAATAGACCTCAGACCTCACAACCCACCATATTGTCTGTTGTTTTGTGCTCGTTGTGTGTCTGGTCTGGTCTGTCGGAGCTGTGTAAGAAGCTTCTGTCCATCCAACATGTTGTGGGTAAGGCAGAAGCATAGATCACATTTGCATAGACTGAGATGCTTTGATGCATTTTGAAATGCAAGTCTAGCTCATAAATATTTGAAAAGGAGAGTGCATGAAAATCAACATTTTTGTTACATTAAATTAACATGTGTTCTTCTCCTGTTCTGCATGGTTAATTAGGAAACAGCATTCTGTCAGAGCTTATAAGGAGTATGATGGGATGGTGTGAGACGTTGGGTTGTCTCATGGAAACCACACTGTGTCTACTCAGCATCACTGCTGCATGCTTCTTATGAAGGAGCCTGGCTTGCAGTCATGGTTCTTCATGGAGTCCACTCTCGAGAATGTGCTGAATAGCAATGACATTCAGAAATCAGATACAAAAACAGACTACAATGTTTCACAGGGATAATAAATAAGATCTAGAAAATAATTTAATACCATTACTTATTACCAATTTATATATACATATATATATATATATATATATATATATATATATATATTTAAAAAAAGATTGTGTCACCAATGAGAATATCATCAGTGTTTTTGATACTAGACAATCTTGAGTGTCAAACAAATCTGTAAAACCAAACCAATTCTGTTGAGCATAACCTCCTAGACAGTGTCAACTTGATACAAGTGACAGTGTCAACTTGATTCAAGTGACACAGAGCACTGCAAGGTTGGTAGGACATTATGTTTGCATTCGTAGACTTTGAGTACAGCAGAGGACTCATAAAGACAAAACATAAAAAACTGCAGTCATGGGGCAGGAAACAGAGGCTGGAACCTACACTATTAACTTTTGCTGGTTGGAAAACCAATTCATTATTATGGTTTTTTGTTGCAAGACATAGTAATTATGTAGAATAGTTGCACGAGACAGACATGTTTGAATCATATTTGATCTTTGTAAAATATGATTTACACTTTTGAAGTTTGTGCATCGACCTTTTCCAGTTGAAATTTTGAACATAGTATTTGACACAAAAACTTCAGAAATGACATTGACATGGTCATTCCACACTTACTTTACCACTGGCTTCACAGGCAACTGGTTGATATTGGGAAAAGCAGTCTCTATGTGTAGTGTCCCTGAGATGCGTCTCACAATGTATTATGATCATGTGTAGAAAAGGAATGGCATCACATGACCCAACACTTTAAAAGTAAATTATGTATTTTATTTGTATATAGCCTATTAGCATTATTAGTTTTGTAGTGTACAATACCTATGTTACCACTGACCAAATATGCAGGCCGTTGAATTTATGACCGTACTGTAAAGTCCAGCTATTTATCATAACTGATAAGCTTGAAATGTGCATAGGATACATGTAGTCCTCCTTAAAACGTTAATTTTCTGATTCAGTTTTGCCAGAGAAATGTTTATAGAATACTATTAGAAACTTAAGTCATGAAAGTTCAGTGCTGTCTCACCTGGGATGTGTAAACTACAGTGTAATTCCCCATAATGATTTATTTTGGTAAACATTGCTCTGCATAATTTTGAAAGCCAACAATGCTCCCTTTATGTGCTTCCTTGGCCAGTTAGGTACTTTCCATGGCTGAAATAGTGAACGGTGCCCTGCGGTAACCACATTACAGATTAATAGTGGAGCTCTAAAGAGCAACCATGCAAAGTTACGGTCTACAGAAATTGTTCACTCTAGAACTACAGCATACTGTAACTGTACAGTAGCCATAATCAAGACATGGCCTAGGCTTCAACGCACATACACCCTTCAGATGACTCTCCAGTCTGAACGTGGACTAACCATCAATAACCAACATCCATAAAACCCCCACAATTAAATGATTAATGAATGCTAAGTTATGTAATTAACTAAAGCAACATTTGCATACATGCACATAATCAGTTTCCCAACTGGACCTTTAAAGTGGGACAGTCTGTTCCCATTAGCTGACCCAAATATCTTACTTGTCACTCTAAATTCCGTCAAAGTTTAGTCAGTATCTAATAATTCCTTTCAAGTGAACAGAGAACGATTGATTAATTATGTTGCAATGAGGGGAGCATCATGCTGTGTCTCTTAATCAACACATATGTAATGAAAATGAAATAAAGTACTCATGGACTTTTGCCCTTGTCAATATTTGCCTAATGATCAATGAGTAAATTAAGAATTCAGCAAAAAAAGAAAGAAATCATAAAAGGTTATTTGTTGTTTCTTCATCCATCCACAGTATTTCTCTTGCTGTATCTTAATCACAGATATGAGCATGCACGCACACACGCACACACACACACACGACTGAATTAAGTGGGTGGACTAGGGTTTGTTCACTTCCGTCTGTTTTCCAGTGCCAGGAGAGTGTTTCACCTTAATGTGTTATGAAAGGTGCAGCTGTTTGGCTTCCAAAGTTAGACGATAACTCATGGATCAAAGAGGATGCCCAAAGGCATTTCCTTCATACTCAAAAAGCCATACTGTAGGTATTGTTAATGGCTTGCACTTAAAGAACATGAGAGTAAGTCTTTGTTTTGTTTAACACAGCATTTCTTAAACACTCAAACTTAATCATTCATGTGTAGAGCATCTGTGTTTGATGAAGAGCTAATTGTAGCAAAGCGAAAGGGAATACAATAACGCAATAAAGCGTCTGGTTTCTCAATCCAGTTAAGTGTAACCTTACAGTAGGTGACTGATAGAAGAAGATAGAAGAAGCTGCAGCAAATTGTGGACATCACAGCTTTTCTCTGCCATTCTCTTTCCCTGTCTGTACTGTAGGCTTGTTTGAGAGAATATCCAGATCTTATTCTCCTCAATTATTGAGCATCTCACCACCCCTTATTAAATCATGTATATTGAACTTGAAATGATAAAAGAGCATAACGCATCACTTTATAATCAAATTATCTTTTGTATCGGATCTTTTGATTCAGCACACCTGCAGTTGGGAGTCTTGGACAACGAGCAAACCTACGATGTGTGGTGACAGGGCCAGACCAAGTCAGCCTGACCATCCTTTAAGAAAATCCCTAAATCATTCATGCCATAAAGAAACAGACTGCTGTGGAAGTTAAGTTGATCCTCAGAAGTGAAGGTTATGGGACACATCGAGTGTGGTCCCAATCTTATATTCTAACATTCTACCATTAGACCAGATAGATTGTTGTGCGACAAAAGGCACATGTTCTCCCAAAAGTACCCAGCAACAAGACAAGAGAGCCAACTCATGTCTCTGTGTACAATGGAGTCTTTCCATGATCCAGCAACGACTATTTAGTTAAGGATTAATGTGTGAGGCCTTGATTACGTTTAACAGAACAGAATTAGCATAATAAGGTCTATTTCATTCTCTTTGAAGTCCGGAGCATAGAATAACAAATGTATATAAACCAGCAGCCAAACGTCAATACATGGAAATGCCACAATTCTCTGTGGATGGTCTTGGGTGGATTTCTGCAAGAAGAGGGTGAAAAAAAAAAAACTGCCTGTTTATTGCAAAATAAGCAGAATAGCGGATGTGATGGGTATTCTTGCCACCAGGGCTAGCAGGCGCTCTGGGCCCCTCCACCCCCACTCCTGCAGATGGGATGGAGGGAGAGAGGATGTGGCAGCTCCCACAGTGGAGCTTGGGGAGGTGCAACCCCTCTCACAGGTGTTTTCAAAGCCCTCCGCACTGCAGACTAGGGTGAGTAATTACTCTCCAATTAAATATAAAGATCTCACAGGGGAGGGAGCTGCACACAGGCCCACTACTGGCTCACCAACCAGAGAAGCCTGCGCTGCATACTGCATTCAAAATGTAGGGCTTACGGCAGCTATCAATGTACAGAATTTCATGTCTGATGAATGTCACAGACGGATAAAACAATGAGCATCGACGGTCCAAATATTGGGGCTTTGTAGTCGTAAAGATCCCTGTGCGGAGTAACACTCTGTTTAAAAACGTACAGGAGTTCAATAGGCTACCATGTTTTACTCAAGAGGTTTTCATTACAATTGCATGGGGGAAAATCATGATTTAAAGATACGATTCTATGGTTCAGATAGGGTGTTAATACAAGCACACCTTGGTTGAAAATCTAGAGACACAGAATTAAAAATGCCCTTTTTAGATGGAAAAGCTTTGAACTAAAGACATGTTTCAAGGAGTTTTTCTGTATTGAAACTTCACCTCCTTTGAGCCTACTGAAGTTTGATTCCCCTTTTCAAATAAAAGAATGAAATTTAAGAGGTCAAAGCAATCAATAGAGATGTTCAAAGGGAATCCTTGGCGCTGTGATGAGGCCACATTTGTATTTTTCCTTTGTACATGGTTAGCATGAATAGAGGGTTATCATGCACTCTAGGAGTTTAAGATGAAGATAAAGGCTGCTGACAATTCTTTTTCTTCCCATGAAGATTTCAAAACAGAGTCAAACATGAAAAGTGTTACTGTCATCCATAGAATGTCTGTATTTCGAACCTGCCATTTTGAGTTATTCATACATGATATTTACAAGTGATACCGTAGTAATGTGTATGTATAAAACTGCTCTTGCTGAACATAATCTAACAACAAAACTTCTAATGAGGCAAAATACCATGTTAATATCTTTAATATTTACATTTAGAAATACTCATTGTGCAACCTGCCAAATTGATCCAGAAAATATTAAGTTAAAGGTTATTTTCTTCTGGATGTTGTAAGCAAAAATAAAGTTCATTTGGCAAGCTAATAAGAGACTGGCAGTGCTAGATAAACATGAACATCATATTTCAAGTGATTTGGTGTTTCAAAAAATTCATCAAATTCTGAATTTCATTCAGAAATTCATCTGAGCTCTGACAAAAATACAATCAACATGACACATGTTTAGTACCACATATTCATTAGGACCATCCGGATGGTGAACACGTTTGACATCTCTCTTCCAAAAAATACAAGTTTTCCAATTCAGACCGCACTGCAAGTCAAAGCAAAACATCCTCTTCATCTCAAAAATATCACTTTCAATTCCTCACAATGATACAGTTTGTTAAAAGTGCAATAACAAGTATAAAACCTTTTTTCTATTACAGTATTAACCTTTGTTACACACCTCCGAGTTAGTATGCACAGCAGCATCCACAGCAAAAGATCTCAATTTCCTCAGGAAAATAGTTACTTCTTTTGAGCTATTAGAAATGTATTACCAAGTCAATACTGCGTGTGACACAGAGTGCAGATTAGATGTTAGCTAGCGTTCCTCTATGGTTTGAACAGTAACTCAAAAACAAAAGATGTCCTTTTTTCTTTCTTTCCCTCGGTCTGTCTTCAAGAATCCAGGTTGAGTTGGGTGTTGTCATCTTGAATAACACCTCAGTGTCCAGAAACTGCTTTGGCTGAGGGCGCAAGGACAGGAAAAAGAACATGAGTCAACCAAGAACAAGCCAAATGGAATGATGCAAGGAGGTGAAAGACAACATATTCTAGTAAAAGTCAATCAAACAGTTGCACTAACATTGTGATATATGAATATGAAAATAAGATATATTCATACCAATTAAGTGAATCTCATTGTCAGTACGTGTGATTTTGTCACACCAGTAAAACATCTAGCATTGCTAATAACAACATGATTTGATTGAATCTTTCTGGTACATACGAGACTGCTACCATACAATGAACCGGTGAAAAGGTGTTACTATTTCCATGAAAAACCATGAGAATTCCACCTTTGCAATGCGTGACCAGCCCAAAAGCCAAGCTATGGTACCACAGGGTGACAGAGAGATTCATGGAAGGAAGGGATTGTACCTTACTACCTGGTGAACTGGTAAACATTGTCCGCTCTCTCTCTCTCTGTACAGACAGCATGTCAACATAGTGGGAGAAGTGTTTGGATTAAATACCACATACTCGACTCTTTCGATCACATCAGAACACCCTCAAACCAAAAACTGCAAACACAAGCATCGACACAGCATGCGCTACACGAATGAGACTGGTTCTGTGGTCAAAGGGCTTCCATACCTTACTGGACATAAAAGTGGTATCAGTGATCATTTGTTCGGTGACAAACGTTTCAAAACCCATGCCCACAGAACCATCTTCTGACCACTGTGACCCATCTCCACCCAACCACACACAGTGCCCCCACAACCCAGCAGCTAAGCTCAACACATGAGGGGTGTGGAGGTGTGTGTGTGTGTGTGTGGGCTTTATAACAAATACAGAGGAAGCACAGACACACACACACACACACACACACACACACACATACAAGCATGAGGAGACAAACACCCCAAACACAAGTAGCTGCGCAGCTGTTCAGGAGGGTTGCTGTTGGTGACGCTTCGTCCAGGATCCCCAGAAGCACCCCGTCCTTGGAGAGCCCATCCCCTGACCACAGTGGCGTCAGACAAGACAGCGCTAGCAGCATTGCTCCTACAGTTCCCTTGCACGAGTGGAAACAGCAGAGTCCCCAGCCCACAGATGGGAGGGCTAATTAGGAGCTGAGGAATACAGCTGTTCCTCCACCGTCAAGGTGCCAGGGCGAAAGGTGCCTCCCTTCTTTTGTTAATTACACACAATGCACAAGAAGGAGCATTTGTTTTACACCCCCCCCCCCTCCTCCCCTGCCAACCCCCTCCCACTCTCATCCACTGTGTGTACACGTGTTGGCAAAGGTACAAGAAACAATTTGCAGACAATTAACACAGTGGGGATGTGGTGGAAGCCTGCAGATGTGTAGCAGCTGATGATAATGGGAGAGGAAGGGGGTCCTCTTTGCGTGGCGAGGTGGGTCGGGCCCAGAATCACAACAGAGCAGGGAGCATGCAGAGAGGTTGCAGACACGCGCGAGGCCCCGCTCCACGGCGAAGGCGAACATGCTGTTAGTCCTTACTTTGTTTTTTGTTTTTCTCGCTGCGGTTAGACAAATGTGTAGTGAAATCCATTGCTTAGAGGAGGAGGAGGAGGGGGAGCCTGAGAAACAGGAGGAAGAGGAGGAGGAAGAGGAGGAGGAAGAGGAGGTGGGGGAGGAGGAGGAGGCATGTTGGGGAAGTTAGCCTGAAGTGGCACTACGGAGGAACAGGGAGAGAGACACAAAAGAACAAGAAGGGGGGAAGGCATTAGTCACAGGAGAAGATGAGGAGCAGTTCTCTGGTACACGCTTAAGAACAGAAGGTCACCAATTACAACATCCCTACAGTCACCTGCGTTCTACTACCATATACAGAGCTCTTTGATACTGCAAGAAGTACGTTAACGGCAGGGCCTATAGGTACACAGCGACAGTTTGGATGGCATTGGGTTTCTGTACCTTTAGGTTAGCATTATAAAGGTTTCCCACATAATCTTCCAGAAAAGTTTCACTTTTTTATTCACAGCCCACCCACACACAGCAGCTCTCTCCCTTTGACACCAAAGGTAGAGAGAGATGAGTTCCTGAGACAGCTTGGTCTTTTGACAGCTTGCCACTTACAATATTCTCAGATTTCTCAGTTCCTATGCAGGAAATACTGTTGTTGTTGACTTTCTGTTTTACAGTGCATATAAGGCTACAGAACATCCTGATGGATTGAGTGTAAGTCAGAGTGACAGGCTTATTTGGAAGAGTGAACCTGCCTGTCTGCCTGCCTGCCTGCCTGCTTGTCTACCTACCTGTCTGTCTGCCCACTCGCCTGCCTGCCTGCCTGCCTGCCTTTTTGCCTGCTTCAGAGTAAAGATGAAAAGTGAGCTGAGTGTCTTTTATGAGGGTTCAGAGCTATGTTCAAAGAGCCAGCTACAGGACGCAGCGAGAGGGAGAGAACCTGAGCAGGGTTTAACTGGATGATTGATCAGAACACAACATAGCCTCATCAAGACATTCCTCCCGTGTCTAGAATACGCCACACGGATGGCAATTAGCTCTCTCTGTGCTCATCTGATCTCCACTAATAAGGATTAATGTTCAGTGATTAGGATGAGCGTCCTGATCACTCAGCTCTTCGTCTACCCCTCCTCATCCCTCCGTCATCCGCCTGGCAGCCTTGAAAGCGAGCTCCTCCCTTCTCATCCAGAGGGTGTCAACGTGATGCCAGACGGATTTTACTGATATTGTCAGACACATACTTTTATGGCAGTGATTTCTGAAAGTGAGTGTTCAAATCGGAACGAAAAGCTAAAAGGAAGTCCTTCGTCCAAAGCAGACATATTTATTTCCAGTGACAGGTGATTGGCAGAGGGTATAAGGTCTGCGCTGTTCTGAGAAGACATTAAAAAGTCTGTTTGTATTATGGTGAGATAGGACCCAGATCTGCAGCACGTATATCATGTAGAAGTATTAAAAGTCAAAGAGTTTGTGAGAAGTAGAGAGAGAGGTAGAGAGAGAGGTATAGAGAGAGAGAGAGAGAGAGAGAGAGAGGTATAGAGAGAGGTATAGAGAGAGAGAGGTATAGAGAGAGAGAGAGAGAGAGAGAGAGAGAGAGAGAGAGAGAGAGAGAGAGAGAGAGAGAGAGAGAGAGAGAGAGAGAGAGAGAGAGAGAGAGAGAGAGAGAGAGAGAGAGAGAGAGAGAGAGAGAGAGAGAGAGAGAGAGGGGGAGAGAGTACTGTACCTACCTGCCACCTGTTTGCTCTTGAGGGAGGCCTCTGAGGCCAGGGCATAAGACATGGTGATAATCCTCTCCTGCTGCTGCAAGGCCGAGTTCAGGTTCACCAGCTCTGGCTTTGACACAGTCACAGGAGGAGCTAGGTTCTGGACGCTGAACACACACACACACACAAACACACATAGTTATTAACATCGTAAAAAAGGCTCTAAAGATTAAACAACCGGAGGAGCTAGGTACACACAGGAGAAGTGTTTGGAGTTAGGTACACACACACGCACACGGACACACACGCTCCCAGTAGTGCTCCTGAGGTTGTACTGCTCTGTACCTGGACTTGGCTAGGATGCTCTTGATGCGCTCCACCTTGCGATGGCGTTCCTCCAACTCCTGAGGGCTCAGGGGCTCCTCAGGCTCTGAGTCAATGTAACGCTCTGGGATACACACCTTCTGAGGCTTGGACAGCTGCACGCACACACACAAAAACACACACAAACTCGTGATAACACAGATGGAGAGGTCGAGTTTTTGTCCATATCGACTAAATCATTACAAGCGTGGATAACTCAGACTCTGATCTCCATCCTAATCCCTTGTTTTACTGTGAGGCCAATTGCCCATTCAGCCTGTGAAAAGATGGTCGTGTGGTAGTCGAGTTGTCAGTCGGCCTCTTTTGAAGGTGAGCAGGGCTATTTTGAAGGTCAGTCAGTCTATTTTGAAGGCGACTCGGTCTATTTTGACGATCAGTCAGTCCATGGAGAAGAAGCGACTGTGCTGCGAGGCAGGAGGGGTTGAAGGGAGCTGTCCAGCCAGGCTACTCTCTACCTCTTTGTTGAGGTCCAGATTGTACTCCAGGGGCTCCAAGTCCACCTCGCGGGTCGGCGTGGTCGCCGAGCGGAGGGTCAGCCACTCGTCCGAGTGCGAGCGCGGTCTCTCCCTGTGTTCGGCCGGTCTCTCCTCCCCCTGGACCACGCCCCGCGCCTCCTCGCCCTGCACCGCCCGCTCCAGCAGCTGCAGGTCAAACTCTTGCTCTCTCCTCCACTGGAGCGGCAGAGGAAACAAAACGTGTCAACCCCCAACACCCGCTGCCGCCGAGCAACGGCACACGGGTCGCCGACAACACGGTTGGTGTTGAAATGGACCCGACGCATATGGAGTATATTCCTCTTTAAATACAGAGCGCATGACTCGACATCAACATTGTTTGGGACTTACTGTTGGCAGAATTGGAGTTTCTGCAAACGTCAAATGTCAAAAGATATATCCCATGATTGATATATCCCAATAGATCTGTGTACTTTCAGTCACGTCTGTTAAGATGTGAGAAGTGTCCACGTGTTGCATGCATGCACACGAATGATTCAACAGACAGATCAAACACATGAGATGCACGGCAAGGCCTTCAACGTGGCTTCACTTTAGCATGTACGGGCATTCATCAATGACCGAGGATGTTGTCTATGTGCTCGGCAGCGTGGAGAACATCAATCCCGTGTTCCCGGGACCCAGCATGCAGCACCAGTCCATCAACGCAGTGATTCGGGAGGAGAGCGGGATGTCGAGGAAGAAAGAAAACAGGTGGATGGTGAGGAGCGGAAAGGAGGATAGGGAGAGGGAAAGAGAGGGGTCCATCGACACTCATTTACATCTACAGTGAGTGTTGCTTCTCCCCAGGCGACATTGTGCTTACTGGACAAAAATAAAGAAACAGCCCACTGCAGGGATACCTCAGATACATATTTATAATACAAGTATGGAGAAGAAGAAAAAAACAACATGGCAAGCATGCATTTATTAGCAACGTGTTTATTTTATACGTATTTCTTTGCAAACCTCTACATCAAATAGAGTGGGAGGCCTAGCATCTGGTACTGTATTAGCAGATAAACAGATCATTATGAACCGTATGGTTTTAGTTTGCAGCAGACTGCAGATGTGCTGGAAAGGGGCACGTTTACACACGTACATGCACATGAGGCTTCCTTTCACATGGTTACGGCCCCTCCTCAAACAGGAGGGCCAGAGACTAAGGTGCTCCAAGCACCGGGCAGTCGACAGACTCTTACAGCAGCAAGACCATCACGGTGAGCCGTGCTTCATATCAAACACACTCCAAATCAACAGTAGTTTCTTTTAAACGTATTTCAGATACATACTGTCTGCAAGGGGTTGTGAGAGGATTTTTACTTAGAAGCACAATGAGGCCTGGTTAGAGATAGCTACAGTGGTAGAGAGGAGTGTAGTAGAGTAGAGACAGGGGTGTGGAGGGGGGGGGGGGCATTAGTAACAGAGGGGTGAAGGAGCCACAGGGGGAACAGTAATAGCGCTGCCGCCTGCAGACAGAGAGATCAGGGGAGAGGGGAGTGTCAGCTGCAGCGCGCGTTGACAGAGGTGTCTCTGCAGAGGTGTCGCCAACGCAGAGGTGAGAGGGGTGGGGGGGGTGGATGGGTGGGTGGGTGGGGAAGTATGCTACAGGAGAACTAGCACACAGCGAGAGATGATGAACAAGTTATTGATACATCTTGATTTTATCTCGGAGGTTATTCATTGGAGTAGTGAGGTTAATCACAAAAACCACATCACTGCAGTGGATTCCATTTCTTTACCGACAGTCAGAAGAATCCTGTAAAGATGTCCTGCCGTAAGCTATAATAGGTGTGTTTAAACATTTTAATTAACGGTGACACACGGCAGCGCCCTGTCAAGGCCATGTTTAATCAGAAGCTCCTTGTTCTCGTTCAGAAGCTCTCTCATTCACATTCTCTCTCTCTCTCTCTCTCTCTCTCTCTCTCTCTCTCTCTCTCTCTCTCTCTCTCTCTCTCTCTCTCTCTCTCTCTCTCTCTCTCTCTCTCTCTCTCTCTCTCTCTCTCTCTCTCTCTCTCTCTCTCTCTCTCTCTCTCTCTCTCTCTCTCTCTCTCTCTCTCTCTCTCTCTCTCTCTCTCTCTCTCTCTCTCTCTCTCTCTCTCTCTCTCTCTCTCTCTCTCTCTCTCTCTCTCTCTCTCTCTCTCTCTCTCTCTCTCTCTCTCTCTCTCTCTCTCTCTCTCTCTCTCTCTCTCTCTCTCTCTCTCTCTCTCTCTCTCTCTCTCTCTCTCACTGTAATGTTGTAAGTAACATGTAAGCCAGATGTAGAACAAATTAGTAACAGCATGCACTGTTAGAGCAGCATGCGTGTCAACTCACCATCATGCGGAGTGTGTGTGTGACTTAGTGTGTGTGTGTGTGACCGCGGCGTCGCTCTAACGTACTGAGCCCAGGTCCGCGGAGAGCGGGCGCGAGGAAGAGGAGGCGTGGCGGGCCAAAGAGGAGCCGTGACGGTCGCCCTGGCTCAGGGTGCGCTTGCGCTGGCGGACCAGAGCCTTCTGGTGCCTCTTCATCCTCTCCAGCTGCTCCTCGGCGCTCATCCTCCCCCTCAGCTGACACTGAGCAGGCTCCCCGGAGTACAGGCGTTCCAAGGCACTCTTTGGTCTGTCCTGAGACAGGAGGCGGAGGGAGGGAGAAAGGGAGGGAGGGGGATGGGAGGGAGGGGGATGGGGATGGGGAGGGAGGGAGGGGGTTGAGGAGGCAGGAACGGGTGAGGCGAGCGAGTGAGAAAGCGAGGGAGGAGGAGAGAGAGGGAGGCAGAAGGGGAAGGATGAGGGAGAGAAGGGAGAGAGGGGGGGGGGGTTGAGAGAGGAAGAAGACAATCCCGGATAGAGAAAGGAGTAGTGATGGAGGAGAAGGACAGGGAGGACAGAGACGCATGGAGAGTGAAAGACAAGTCAAACACAGGAGAACACGTTCGTCTCAGTAAACTAACCATTCAGAAACAGGAGCACACCGCACAAGAAGTTACCGAAGGAGGTTTCAGCTAATGGCATAATCAAAACTCATTTCATGAGCAGGGTGCAGACTGCCTGGAAGCCCTTCACAGGGGGTCAGGGGTCAGGTCTGGGTTCCTCACCTTCAGGCCTGAGGCTGCGGAGGCTCCTCTTCTGAGGGTGACGTACGAGGAGATGTTTGTGGACTGATTTAGCCTCGCAGAGGAGCCAGACGGCCCTGAGATGAATCCAGAAAAACACCAGTCCAAACATAGCACCACAGACAGCCTGGCTCGTTGACTGGCTGTCTTAACAACATGTTTTCTGCACCTCTTGAGTCAACGAGTCGATGAAAACAAGCTGTTTACCAAGATTCTACTGAGGAACAAGATATGTGTGAAAGTATATGTGCGTCACATGTCTGTGTGTGTACGTGTTTGTGCATGTCTGCATGTGTGTGTGTGTGTGTGTGTGTGTAGGTCTAGCACTGTCTCCAGCCCCCTACCTCTGCTCGGTAGTGTCTGGTAGCCCCCGTTATGACCCAGCGCAGCCATGCCCATGTGGCCAGAGACTGCTCCCACTCCCAGCAGCTCCGGCTCACTGAGGAAGGGCCTCAGCTCCACCTGGAACCCCAGCACAGGTCACAGGTCAGACACACACACACACACTTAAAGACACACACACACACACACACACCTTGTCTCCATTGATGCACTGGCCTATCTCCCTGTCCCTCTTGCGCTCGTCAGACTGCCGCTTGAGGCCTCGGACAGAAGTGTGTCTGATGACGGTGCTCTCTCTGGGCAGGGGGGGCACGGCGGGGGGGTTCTCCTCAGGACTGTACAGCTGAGGTAGGGGGGGCCTGGGGGGGACGTCCTCCTCACCCTATGCTCACACACACACACACACACACACACACACACACACAACCAATCAGAACACATGGCACCACGCTCACCAGAACACTCAATGGTATATTCGTCATTGACATTAGCAACCCTGTTTCATACACGACACATTATTGTGCGATATTAAAGCCCTCTGATTCATATATTGAGCGCTGATGCAGGATTCAATTTCAGCAGCCAGCCTCGTCGCAGTGACGTGTTCCTCAACTCGTGGAACACCCCCTCTCCCCTCCACAGTCCCTACGGGGGCGATATGGTGCAAGCATGGTTGTGTCCACCCACCACTCGGGGCCCAGTCCTGGGGAGGGCTGCTGTGTGCTGCAGGGCCGCCTGGCTGGGGCTGGAGGTCAGCGTGGGGGTGCTGGGGCTGAGGTGGGGGCTGGAGCTGGGCAGCTGGGATAGTCTCAGCTCACCCACAGACGGACTCCCGGACAGGGAAGGCACGGTGGACGAGGACAATGCTGAAGGCACTAGTTTCCTCTCTGGAGACGTGAGACAGACATGGACATGCTGTGCTGTGCTGTACTTCACTCATGGAGTAGTTTCACACGGTGGAGTTCAGGGGTTAGAGCATCTGACTGAAGAGGTCTCAGGTTCAAATCCCCCTCCTTAGCATCTGATAAATGTTTTCTTTGTGAATGAATACATAGTTATGCTTTATGTATTATATATTTATGCAGTACCAGAGTGGACATGTGGAATGGGAAAATATGTCGAAACTTTTGACTGGTACTGTACGTGATGTGAACAATCTGATACTTTTCCAACCTGTGTTTTGTGTGTGTGTGCATGTGTATCTGTATCTGTGTGTGTGTGGGGGGGGGGGTGTCTGTGTGTATGTGTGTGTGTGTGTGTGTGTGTGTGAGTGTGTACAGTACCTGCCAAAAGTTTGGACACATGGGAAAATGTGTCCAAACTTTTGACTGTTTATATATATATATATATCAATATATACAGTATACGTACAATGAATGTGTATACAGTAGTCTCTTGAGCTAACAGTGGTTACCAACACAAAACTCTGGGTGAACATACGGAGTCACCACGTCAGCCTGTCATTCAACGTGTACACAGGTAACAGTAGCAGCCTACATCCTCCATCCCCTGGGAACCCAGCGGTGAGCAGTGTCACGTCCCTGATGTGTACCTTGGTCAGCAGCCCCGTGCGTGTGGGTAGGAGCAGGCACTGGCCTCCTCTCACCTGGGTTGGTCACAGAGGATATGGTGACCTGGTAGTTGGCTTTACTGGAGCTGAGGCCAGCGATCACATCCTCGATTCGCCACAGTTCTCTCCTCACCTCCGCTTTCTCCTGCTGCTCACACACAACCACACACACACACACAACCTCACATATAATTGCCAATGGTTCCTTTGAATTTCACCCTTTCCCGTGGGGGCGACAAGCTTGTTCCCACACACGCCCATTCATCTGAGAGCACGACCATGTGTGAACAGTACGCTTCGCCTGGCCATGTGCCTGGCTGTGTGTGCGATCATGTACGTGTTTGGTGTGTGACCGAGCCTGTGTCTGTGTGTGCCTGCGTCACTGTGTCTGTGTGTGCCTGCGTCACTGTGTGTGTGTGTGTGTGTGCGATGGTTGCTGTGTGGTCGTGCTCCTGACCTGAGTAAGACCAGTGCGGTTCATATGAGCCTCCAGAGCTGACCTCAGCCAGTCAACATCTCTCTCCAGCTTGCTGTACTCGTTCCAGGCATTCTCCATCTCCTGCTCAAATCACACACACACACAAAGAGCAGAAACAAAAAATGTACAGTTGGTCAGTCCAACCACAACCAAACCCATTTTCTCACAGTACCAGAGCCGCAACGCTACACAAGCCTGCAAGGACCCATCGACCCAGGGAAGGCTTGCTGTGTCCAGCACTCAGGGGGGGAGGGTTATCAGTCTTACCGTGGACACCTGAGAGATCTCAGCTCGGATGTGCACCACGTCCTCCTGCAGCAGCCTCTGTTGGTAGGCGATCTTCTCAGCGTGGGCCGGCTGGTCCTGGTACTGCTCCATCTGCTGGTGGGACACGTCCAGGACCTCTTCCAGCTTATCCTGGACCAGGATACACACAGAGACACAGTGCTGTCTGATCGGGGAGGTGGAAGCGGACATCCGTTGCGTGTGTGAGAGGAAACTTAAGCAGCACACTCTGGCATAACCCCCCCGCCCCCCTCGTCCGTGCACACCTTGTCCCCCTTCAGGGTTCGTATCCTGGCCTCCAGCTCCTGAAGGATCTTGTCTTGTTCACACAGTCGACTCAGCTTCACCTAAAGAGGAGACAGGACGCGGCCGAGCTCCAGTCAACAGAGCTGGGGGCCACACGAGGATCTGGTCTCCCTCTGTGTGACGGGGCTCGCTCCTCACACAGTGAGCGACCCTTTCACACACACACACACACACACACACACACACACACACACACACACACACACACACCACCGCCTGGCCTGATGAATTGATAGTCTGCAGCGGTCGGCGCCGTTAGTAAATATGTCAATAAGACCCATCTCCGTGAAAAGCCCTCAGGAATCACATTCATTCGCTTCTTTTGAGATATCAAAAGAGGGCTTCGTACTGTCTGGCTGAGAGCGTACACTGGTAATGCCCATTACCAGCAATCATAATCAAATATCCATATTTTAGTATTCACTTTTCTAAAGAAGAGGGCTTATTGAGAGTGACATATTTGTTTTCCCAGAAATGGGTTGTGTTTGTGAAAACAACATAAAATTGCCTAAGATGACACAGTCTTTCTCACACTGTTTATTCTCTGCTCTATTTATCATTCTGTTCAATTAATAATTAAGCTGTTTCTTATTTCACTGCACTGTATATTGTTGTTTTTAATTGCATAAAATATTCATTGTTCAGACAATTTCACCAGCAAATTCGTATAAATTCTTAAACTGGAACAATGCTAATGAAGAAAAGCCAGGACATCCATCTCATTTACCTCCATTCAAATGAAACAAAGGCATGAAAAAAGCAAGATAAGGCTAATCAAACTGAAAAATTTAAGAGCCCAACATCTAAAAGATCCCATTACATGTATTTTTCCCTTTCAAACTTGCAGGCTGGGTTCAAGTCTGTGGTTGTATTTCTCTGGGTGTGTGTCCCCACAGTACGGCACCCCCCTCTCCCTTCCCTCGACTGCTTGTGTTTACCACAACTACTCCTTCACCCAGCCGTCAGCTGCCTCGCCGGAGCGGGGAGTGTCAGAAGTGGGGAACGATAGATCTTGACTGAGAGAAGAGAGGCGGATAAACTGGGAGTTTATCCGCCTGGTTCAGCGGGGAGGAGGAAGACGGCATACTCACATCAGCATCGCTCTCTGCTATTTTAACAGGTCTTGTAGGCCTGTCTTTTACAGTTTCACGTCCAGTAACCTGAAATGTCCCACAAGCACAAATGCAACCTTATTTTTCTCACAACATAGTCTTTTAAAATCCACAAGAGAGGTAAGCTCTCGTTCAGTAAACAGCAAACAAGCAATATTACATCAACAATCAAGCCACACGGTGAGATCTTTTCAGGACTGGGTGAATCGGGGAATTACAGCAGCAAACAACATGAAGGCAAACATAATGCTATAAAAACACAAAAACAACTTGGACAGCTAGTAGTTCATTGAAGCCAGTGCAACACAAGTGCTTTGAAAGCGGTGCACGGTCAATAATGGGCAAGCGCCTTCTGCATCAGTGTGTCTGGGAGGAGAGAAGTGGACCGCATAACTTGTCTGGTATTGTGAACCTGAAAAGGTGACCTCCAGGATAGAGGGTAAACCCCGTCCCTCACGGCATCTCTGACAGGCCCCGCCCTGCACCTGCTTCTGAGCAGACGACTGGGCTACCTGGCTGTTGGAGCCACATCGGGTCCACTAACCCTGACTGCTACAGCACACACCTCCAAATTGGAATTACGTCAAGATGATTCATGTTACTGTTCATCAATATTGACATTTCCCCCCCAAAATAGCAAAGAAGCCAAGCAGACAGGACAGGCCAGGGGAGAGAGTCATCCAGCACATCCAGGACAGACCAGGGGAGAGAGTCATCCAGCACATCCAGGAGAGAGTGCATGCAGCGGGTCACTCACACAGGAGGACGGCCTCCCTGGTCCATAATTACAGCAGTAGCTCCAGGGCAACCCAGGGCAACCCAGGGCAACCCAGGGCAACCCAGGGCAACCCAGGGCAACCCAGGCCAGCCTGCGTACGACCCAACTGGATGGTATGTAGATATACATAATCTAAGCAGGATCCTCGGTAACACCCTGAACTTAACACCAAGGTGAACCCTAACCCAAACCCGTAAACTTTTGACAAAGTAGTGTGACTAGGGAGTCAGATGGCTGAGCCGTTAGGGAATCGGGCTATAACTAATTAGGTTGCCGGTTAGATTCCGGCTGTGCAAAATGATGTTGTGTCCTTGGGCAAGGCACTTCACCCTTCTTGCCTCGGGGGGAATGTCCCCGTACTTACTGGGAGTCGCTCTGGATAAGAATGACTAAATGTAAAGGTACTGTGTTTAGTGGCTCGGGCTTTCATTGGCTGGTTGGTCACAAGGATCCACAGGCACCCCTCCTGTCAGACACACACTGGCCTGGGATGCATCTCTGAGGTTAGGGGCTCTCTTTGTATGCACACCATCCTTACATTCCAACTGACCCCAAAACACGGAGTGGAGTTTTCTAACACATTGTGTACGCTAATGACCAACGGGTCGACACGTCTGATCTGTTTCAAAACAGGAAATGGGGAGGTGAAACAGGACATGGATTAAAACCCCCCACTCCAAGAAACAAGAATGTTAGTTAAGGCTGTGGTGTCATACATACAAATCATTTTGGGATCAAAGCCTTTGTGCTTGACGCTGCTGAAGCTAGTTATAAACATAGTACAGCGGGCAGCAGGTCTCTATCAGTAGCATGTGCTGATGGGAAGTGAAGTTTCAATGTACTCAACATCGCTTCCCGCCAGACCACACACACTTCAGACCAGCATTTCGTGTGAATGCACTTGCATTGTAAGCTTTGGCTTGTCACATTCGACAACAGTAGACGGTATTGTCGATGGATTCAACTATTGTTAACAGTTGTGGGCGTGAAATATCGACATCAAACAAGTTGTATGTATTGCAGAGAGGAAGATACAGATGGTAACGCAGAACGGCTTAGCTCCTCACACTGAGAGCAAACAGTTTTAGTATGTTAAAGCACACAAATAGCAGTTCAGAGTTCATAGCAGTCTGCCCTGAGGAGGGGAAAGGGGGAGGGGAGAAGGGAGAAGGTAAGGAAAGCAGGACAGCAGACCAGAGAAGGAGACAGAGGGGAGGGAAGGAGAGAAGACGAAAGGATTAGATTTCTCAAGGCCCACCTTTAGATCTAGATACTCCAGGTCCTTCTTCAGTTGTATGTAAGTATCATCAGCCTTTAAAGTGAGGAAGGACGGAGAGACCAATCACAAGACAGGAAGCTGCAAAGGATGCTGGGACATTGGAAGACTGCTGGAACAGCAGGATTCTATAAATCTCTACTTCATTCTCATTGTAGATAATTAAGGACGGTAGGTTCGATGGATTTGGTTATCCGAATGCAAAAGAAAGTGTGAATCATTTAAATATATCTTTTTGGCAGTAGGGTTCGAAAGGAGCATATTGGTAAGTTTTTCAGAGAGAGAGGGAGGGTGTCCCTTAATCCACAGCCACATCGTTCTGGCGTGGGAACATCCACGTCTACATGAGTATGAAGAGATGGTATTGGAGCCTTAGCAGTGATGGACACTGAGAGCATATGCCATGGAGCACCTTTGCAGTTTCTCTCGTTGGCAGGTGGAATGTGCCAACACAACAGGTGGCAGGTCTGGGCACAGTGACGACCTACTAAATGTGGGACTGAGGGCTGGCGTCAACACTGATCTATCTCAACTACACAGCAGTGTGGCACGACATCGGGAGAGAAATACAGCCCCGTCGACACCATTCCCAAATTTGCAAAGATGTTAAACAGCACAGGTTGAAGTCAGTGTGACAAGCAGGCAGTGAGCACAATCAACAACGTGCAGCATGCTTTGGCGCAAGTACTTTGGAGACGCCGTCATTTTGCCGCGTGTTTGACGCGTCGGAACGCGAGGATGGGAGAGGCCCGCGGGGCGCCCGAACCAAGCGGGGCGCGCGAGGCCAGACATTCACACAGCGCCCGCAGCGTCATGCCGACGATGAAGCCAGCACCCGTCCAACCTCAAAGAGACAGCACCAATACACTCACACAGGCTAATGGATGGTGGGGCCTGGGGACACCGAGTCACAGACTGGGGGGGTGGAAGGGGGGGTGGGGGGGTATGGTCTCCATGATGCAGGTGTGCAGAGCTGCGAGGTGAGGGGGATGAAGGGGGGTTGCGGGGGGTGGCCCCAGGGAGGGTGGCCCCACGGAGGGTGGCGAGGGGTCCCTGACCTGCAGGCTGTGGCCCAGGAGGCTGCTGTACTGGTGGTGCTGCAGGCGGGCCAGCGAGTCGCTGGGCACGTCGGCGGCCATCTTGGCCTGGTGCCTCCTGAGCTGTATGAGCAGCAGGGTGAGCTCCTCCGGCTGCAGCCCCGCCCAGGGGCCAGGGGTCAGAGGTCGGGGGGGGGGGGGGGGACACAGCAGGGAGAGAGCAGTTCATCAACTGGCCACTGGGAGGGCAGCGCTGGCGCTGGGGCCCAACAACAGAGCAGGGCCACGTTGAGCAGCCTATCCCATCCGACACATTAGACATACAGTTCCTCTAGGTACTATAGCCCGACTGACACGTGCATTTTGGTACTATTTTGATATCGGCATCCTTTTGTTGGGTATGACATTTCACAAGGTTCCTCCCCAGTGTGACACGACTTAAAACTAGACATCGGCTGAAAGTAAAGACAGAGGTCGGGTACCGTTTTGCCATGCAGGCTGGGTGCACTGACAGTGTGTGTGATGTAGCCCATGGTTGGAATTGACCTTCTGTCCATCTGAGCGGTCTGTGGAGACACAAAACAGCATGTTCTTCAGGAGCCAGCATTACGTAATATCAAACAGAATGTAGAATGAAGAACAACATTTCTTCCACGGGTGAAGACAGCTTGTGATGCTGGTAACGTTGCTACCTTGGAATATTCTCTGCTACGGGCCATTCTGGTAACTCAAGTATCAAACCAAAGTCAAGGCACTGCCTCAGAATCTGTACACAAATGTGTACACACAGCAGATTTTCCTTCTCAGCGACTCCATTTAGTTTATTCCACCTACTCTTATTTGAAAGTAGGTGGGCCCCCAGTTTAAGTTGCTGTAGGGCCCGAAAGGTTGGACATTTTTGCTTATTGCATGGAATTGCCAGGCCTAGGCCTACCACAGAACTGTAAAAGGACACAAACAACAAGAGATTTAATTAACTACACATAAATTATCCCCAACCTGCTTTCTTAAAATAACATTTGTTTGCTACCAGCAAGAGAAGCACTGTGAGCCATCCCCTTTGAGATTCCCCTGCCACTATGTTTTTTGCTGTATAATAGGTTTTTTATTTAAATGTGAGATCAGAAGAAAGAAACGGCCGGTTGCTGATGGTTGAGATCCAGTGGAGATGTTTATAGGGTGCTAAGGAGCCCTGGGCTAGCTGCATTAGCCCTTGATAACACACACTTTAATGATTATTCCACAGGGGGCTACAGGGAATCACTCCATAGAAGTACACACTGCAGCCAAAGACACATTATCAGCCTTAAAGATGCTGCATACACCAAAACAAAGTTCATCCGCTGACTAAATTGGGAGTTTTCCCACAAACCCTAGCTCTTTTGGATGGTCCCCACATACTTGGTCTCCCCCTCGTTAAAAATACACATCTCCCTCTCTGATGGATCATAAACCCAGGAAAGGCGTGCTGTTTGAGACGTAGTAATTAGTGAGTCAACGGCAGCGGTGGGGTGACGCGCTGACGGCCGAGCGGCGACGATCTGTTGACATGGCTGAGGCTGAGGCTGGAGGCTGGTGTGGGGGTCTGGGTGCAGGCTGCAGGGGGAGATTCTCACATGCGGAGGGTGTGGCTGGGAGCGCACAGGGCGAGGGGGGAGGGAACGTCCCACACACACACGCACACACCCTCTGTCAGAGCGTGGGGACCGTGTGGTGTGAGGAGGTTGGGAGTTCACACACACACACACACACACACACACAGAGACACAGTCCACCACCTGTGGAGCCAGTATGGGTGTGGGACTGTGTGAGCAGCTCAACATCAGAGTGTGTGTGTGTGTGTGTGGTGGGGGAGGGGGGAGTTGAAGGCGGACTGCTTCTCAAGCTCAGCTTCCCAAGCTGGGCCCTTCCTCCATTGGTTAACACAGAAAAACGGCCTTTGAGCCAACAGGAACTAGATGAATCCACTACAAAGGGAATGTCCTTCTTAGACAGTGTGAGAATTCATGTTTTTGGGGATGTTCTGAGACTCTGCAACTTGAAGTTTGCCACTGTCCCACGACTAACTCTTTCAGTTATCTCCCTACCGGGGTTGCTTTGAGACTCATGGGGGTTTTTCTCACATTTGTCAAAGAGTGATGCGGGCAGAATTAAACATATCCAGTAGTTAAGGTTGTCCTCTAAGTTGTACCCACATGTCAACATGTGGGTGCCACAAGAGTGACCTTCGGGATACCAAGGAGCAGACCTACCTGGGGAGCAGACCTACCAGGGGAACGGACCTACCTGGGGAACAGACCTACCTAGGAGCAGACCTACCTGGGGAGCAGACCTACCTGAGACACCTGAGGGCAGACTTGTCTGGGGGAACTGGAGCCTGTGGAGTCTCCCGGAGCCACTTCATCCAGGGGGCGTACAGTCACCCTGTCCGAGGGGGTGTGGGGTCTCCGGGGGGACAGGGGCTTGAAGGCGGGCCCCGCCGGGGGCACCTCACACGGGGAGGGGGGCACGGAGATGGAGCGAGGCATCTCCACGGTCACCCTGAACGAGGCCGTGTCCAGGAAGTCCGGCCCGGCGTAGATGGGGGCGGTGGGGCTGCCGTGGCGGAACTGCTGCCGCTGCTGCCACTCGTACAGCTGCCACACCATGCCCTCCTTGGTGGCCACGCGCTCGTCCGTCGACATGCGGAAGTGGCTGAGGCGGTCGTGGGCGTACTTGTAGTCGCTGGGCAGGTCGCGGGGAGCCGGGGGGGAGCCGGCGGCCGACGGGACTCGGGGGGTCTTTGGCAACGTCTGGTAGGCGTCTGGGGCGCTGGCCTTGGGCTGCGGGGGAGGGGTGCGTCTGGGGAGGTTGTACTCTACTGTGGGGAGGCTGCGAGGGTGACAGAGACACTGCTATCACTACCTGCTGCCCCGCAGAAGACCCCTTCATGTAGATCAACACGCACTTAGGATCACAATAGGGAGATGATAGTACAGTAGCCTACGGAACAGGTGTTAACAAGTCGCTCTGGAGAAGAGCGTCTGCTCAATTACTAAATGTGTTACAATTATCTTAAGTGCACTCAAACAATAACTTGACCACCAAGTTGTCACATTAGCCACCAGGTGGAGGTGTTTTAACGTGGAGATTTTCCACCGAGACGGGGTCATCGTGCACGGACAGAAGGGATAAAGTTGTGTACACATTCGACAGGTACAACCCTCCCGCCTCAGCACTGCTTCAACACTCAGCACACAGCAACACACACACACACACACACACACACAGTGTTTCACCTGCTGCAGACGTTAAACCACCTGCAACCTGCGCTGCAATACCAGCTCTACGTTAAGCGAGTTGGGTCTGGTGATATGGTAAATCCCTAGCCCTTTCTGGTGGGTAACCATCTTGACAGTTGAAAACCAGGTGTGATGGCTTAGACGCCTGGTCTGAGTGAGGTCAGGTGTTTGATCGTTGGGGGCAGATGGTCAGACTGACCTCTTGGGGTCTTTCTTCTGAACGTGGACCCAGTGCTCCACCTGAGCCAGGGCCGTCTTCCTCTGCACCTGCTTCTCTGTGTTCGTCCGTGGGACAAAGCCCCTCTTATACACCACGTTCCCGTTCTGCTCTGCGGGAGGGGCTGCCTGGCCTGGAGGAGGCTGGCTGCTCCTGTGGGAGGGGCCGGGGGCGGAGTCTGGAGACAGCCCGTCCCCCATGGCCTCCGTGGGACTCCCCGAGCTGTCCAGAGTGTACTTCTCTTCCTGCCTGTGGGCCAATCGGATGGCATCGTCCGGAGGCTCCTCTCGGTCCGGCCTGTGGAAGCTCTCCAGGTGGGAGGAGCTCTTGTTGACGTTGTTGACGTGATTGGTCTGGGGGACTGCCTGCTGTACGGTCTTTTCTGGTCTCTCTACCTCCCTGTGGAGAAAGGGATGGAGGGGCAAAAAGGAGGGAGTGAAGGAGGGAGAGACAGAAGGGGGGAGCGAGGTCATAAAGGGTGCCTGAAAACAAACGCAAGACATCACAGCACGACAACATAACCTTCATGTGAAACTGCAAACTTAAAGTAAATATTCCACTTCATAGACATGACTTCATAGGATCAGAGGGGAAACAGTGGGAGAAAATGAGCTGTATATTGTGCAAATTCCAAAAACTATACAGACTGTTTGTGTGTGTGTGTGTGTGTATATGTACATATACATACTGTTTTAAGGCCCATAGAAGAGAGAACATCTTCAATGTGGCTTTTAAATAAACACTCTTACTGATCCTTTGGTGTTTATTCTAGTCGCTTCCATTTGTCTACAGGCCTGGTACTATCACTATAATGGCTGTATGTTTTGTTTTCTGTCCCCTTTCTATTTCATTCTATAGATTACCTCAGCGAGACCAAACTAATATCACAGACGGTTGGTCAGGAAGGCTCAATCACTTGAGTGGTGAAGTGTTAAGTACTAAAGTAGTGCCTCTTGTGCCAACTATTCTTCTTGCTCAGGATACAAGACGATGACATATGTTGGTGATCTTGAAACAGGCGGATTACGAATCACCGAGCCGCGGTTAACAAGACACTTGAATTAACCTGGCGTTAACTCTGAATGCAATTTCCCACTTGACTGATAGTCAAACCTACAAACAGGCTGACTCATAAGAGTTTCTGTAGGGAGGGGTAAGGATGTGCTGGGTATGTTTCAGTGACTTTCTCTCCTACATATTTTCATATACTCAGAGTGGAACCGAGTGCGGCGCTTGGCAGAGGAGGCCCACCGAGTCCCTGGTGAATAGAAATGACAGCCATTTTGTTTTAAACTAATAGCTGAGGGCTAGCCGATCCATCCAGCACAGTGTTTGGCACAGCTCGGAAGATGGGACTTATAATTCATCAGAAGGCTTCGTGGGACCATCTCTGCTGGGGAGTCATTCATGTGATTCATCATTCCAATGTTAATCGGACCAAAATGAAAAACTCCCTATAACTGAGTATGTGTGTATTCTACTAATGATGTGTATCCTCTGAGGACAACACCCTATTCAAAGACACTACTTTGAGCACACATGCTGCATGTGATATATCAGATCAAATAAACATGTTTATCCTTCAGACTTCATCTGACTTTAAATACCTCCATTAAACACCTTTCAGTAACTTAGTAATGTTCTAAGAAGCTGTAGTGATGATGCAACCACTGAAACAGTGAAAAGATAAGGAAAACGTTGAGGACACAAATCCAGCTTTTCAGTATTCCACGGGCACTTTGCTACTTTGCCCACTAGATGGCGTAGTCCCACAGCGCATAAGACTTTGCAAGGCGAAAACTATACTCTGTACCGGCGCTTTATCGAAGGCTGAGCTTTCAGTGGGAGTGACTGTATTCTGTCGTGGCGTCTCATGTTCTGTGTTCAGTCTGGCGTAGAGTGTCTACTGGCCCTGGCTCAGCAGGCAGAAGGCTGGAGCAGCGCTCATCCATACAGGTGCCAGCAGCACCCCTCCCAGACCCCCAGAACAGGCTCCTGAGCCCAGGTAGGCTGACCGGGGCAGGCCCTTCTGCATACCACCGAGTCCAGGCTTGGCAAAGCAAACTGAGCGGGACCAAGCCGTGCCAAGGCTGAAACCGTGTTCAGTAAGTAACTCTCCGAAAGTAACTTCCAGAGCTACTCAGCCCATGTTTGAACAGGTGCATGGAAATCTGAGGAGGGAAGACAATATCCCCACAGCCCTTCCTGGTTTAAGTCCACTTCATTCGAGACGAACGCCTCGGAAAAGCCCACAGCTTTCCGAGCACAAACTGAGAGGGGGAGGTGTTGATTAGGGAACGGTGGATTTCCGAAATGAAGACAAATGAAAGGCCGGGCTGACCTTTTGACGGCGTGACTCTGCATGAGCGCGGCCTGGTTCATGGCTCGGATCCAGCCGTTCATGTCCTCCTGGGTGTCGGCGCTGAAATAGTACGTCCGCATCCCGCCGTGCTCCGCCTGCGAGCCAATCACAGAGTTCTTATTGTAAATGTAGGAGCGCATCCCTGTGTGGCTCGCCTGGGAGAAGAAGAGAGAGAACACCAGAGATGGAGAGAGAGAGAGAGAGAGAGAGAGAGAGAGAGAGAGAGAGAGAGAGAAAGACCAGATTGGTTGGAGGGTTGGGTTCAGCATTATGACAGCTCCCTCCCAAAGGACATTTTAATGAAAAACAAACAGCAACGGGGCATGTTAGCTCAAACACCAGCACCAACATGTCTCTTCACCTACAGACAGAAAGAAGCCCTACTGTAGCAGTGATGTTACAGTAGTGGATGGTAAAACAAAAAGAGAAAATCAAGTCCATGGTTCTCCGGGTGCTTGTTAGTGGCACTAGCAAAAACAGTTGTGTAAGATAAAGCGTTTCATGCAACAGGCTGAATAAAGTAGTATGGGTTTGAGGGCTAAGATTAAACAAGGAGATTTAAAGATTTGGTAAAAACAGTAACTTCAATTTCCTCTCAGCATTCCTGACTAGCCATGGTAAATGACATTCGGACAGGCTTTGAGTAGTGGAAAAAAAACCTCCTTCACAATGCTGTAAAGAAAAATAACTTTTAACATACGGTTCCATACATATATTATACAAACAGAGACAGACATACAGAGAAATAAGGAACAAGAGAAAGAGAGAGACGAACAAAAAGGCATAACTAGAAGAAATGGACAGTATATCACTCCACTTAGCCTGTGTCTTACTTTGTTAGCTGCCATATAGCCTTTAGTTGTTTTGAGGTCTTGGACAGTGTGCTAATGGAATTCACCTCACCTCCTGGTCCGGTAGTAAAATCTGCACCCACCCTCCTCACCCCCAACACCAACCCCCAGCCCTGACTGCCACCACAAGGCTAATCCCCCCCCCTCCCACCCCCGCCCCCGGCTCTGGCCTTGCGGGGGGGCACCCTCGTAACAGACTACCAATTGCCCAACGACCCGATGACTATGCAGCTCAGCAGTTTCTAAAGAGTTCCAAACCCGACTGCTATAGTGCTTACTCTTGAAGCTGGCCAACTCCACAACACCAAGCCTAACTCTCAGTCCACTGTCCAACCCTCTACCTTATCCTTAACACCCCACTGCCCAAAACAGCAGATGATTTCCCCCTGCCTAGCTATCCAAGGCCTGGTGTTGTTATATTATCTGGAAGTGTACTACTCCTCCAGAGTTGTGTTCTATCGTCATATTCGCATGCATCCTTCAGTCCCTCCTCAAATAAACCTGCCCTTGACCATGAACAGCGTCTGCCGTCGGTTTTTCCATCCCTTATCCCCAGTACCGACAACTACCCACATTGAACTGTCCTGTCTCTACCAACGGTTGATTGTTTTGCAATGCTACTGGTAGTAATGGACTCTGTCTGTCTGGGTGAGATCTACAGTAATGATCTAACTCGGTGAAGCTGATGACAAAGCATGTTTTGATTGCAGAGTCCTGGATTATGCTGCACGCTGGCCGGACAGGGATCTCTACTGAAGTGCTGAATGGACAGGCTGGCAGCACACAACACCATGCTGTAGCAGGGGGCTCCAAGTCAGCGCCAACAGCAACCCAGGATAGCTCCACAATCCACCAACACTGGAATGGCTACATATCTGCTGTCAAACAGGTCTCGTAGCTAAAAGGAAACTGTTTTGGGCTTGTTTACTTAGCGCAGTCGGGTGGGCGTACTCTCTCTACCGTAAGGAAGTCTAGTCTTAATCTCCTGTGAGGTGATTAACCTATCTGGCTCCCCTGCACTCCGCTCCAGTTTAACAACCACTGTGTGTGTGGAACAGTGCTTCCACACAGACACCCGGCAGGGAACTGTGCAGATAAACAACACTTCTAGAGGTTCACTCAGAGTGCAGTGGAACATTGACAACAGTTCTGGTTATCAACAACAAGAAAAAAAAACAGCTGTAAAAACTCAACAGTCTCAGGTCATTCAGATACAAACAGATGGGATTCTTGTTGTGAACAGTAAGACAATGAGGACGATGAACCCCTATAGAATGGGAGGTGGAGGCTGAGAGTGCGTGGAGGCTTAGAGGACGAGGGGCTGCTTTGTGAGACCCCCCACAGCTCCCACGGTGACAGCAACATCCTGGGCACTGACATGAAGCGGGCGAGGGACCAATACCGGTGCTGCGAAAGAAACACTCAGGGCCTCATTTACGAACATTGCGACCGCAGTTTGCCCAATCGCAAATAGCGCACGGTGCATTTACTCATTTTGGGTGGTTTTATCAAACCAGATCCTCGTCGGGCAATCAGCACCTCACTCCGCCCTTTAGTGTTAATTAGTGCGCCGTTAAAAGACGGGAGGAATCGCCTGCATGTTACTGCCACCATGGGTGATTCGAGGAAAAGAAAAAGAAGGTTCAGCGAACAGGAGATAGAGATATTGGTTCATGAAGTTACAACTAACATTAACATGTTACAAGGAAGAAATACACCTCTCCTCCCATCTCTTTGCGGCACACACCCACTTTCCCTTATACCCTCCCAGCAGCGGTAATCTGCGTTTTTACTCAAGTGCGCTGCCTTTGTAAATATGGTTTTATGTCTTTACCCGCTATTTTACGCCTGAAATGGGCGCAATCCTGTTAGTAAATGAGGCCCTCAGGGTCTACCTATCATCTTTATTCAACAGCCGATAGGGCTTTGACTGGGATGTGATAACAGCTCAGCACTGGTATTGTGCATCAATGATTGGTGCAGCAGAGTCATGCAGGGGTGTCATGCAAGGGTGCAAGACAGATGACCATGGGGGTGAGGACGCAGGCGGGAGATGAATGCTGCATCCTTCCTCGTTTGTTGTCGGGTGAGACATGACGTGGCAGAAAGCGAGTGACTCACGGATGAGGTGGGCTCAAATACCTATTCATGCAAGGCAGGGAGGAGCCTGTGTGTTTGAGAACAGCCTCCCGGGGAGAGAGACGCTCGCTCCGCCGACGCACACACACCCGGGTCGCCACGGGAGGGCATCGACCAATAGGAAACCAGAGAGACATAGTGAGATGAGCAAACAGAGCAGTACCTGAAAGTCAATGTGGACTCCCTCAAACAGAGACATGGACTGTGGTCAATAGGTGTACACAGCCTTGAGAGGTTCAGAACTAGGAGTCCTCAATTCTAAACCCAGAGATTTCGCATTTGTTTAACAGGAACATTTTGCTACAGCAAAAGCAGCAAGCTCCGAGGAAGCAGAATTTGTACAATGGAAACTGGGCACGAGAAACACAACAGTGCTGCAGTGCAGACCAGTACAGTAGAAACACCACGACACCACAGTCAGGGAAGGGAGGCTGAGGGGGAAGTGGGAGTAAAGGAGGGCTGTGGGGGCCTCGTACATGATGTCATAGGGCAGCGTGCCTTTCTGATGGTCTCTTCTTGATAAGAGAGACCACATCTCTCCAGGGCTGTACCACAGGAGACACGTCGACCTCTCTAAACAACAAGCAGCTTACACAACTAATGCAGATACAGCACTAACAAAGACTCAACGTGTACAGTAGTTGGTGGATACATTTAGCCCTGTCATTGAACTTTGCCAAAACAGGTATCCGCTAATGACACAGGCAGGTATATTCTATCATTTTTCCCCAGAGTTATATATATAAAAATAGAAAGAAAGAAAGAGAGAGAGAGAGAGAGAGAGAGAGAGAGAGAGAGAGAGAGAGAGAGGGAGAGAGAGAGAGCTGTGGTGATAGGAGACCTCTTAAATAAAAGGTGGATAATTAGCCAAGCAGTATTGAACCCTGGAAGCAGTTGCCCAGCGGTAATATACAGCATAGTACACTGGACTCCCAAGGCAGGATAAAGAGCTAGAGAAAAGAGGTTCGATGTATAATTAATATGCCTCTCGGCCCTATCGTCATACGAATTCCATTGTATGTAACGCGAGCTTGGGAATGAAGAAAAGATGTCTTACAGTCAAACACACACACACACACACACACACACACGTACATATACATTCACAGGGAGGAACACGCACAACCAGCACAAAGAAAAATATGAAAGGATTGCTGCACGGTGCCCTCCAGTGAGAGCATCAAGCGTTCACGCTGTATTGTTCTTCATAAAGCCTCCTGTGCTCTTGTTCAGGGGGAGATGGATGTGTCAATACCCCCGCTCTAACCCCGAGGACAGGAACACTACCAGCCTCTGTCAAACAAAACAGACAACCCAGCCCGAAAATCTCACTTCTACTCACCACAAACTACTTTTTGAAGAGGGACGAGCAACAACTACCAATGTGTTTCTGTCTTTGTGACTAGCTAACGGTACATTAGAACCGATTGTTTCCCGCAGGGAAAGTCTGCTATGGGATTCATCTGAGATCAAACAGCAGCCGACCATCTGATAGCAGGCTGGTTCATGTCTGGGTGCAGACAGAGAAGGCTACTCCAGGTTGGGGTCAATGAAAGGGGAGCAGAGTGGGGACAGGACCAGGCGACTGAGGCCAGGGCGACTGAGATGAAGATGGGGGAGGGGATAGGGGCGAGGTATCCCACAGCACCAATGGTGAGAATAGAAGCCCGATGACGGACAGGGAGGAGGCGGGGCAACATCCAGAGGAATCCAGACACAGAGTCATCACACCGACACAATAAACAAACCACTGGTGATGGGATGACTTTCTCCACTATTTCGACACTTTAGTTGACTTTATTTTGATCACTTTACTATAGTTACACTGAGCCTGCACAAAGTCTGAACAGTCAAGACGGCCATGCTGAAGCAGCAAACTAAGCCAAGGCAGACAGAAGTGGTTCGGGGGAGTGTGTGTGTGGGTGGTGGGGGGGACTGAGGTCTTACCTTGAACGCGTACTTGCGGCTGATGTGGTCGTCAGGTTCGACAGGGGCAATGACATAGCTGGGCATGGGAATACTGCCCAAGACCGTCTCCTCTCGACTGTCTGTCTCACACACACACACACACACAAATATATACACACACCATTATTATCCTCATAAAATTCTCACAAAACATCAGATTTACCTTTATGGGCTGCAATAGATGCTGGCCATTCCATGTGCCCACATAAACAGCAGGTCATAGAGTCTGGATCAGAGCAGGGTTCTGGGGGCTGCAGGGGGGGTGGGAGGGTGGGAGGGGGGGTGGGAAGGGGGGAGGGGGGGTGGGAGGGCTGGTGTAATTGCTGAGACATAATTCAAGGATGATTCAAGGAGAGGCTCCCTATGAGGTGGCAGCAGACTTATCTGGCTCTTCACTATGATAAATGGAGAGGTGGTAGGAACGGCTGCCCTGGCAACAACACCATAGATTACATCCCATAATGACACTTAAAGATTATATAGGAGGGAATAATAGAATTCTCTATCTCTGTTAACAGAGAGTAGAGCACACACACAGAGAGAGAGAGAGGTCTGAGAAAAGAGATAGGTCTCTGAAAGACTTTGGGATATAAAGAGAGAGAGACAGACTGGGAGACAGAAATAGACTAAGGGAGAGAGAAAGACAGGGACACTGGCAAAGAGACAAAGAATTGCCGGTGGCTAACCCTTGTCTTATTACAGGGCTGATTGAGAGGTCTAGCTCAAGCACCAGGAGACAGCGAAACTTGCATCGAGAGTCTGATCTCATAACCCAATCAATTCACCTTGCAATCATTTTAATTATTCCTAATGACTGTGCCTCCCCAGTTCACACACTGTGTGTTTGGTTGGTGGTGTGTGTGTGTGTGTGTCACTCACCTTTGTAATAAAACAAGCAGAAGTCAGACAACACGAACCATTTGCGTTTCCACAGTCTCATTCCTGAGCTGTCCTGCAGGAGCAAAACACAACTGCATTTACATACCGCACCCTCACAACCACTTTACACTTTTATTCATATTTCAATGAAAACCCTTAACTGGAAAATCGACTTGTCTTATACACTAAGAACCAGAGGGAAAACACATTAAAACAGACCTTATGCACATTACCGGAATATGATCATTAAATGCCTTCTCTGCATTGGTGTTTCCTTTTCTGTAGCTGCTCTAAGGGGCTGCCTACTGTTCTACACGAAACACATCACTAGGTCAAAACACTCATCACCACCCAGAGTGGATGACGTCTGACTGCCAAGGCCTCCCTCCCTCCCTCTCCCTCTCCCTCTCTCTCTCTCTTCCTCCCTCTCTCCCTCTCTTCCTTTCTCCCTCCCTCCCTCCCTCCCTCCCTCTCCCTCTCCCTCTCTCCATCCCTATACCCCAATCTCCATCCCCGGTGGAGCTATGCCCACACGTCTGGGGGGAGACATCAGTCAACATGAGCTAATGGTGCGGTGTGGTCCTCTAATAATTCAGGATAAATGGAGCCATCTCTCAGGCCCAGCGCCCCAGCGATGCAGCAGGCATCTGGGGAGCTGTGGGGCCCAGGCTGCCCATGATAGTAGCTATATAGTACAGTGGGGGGACAGCTGTGGTTCCGGAGGGGACCACAGGGTTGGTGGTTTGATCCCTGGCCCGTCCTGTCCACGTGTCAAAGTGTCCTTGAGCGAGACGCAAGACCCCGAGTCGTTCCTGGTGGGCAGGCCAGCGCCTTGCATGGCAGCTCTACCGCCATCAGCGTGTGAGTGTGTGTGTGTGTGTGTGTGTGTGAATGAGTTACCCCAACCTCATGTGATTGGAATGTACAGGTTGTCAGCCACTGGGCTGCGAGGGCAGCATTCAGGGGAGGGGCTCACCTGCTTGTAGAGCCATCCCCGGACCACCACCGGGACGTTGGGGTTCCTCTTGATGGCCTGCTCCCTCTTCCCGAAGCTGTGCACCTTGCCTGCGCTCCTGGGGCCATGTGCCTGGAGCCACACACACACACACACACACACACACAGGTCGTTACAAGCGTGCTCTTCCTTAGCTGCTGCTTCACAAACGACCGCTGATCTGGGCTCCCCCCAGGGGCCACTGCTGAGGAGAAGTGAGGGGGAACGAGCCGACAACACCTGCAAGCCCACCGTTAGGTATTATTTATAGCCGTCGAAACAAAACACGATTGAAAAGGTAAAGAGGGTACGTTTAAATGCTGTAATGACATCCAATGTACAGGTGAATTCACTTCCTTATGGCTCGGTTCAAACCCGTTCAGGTCATATTACCGACAGTAGACATTATTGATGTTCCCTTTCTCCAAAATGTCATGACTGGACCAGGTATATCTGCTCTCAGTCTCAACTCATCAACTCAACTCATCCCAACCTATCACTCCATCTGCCAGGCCCAGGAGGAGACTGAGAACGGTGCATCCTAGCAACCGTTCCAACTGGAACAGGATTCATCAGGGGTCACATGATGTCACTTCCCCCTTGCAGGTAAAAGTGAGCTAAACCGAAACAATCTAAGGTATAGAAATAGACAGATAAATAGATATGTCATTGATTCATTCCGTATGGAAACTTGCAGAAATTAATTGCAGCAAGACTCACTACACGCAAACACAGACAATAAACCCGATAACCAAGCTGAAATCTAACCTTCAAAATGATTTCTAATTAACATCCCCATTATCCTGTCCTGTAGATGTCTAAATTAATTCATATCTGATGCCCACTGTTCACTGTGAACTTCCTGTCTCTTGTGCTTTTTAAAAGAGCACCAAATGGAACCAGGTAATACAAGCTAAAGCAATTATACCGCTTTCACATGAGTTGGCACTGAGGATGAGTAAGTGTTTTTCAATCATGTAGCGTGTGCCTCTCTGCATGACATGACTGTCACCTCTGCTAGCAGCCAACACCTTGCAGTGAAAAATGATAAAGTGTTCTGAAAGAGTGCTCATAAGCAGCTGGTAAGAGCTGGCTCCTATCAGGGTTCTGGACCTGGACGGGAGTTCTGAGTCACTGCTGCCGTGACGAGCTGGGCCCTAGCATGTTGGAGAGGGCAGACAGGGAGATGGATGAAAGGGCTTGACGTTGGTGCCATTGAAAGGACGTGTGCTGTCGTTTGTGAATGCGAAGGGCCGCTGTCAGGTATAGCGTGGCTCCGCGTTGGGACGGGAGACGTGTCGTTTGAGAAGGCTCGTGTGTTGAAGGGTTGGCTGGCGAGCAGGTTGGGGCCTCGTTGGGAAGGCCTGATGGTGGAGGGAGCTGTGTGTTGGGTGGAAAGGTGGTGGTGACAGGGTATTGGCTGCTGGATTTGCTGTTGATGGAGTTTCCATTTTGCTCATGCCAGACTTGATTGATTTCTATGGGACTGATCATTCGATGCTGATAGTGGACTGTCAGTCAGACTATCAGACAGTGTGTTTGTGGCTGGCTGGCTGGCTGGCTGGATGGATGACCCGTGTTCTTCCAAGGCACAGAGCAGAACACAGCAGATAAGGCGAGGCAGCGAAGCAGAACAGCACTTTCAATCCTCAAAGCAGCCTACTGCAAATATGAAGGAGACAAGTGCATCTTCTACCCCTGTACAGTTAGTCACACCTGAGGTTCTAGAACCTCCCATTATTTCCACCACCTTCGAGCAGTGCTCTACCAGTCTATCAACATAGCGTGTGACAGATGCAAACGCTGCACCTAAGTCCAACCAACCACTGAGGTCCTTAATTGAGTTTCCTTAGGGCGTAAAAAAATCACTATCCATTTACACGGTCCAGCCATTCATCTAAATGAGAGACTGTTCACAGGCAGATCAAACCAATTTGGCCAGTGTAGGTATAAGGGGGCCTCAATGAAGCCTTAAGAATACAATATCAATTTTAGTGCTTTACAGCCCAAACATGGGCCCAATTACTGTACAAACAAATTATACAACACGAGAGAGATGTCGGCTCACCTTAGACGCTGAGATGGTGTCCACTACCGTTGAGGTCACAGCCGCGGAGGACTCGCTGACCATGCTAGGGGGTCTCTGATTGGCCGGTGGCTTGGACATGCGTGATTCTAACCTGCAAGGCATAAATGAAGTTGTATCATGAAGTCGAGCAGTGCGAGTACAGTCCAGAAGAATCCAACCCACAATCACAACACACAACACAATACAGAACAGTGCAGCCGGTGGAACTCTTGGACTGACTCTACTGAAGGGAGGATATGACAACGTCCTGTCACTGCTATGGTCACTGTAACAGCCAATGCCTGTGCAGGCCCTCATGGAGCACTTACCCTGAGGCTGGTTTGTCTTGTTTCATAAGAGGACAGGGCAGGACAAAGACTTGCTCCTAATTCAAGCAAACACCCATTCAAAGAGTGAAAGAGAAGACCGCCTGGTAGACCTCCCTATGATATCCACTTACCTCACGCTTTCACTCTCACTTAGAACCTTACACCAACACCGGACTCCCACACACACACACACACACACGCACACACACGCGCTGGTTGGTCTAGGAGGATCCCTTCCCTCAGGGTGTGTTCCGACCTCTAGACAGGAGCACCATACTGTAACAGTCCCATCAAGCACATAACACACGCCACACACTCCTCAGGCCTTTCCACATTACACCTCACACTTCCTCATGACATCAGCACATTGTTGTTATGGAACCAGGAAGAGGGGGGGGGGGGATACGATGTGTTCCACTTCCAGCTCACCGACACCGACTCCCAATCAAATGGCAGCCTGTTCTGTGATAAAGGTCCTTTCATCTGGACCACACTCTCCTCGTGCCTGGTGCTAAGTACCCGGTTAGGACATTCCATTCCAGTTCAAGAGCAGCAAGGTGGCTTCACTCCCCGCCCACCCCCTCTCTCCTCCCTCCCACCTCCACCAAAGGAAAAGCAGGGATCTAAGGTGGTACTGTCATGGAGGATGGAGCAGCCAGCAGCTGCAGGTCATAGTCACACTGCTCTGGGCTCCAGTCTACTGGGTGCTGGGCATGGTGACTCCTGGGAGGTATATAGAGAGATGAGAGAGAGAGAGAGAGAGAGAGAGAGAGAGAGAGAGAGAGAGAGAGAGACAGATAATCTGCCATCTTGTTGCTGAGAGAAAGGGAGAGAAGAAAGAGAGAGAAGAAAGAGAGAGAGAGAGAAACAGAGAGAGAGAGAGAGAGAGAGAGAGAGAGAGAGAGAGAGAGAGAGAGAGAGAGAGAGAGAGAGAGAGACAGAGAGAGACAGAGAGACAGAGAGAGAGACAGAGAATGAAATAGAAGATAAAGAGGAGAGAGACCAGAAAGAGAGAAACAAGAGAAAGAAAGAGAGAGAGAGACAGAGAGACAGAGAGAGAGAGAGAGAGAGAGAGAGAGAGAGAACTGTAAACCCAAGTCTTAGTGAAGCCTGTTTGGCCCGAGGCCTTCTCTAATGAAGTTCAGAAGACTGAAGGAGGGACCCGGGACAGGGTTGTCTCCCCAGCCCTGCTATGTGGGAAATGAGCTGCTTATTAAATGAACCATTCAGCCATATCATCCATACCGGGAGACATAGGCTGGCAAATAATGAGTTTAATCACAAATGAAAAGCGGTGGGGCGCGGCAGGGCTCCTCCCTAATCCCTCCCTCTGATCTGAGACTTGTCCATCTCTCAGTCAATGAAACCACAACACAGTCACGCCCAAAAGGAGACACACAGTGAATGCCATACTGTCGACTCTCTGATACTATAATCATAAATAAGGATCCGACTGAATAAGAATAGAATGACTGAACGCTGTGAGAGACATGGGAGACTGGGAGAAGTCAAGTCCAAATGAAAAGGCGTGCATGTGTGTGGGAGCGTATCATAGTAAAGGGTTCTCTCTTACCATCCGTTATCGAAAGTCAACGGCAACAGTCGGCTCAAAAGTTGATTTATATGGGTGTGCTGACACAACACACTGTTGATGATGTTACCATGGCAACTTGGAGCAGTGTGTGTGTGTGTGTGATATATGAATAGTGAGGAGGTTGTGTGAGTCGGGTGCTTTATCTGGAGCCTGTGTGGATCGACTCATGCCCAGACACACACACACACACACACACACACTCTTCACGCCAGCTCGAGACCCAGGGGCGCTGCACTGTACATGCTACAGGAACATTGAACACCTTTCAATGAAACAAGCATCCTTTCCTAGTGAGACACAGGAGACCCCAGCAGACATAGCCACACACCACATCCCCCTAGAAATCCCTGCAGGCTACGGAGGGTTATTTGTTCAGAACCAGTCAGTCCAGAACTCTCCGGGCTGGATCAGAACCATGCAGGGATCTGAGGGAGGGTCTGCACTGAACTGAAGCAGGCTGGGAGACTGGGCATGATGGGATGGAACAGGACATTTATGTTACTACATTTTAGATTCCGTTTTTTGAGTAAGATATTATGTTTATATAAATGGGATGACAACTAGAGTTCCTCCACCACCCATGATAGTAAGTATGAGTTCAAGTCAGAGGACACGAGGACAGTGCCTGAAAGCATGTCTGCCATAGCAGCTGATGCAAGATCAAATACATTGTGGAATATGGATGGATCAGAATGCATCACATGGATGGTAGATGTTACGTATATGTTTACATTTAGTCGTTTAGCAGACGCTCTTATCTAGAGCGACTTACAGTAAGTACAGGGACATTCCCCCGGAGGCAAGTAGGGTGAAGTGCCGTGCCCAAGGACACAGCGTCATTTGGCTCGGCCGGAAATCGAACTGGCAACCTTCAGATTAGTAGCCCGACTCCATCACCGTTCGGCCACCTGACTCCCTGTGTTAGGGTTATGGGTGTACTGTGCCGTACTTTGTCACTCATAGTACGTACTAACAGGTGAGTGCTTGGTTCAGCAGTGGAAGGGGTAGGGAGATATGACAGGCTGGAGGATCAGCCTGTAGCTGTCTCACTGTCAGGCCTGTATGTCAAACTGAACTCAGCACAAGGACCGGGATGGAATCTGAACTTACTAGAATGACACTTGTTAACCACGATGAGCTGATGAAATCAGTTAAGAATGTACGGGGGTGGAGCAAGAAGTGCTGTCGAAATGAAATCCTCTGAGTGTGTGTGTGTGTGTGTGTGTGGTGCTTTACCCAAGGCCTCAAAGATGCAGACAGCCATGAAAGTGCCGCCAACACAGTCACGCAGGCACATCCATCCACATATGCTTGATATCACTCCCAGAACAGCAGCCAGTCCTTGATATCAGCTAGAGACTATCTCTTAGAGACACACACCACACAAGGTGAGCTGGGACGTGCTGTTCCCCACAAACCAAATAAACCGAGGCCTCTTGAACATGTAGAAGAATCCAGAGAATGGAAAAAGAGGACAATTGTTATTGGCTCCAAAAGAAAAAACACTGGCGGACCTGTGTAAGGTTGTGTAAAATAGAGACCGGCAGACTGTATACAGAGAATACAGTTCCTCAGAAGAAGAGCAAGCGACCAATGGGAAGCTGCGTCTGACTTCCCCTGGTGAAACCACCACCTCTGGACTCCCGCATTGTTCCATCTAGGGATGAAAGAAGCTCCAACTGTGTCCTGTTTTTTCCTGTCCCGAACAGGCCTGGCCTCGGACGATCAGAGAGGTGCTGGGGCGGTCTTCAGCTACCAGAGGCCAGGGCAGGCCGGGGGAAAAGAAAAAAAACGAGCCATAGGAACAATGGAGGTGAATGCGAAAGGAGGTGGAAAACTCCAGTGGAACAAAACAACCACACATGCTGGGTCCAGGCCAGCCTGCTCACAGGACACGCCCCCTGCACCCAGGGAGCTAGCGGAGTTTATGGGCGGCTATCATTTTGTTTACCTTCACTGTCTTTTCAACTGGTTCCAGGGAGATTTGCAGAGGGATGCGGAGGACAGGAGCCATATTTCACATCAGAGATACGCAGGATGGCAGGGGGCGAGGGAGCCGGCCAGATGAGGAGGGGGGAGAGGTCTAGGCCCCCGGCCAACAGGGTTACCATCTGAGAGGGATGGCTTACTCCCTGCAAGCACTGCAGAGCCAGCACCAGCCTAACCCCAGTCTTAGGCCGATACCCAGTCATAGACCTAGCGCCAGCCCCAGGTACACACTAGTCATTTCATTTAATAACAGCCATTCATTCTGTACTCGCAAACAGCTTTTGCTCTTAGCCAGGCTATAACTCTCATTTAAGGGAAACATGATAAATTATCCTACATTTAATAGGATACACTGCCTTTTCTCTCTCCCTCTCTCTCCCTCTCTCCCTCCCCCCCCCCTCACAGGGGTCGAAAGATTACCTGCTCCTAACCCTGGAGGCTTTGACACTCTAATCAATAGTGACCCCAGATCAATACCAAGGCTCCACTTCAGGATCACTCTGGTTCAGGTGGATTAGAGCACTTACTTGTGATCCTCTTGCTCACAAGAGAGAGGAGAAAGACAAGCAAAGTTGAGGGGGGAAACCTACTTTCCCCATCTAGATCTGGGTCTCAGATGAGTGAAATCCACACCCGTGCTGCCATGGCAACCGGCAGCAACAGCCAGCTCTCGCCGTCAGCCTACTCTGGGCAGGGCGAGCTCATCCCTGCATAGCGCACATGCTCTACCCAGAATGCAGCAGAGGGCACAGCTGTGACACTCCCAGCCCAAATCCCAATGTAGAGGAGGAGAGCGATGAGGGGACACACAGATAGGGTAGGGGACAGAGGGAGCGTGTCAGGAGACATTGACCCTGGATATAAATAGCAAGTTCAAACAGCTGTCCGACACTCAAAGTAGTCGATAAGTCCTGCTACTTTAGAGCTCTTTGCCCCTATAGACCCTCAGGCATCCAACCATGAAATGAGGAATGCCAAGGGGAGACCATTGTCGTGCTCCAGAGTCAGGTTGGGGCGGAGGTATCTCGGTGGGTGGGCACCAGTTGGATGGGCTTGAAGTGAACCCACTGCAGGGGGCTGGTGGTGAAAGGAACTCCTGCTCCTGGTTGTTCCATTTGGAACTTTAAGTTCCTCATAAATCATAAAATCACCTTCCACTGTCTATGGTTTTTGCATGTGTGTGTGTGTGTGTCGTGTGAGTGTGTATGGGTATCGTCTATATGAGTGTATATGGGTGTGTGTATGGGTGTGTATATGGGTGTGTGTGCGTATGAGTGTGTTCATGTGACTACGGAGGACTGTACGGTAATATCAAATGAATCAGCCGTTGTTCATGACAATAACATGGGGATTTCAAGGTTCTCTGCACGCGTACAAGAGATTCAAGACGAAACAAAGAGCATCGACAGTGTAGCCTGTTACCACAGGGTAATAGAGAGATGATGTTACTTTAAAGAATTTGCAAGTCTGGGGATATCTAACTTTCGACGGCGGCCCTGATTGTGCACAAATCCCCTGGCTCAACCTCGGTGCACCGGGGATGAAGGAGAGAAGTCGAGAAGCCAGAGGAGACAGGAATAACAATCTGTTCTCTAAACCAGCTTTCATACACAGCTTGAGCAACACACCATTGACATTCACCTGCTCCTCAGCACTATTAACTTGTGTTTATGAGCTATGGGAGCTATGTGCTCCCATGCCTTCATAACAGGAGCTTAAACATGATACGACACCTGTCGTAAACATGCATTGCGGCGCATCAACTGCTTTTACACCTGCAGTGCATGACGTGGGAAATGACTGTGGAATGACCCGGTTTAGTCCAGCTGCTACGCTGTGGTTAAGACGCAGAGCCCACGCATGCATGACAAGGTCACAAGGTCGTTGGTCATGAGGATTCATCATGAGATCATCATTACAGCTGCATTGCATGTCACACGTTCATGGATTTCCATCTGTCTCCAGGTTGGCCAGCCTATACCACTGAGAATGCATTGCGAATACAGCTCCAGTATAGTTACAGCCATGCAGCTCCTGATAAAAAGGCAGTCATAATAATAGTCATCATTAGTATGACTGCTCCGACAGGAACTACAGATTTATGCCTGCTGGCTCACCATGCCAACAGTCAAAGGCATCTGTGAATGATAGTTGGCTCATTACCATACATTCAATTAAGGTAATAACTTTTAAGAAAATAACTTTAAAAGTCCCAAGACTGGGTGTGGGATGGCCGATGATGAAAGCAGTCAGGAACAGACGGCGGCCATGAATAAATCCATTTCATTGAGAGATAGAAATGGACATCTTTTAGTGTCATTACCAGGCTGATTAGTGTTCATTCTTCTGAGTGTGAGTTAATGGAATGTCTATTCCCAGGCTCTGCCTGTCTGTTACCCTGCTTCCTCATAGTTCCGACAAGAGAGAGAGAGAAAGGGAGGGAGAGAGACAGAGGGAGAGAGGGAGACGGAAAGAGAGAGAGGGGAAAAAAAGAGAGAGGTTGAAAATCTATTTCCATCTGCTGACACGATGACCTTGAACCACCCCGCAGAGCTAATAAGACTGAGTTAAGACAACCTTTCCAAAGAGGACAAAGGAGGAACACTCACTGGTCCTGGAGGGTGTATTCTGTGTTTTCCGAAGATATCTGGCCCGTCACAGGGTGCCTGAAGGACGTGGCTCTCTGGTTGTGGCTGTGAGAGTCAGAGAGAGGTGAAGAGAGAAGGAAGAGAAGGAGTGGAGAAGGAGGGATGAAGCTAAATTAGTATCAAGTCATTAATCATCATATTTCTGCTTGAAGGCTTCCCCCCTTGGCCGAGTGTTGCCTCCTGGCTGAGGCTCCATTCGACAGGAACACACAAACCTTCTCCACCGCACTGCATGTGTGCTGGGTAGGTAGGTAGGTAGGTAGTCCTGTAGCCAGGCCAAGGCAGAAGCTCATATTATTTCACACAGAACGTGAGGCTCAGCACAGTGCCTGGCCTCGCTCACCACCAGGCTTTATTGATTTCAATTACATTGGGGTCATTCATCGGTTTAACTAGAGCATTAAAGCCTTTCTCTGTCATGGGATAAAATAAGAGAGCGACAGGGGGGGCAAGCATTGTCAGGGGGGAGAATGACGGATGACTCCGCGATGCGGTCGCTCTTAACCGTCCCAACAATCGTTTCTTTCTTTTTTAAACTGACGAGGCTTTGCTGGACAGTCCCCACGGTTGTCAGAGAGAGTGATGGTCTCTGCTTCAGGGAAGGTGAGCTAGACTGGAAGATCAGTGGAGTGGACTAGCATTATGTTTCCATGTTTTGTCCAACACGGTTCCAGAACATTCAGTCTAGCGGGACAACTCAATGACGCTGACTGACTGACTGACTGATTTCTTGAATGATTTGACTGGCAAACTTGGCTGACTGACTGACCTGACTGAAAAGTAACGTCTGTCTCTTTAGGCTTTACCAGCCAGCCTCCAGTGCTTTGCACCCAAGAGAAGGTCGCCATAGTACTTTTACATTTCTGTATTTCGCAGCGTTTTATCCAAAGCGACTTCCAAGAGAGTAAGTAAAACCTATGCAAAAGTGCATAGGTCACTGATCATAACAACGAGATAGCCCCAAACATTGCGAGCAGCCAAAACATGAAGCATACATTGTGCGATCTCTCCCCGTCCCTTCCACATACGCTGTAACATATCACGGCAATCCTGTTCTTACAGCACCCTGTCACATTCAACAACATCACTACGCCAGTCCAGTCACCGTGGATACAGACTCAACCAAAAAACAACCAAATGAATGATGCAGGGCACTGATAGGTCTATTAATACGTCAATTAGCATGGTAGGGCAAGGTAGAAGTCCCATATGTGTGTGAAGTCAGATGAAAGATAATGAATTAATTGAATTACAGGATGAATCACTCTTTACCACTCTTATGCAATAGTTTATGCTTCCTTACACTTGATTCCAGGACACACAGCACATTTGGCACAAAATATCTAAACATGACCATGAGAACACACGGCTTGATTGTGACTTTGATTGTGTGTCAGATGCTGTTGCGGTACTGTTGCATAGCGGTATCTGAGAGGGGCGAGGGACTACAGTGGACTTAGAGGGAGAGAGGATCCAAACAGTGTGAAATATTGCTCATTCTGCTGTAATCCTCTGTGTCAACACAGGCCATGATGCAAATTGGCAAGCAGTGTCAAAAGAGAGAACAGCTGCTCTCTCTCCACTCTATTCTCTCTCTCCATCTCTATCTCTATTCTTTATTTATATTCTCTCTCTCTCATTATGTAGCGTAGACCTAATAGCAGCAAACTCTCCTTCTTCAGTCATTTTTTTGCTCTCCATATGACATGTCATTAATAAAGCGATGAGGGGGATTCCGATGTGTGTGTGGAGATGTGAGAGTCGGTCCCAGGTTCCAGCTGAGTAATCTAAGCAGGAGGGTGGATGGATGTCCTGCTGGAGACTCTCCTCTATCTGTCTGTGCTCTACCTCAGCCCTCTCTGGACTCTTTACTCAGGCATCACCATGCAGAGGACAGGCCCATCACTCTGGGGCTGGGGCAGGTGCAGAGGCTGCGGCAGAAGCTGGGGCTTGACAGACATATATGACGTGTTGCTGCAGGGGTCCACTTGGTTGGAGCCATACCATTCCCGCAGTCTTCTGTACCCAGGTTTAATATACTCTGCTGGCTCCAATCCCCCGCCCCCCCCCCCCCCCCCCCGCCCCCATCCAACACACACACACACTTCCCTTCCTCTGTAGCACACACACAGTACTTTCCCCTCACACACTGACTCATCCTGGCGTTGACTGGATAGTAATACCTCTGGTAAACAATGTGTTGCCCAAAGGACGTCTATCAGCAGGCAGCCAGCCAGCCAGCCATGCAGCAGGAGGCTCCAGCCATGCAGCAGGAGGCTCTAGCCATGTTGCAGGAGGCTCCAGCCATGCAGCAGGAGGCTCCAGCCATGCAGCAGGAGGCTCTAGCCATGTTGCAGGAGGCTCCAGCCATGCAGCAGGAGGCTCCAGCCATGCAGCAGGAGGCTCCAGCCATGCTGCAGGAGGCTCCAGCCATGCAGCAGGAGGCTCTAGCCATGTTGCAGGAGGCTCCAGCCATGCAGCAGGAGGCTCCAGCCATGCTGCAGGAGGCTCCAGCCATGCAGCAGGAGGCTCCAGCCATGCAGCAGGAGGCTCCAGCCATGCAGCAGGAGGCTCCAGCCATGCAGCAGGAGGCTCCAGCCATGCAGCAGGAGGCTCCAGCCCAGCCATGCAGCAGGAGGCTCCAGCCCAGCCATGCAGCAGGAGGCTCCAGCCATGCTGCAGGAGGCTCCAGCCCAGCCATGCTGCAGGAGGCTCCAGCCATGCTGCAGGAGGCTCCAGCCATGCTGCAGGAGGCTCCAGCCATGCTGCAGGAGGCTCCAGCCATGCTGCAGGAGGCTCCAGCCATGCTGCAGGAGGCTCCAGCCCAGCCATGCTGCAGGAGGCTCCAGCCCAGCCATGCTGCAGGAGGCTCCAGCCATGCTGCAGGAGGCTCCAGCCCAGCCTTAGGTCAGATGGCGCCGCAGCGCGGCACTGCACACGCCGGGGTTGAACACATCAGCGGGATCGCACAGATTTACAGGCTGACATGTTTCCAAAAGTTCACAGGACGCGTTGGAGAGGAGCCCAGAGAGAGGACAGAGAGAGCCCTTTCTGCACACGTGCGGAGGCGCACACACAGGCGGCACTACGGCTCAGTCCCGGGCTCTGTTCCCACTATCACCGTGTGATTTGCTGAGCAGCGCAGGACCCACACAGCGGCCGCTCGCTGAGCTCCCCTGTTCATTAGGAAGCCGCATTCTTACCTCCTTTTGTTTTGGTCCATATTACTTCTGAACTACTTGTCACGGAATTCACTGCATTCCCACTTAGTGAACAAACTGTTGAAGGACGGCACAGTGGCTGTTTGTTGGACCCGGCTACGCATGCAGGACTGATACATTCAGGCTTTCACCATGGACCATGGGTTAGCTTCAAACAAAACAGTCTGCAGATAAACAAACTATTTATCTGGATACCGTTTCTCAGAGAAGTTAAATAACCATGTGGGGGTCCACTACGTTTCTTGTCGGTTAGGAATATCTATGTGCATTATGACTTCATTAAAAAATCATGAACGAAGAACCCAAACTGAGATCCAGAGTAAGCTGCTAACCACTCTGCCACTGAGGGTGACCGGCACAGTTCCTGACGAACAGCTCTCTCTTTGATTACGAAAACATGATCTCTTCCACTATATGGGTATTGCGCTCAAACACACACACACACATCTGCTGTAGAGAGCAGCATGTGTTATACAGCCATTACCATACTTGTCTATATGCACTACGAGTAGAATTGACACAGTAAAAATGTTTTATGTTGTGATGTATTCAGCATGCCCAGTCATTCTCCATTCCTCAGGTCCCCCATATTAACTTCATCTGCGTTCTCTGCATATCCTGGTGTGACTATGCCTACTGGTGATGCAATGTTGTGGGAAAATGCTAGAAAGGTTCCAAGCGTGATGTATGCAGCAAAACATTCCTTGGTGAGACCGGTCTCGTCCCCAGCGGGTACCCTCTAACATGTCTTCAGTAGACACCTACACACTGGGCTGCAGGTCAAGTGGAGAGTACATTTCCTTTAGGGTCTGATAAGAAGCAGTGAGCAAGATTGACAGGGCTTACTACAGTCCTGCCTCAGGATAGATGTGTGTGTGTGTGTGTGTGTGTGTGTGTGTTTACATTAAGGCTTCACCTCTGTCAGGCAGGCCTTACTCAGAGAGAAGGGAGGATCTGTTTAGACAGTTCTAGAAAAAGGGGGATGTTTTCTATGGGGTCTCTGTCAAAGTCTCAGAGAAGCGCCAAGACGTTTCCTATCTTGTTTTTACAGATTCCATTCATTTCTTTGGATATATGTCCTGGGATTTCATACAGACTCAGATTAGTTCAGAGCCCCCCTCAAGCACATTATCAAGCTATTTCCTGGGTTTACACAGCTTTCATCAAACACTCACGCATACTTTCAAAACCCCTTTCTCTCACTCTTTGACTTTCGCACTCTCCCTCTCTCTGCTGAACAAACGCCGTTTGTAGGGAGTCCAAGGTCTACCTCGGCACGCCATACCAGCAAAGAAAGCGGCTCAATGTAATTCCTGTTCCTATGGAGGATAAGCTAACGCTGGCAGCATGGGCACACAGGTTCATAGCCCAGGGCTCTGCTCGAATCACCTCCAGTCACACACACAGACACTCACACAAATCATACACACGCACATAGGGTTGGGTATCGTTTGGAGTGATACGATTCCGATGCCGAACCGCTACTTTTAAAACGATTCCGATTCCTAAACGATTCTTCAACCGATGAAAAACGAAAAAGGAAAGTAATCAAAGAAAGGCTCTTTTATAGTATTTTTTTTAATGGAAAATAATGTAAATGTAACTATATGTTAACGTTTTGAAGTAGCTTGCTTAAATATATAATAAGCAAACTTAAGTCACCTAACACAACTACAATCATTTGAGGCACACTACACACTACAACTCCCCAATGCACATACAAGACCAGGAACACGCTACTCTCTCTCTCTCTCCTCAGTTTACACTTTCTCTTCTGCACCCCAAAGTACCGGTAACTTTCTCACCACCTACTCAAGCCAAACGGATCCTCTCCTGAAACAAACTTCCTTGTCTATTTTATTTTGCTCCCCTCATGACACCTGGAGTCTCACCTGTAGTCACGGTAGATTATCTACTTCCTCCTAGTCTGAGACTCACGTCCCAGGTCGCAGCAGTAATCCTCCTGGTGTTCTGGGGAGCAGAGATGGGGGGTCTCATGGCAGCTGGGATCCAAGCGGAGCGAGAGAGGGAGGGAAGGTGGGATGAAAGCAAGGAAACTCGATATCTTCTGGCCCCCCTCTGGAGACCTCGTCTGTCTCCTGAAGTTTCCCCTCAGCGCTCGGCTACGCTAACAAGAGCAGAGCACTATCAGTCCCCACAGCAGATCAGAGATCTCCCTGGCTCTCACAGTCAGCACACAGCTCTGCTGAAGAGGAACGCCTCAGTGCTTATCTGATCCTCCTCCCTCTGCTATTCTCTCTCTCTCTCCCGCCCTCCCCTGCCTTACTCGTTCGCTAACCCCCCCCCCCCCTCTTATCTTTCTGTTGTTCTGTCTCTGTCTCTCTCTCTCTCTCTCTCTCTCTCTCTTTCACACACACAAACACCTCTCATTCGCTCTTTTCGTCTGCGCCAGTGTTGTTTTGGGAGAGGTGGACGCTCTGCTGGAAAGAGGATGTCAATTAACAGCTGAGTGTGAGGGTGGAGCTCTCACTGAGCACAAAAACCTTGACCTACAACCTCTGGCTAGACCTAGACACTCCTCACCTCGCATCCTGTAAGGTTCCTGCTAGGTCAGGTTGAAATATGGCCTGGGAATATGGTAAGTATTAGTCATATCCTAGGGTTACATTCTTCTACCTCAGTGTTATTGTCGGTTTTATACCATTTGTGCTCTCTGAGTTTCTGGCCTGGTGTTGAGGCAGGAGACAGGGGAGGGGAGTTCCCACATGGAGATAATACCTAATTGGGCCTGGCTGAGCCTGACCTGGCTCTAGTTGGCTGAGACCTCAACATTCTGACATGCAATGTCCAATGGGCAGCTGCTCCATCCACACATGTGGTTACACAGTGAGTCATGCCTTACAGGCAGCAGAGGAATCTCTCTCGTCCATGTTAACAGAAACCACTGTCAGACAAGATACATGGATAAGCGTGTTTACTTCCCACTAACTCACTCACCCACTCCAGCAGAAGTTCTTGTGTAACCTTTGTCTAGGAACATAGATTGACTGAAAACCGAGTGGGCCTGTGATTTCATCAGATGAGGAAGTGAAACTAACTCTGGTATGCAGAAGAAGCAGAGCAGGTCAGGCCCGGGGCAGGTGGGATTGACTTGGCCTCTGTAAATATTTAAACCTGATAGACAACCTAGGTTCAGTTTGCCAACAGGAACATTTTAGCAGGATGTGTCTGGCTCATGTCACCCTATTCAACCACCATCAAACAATAGCTAGAAAAATGTTGTAAGTGCTACCTGAACCAACGTTAACAAATGTCAATGTCACTCTTTCAGTTTATTAACTATTGTATTCGCTGTCTTAACGGTACACAAATGTGTTCTGTTCCTAGGCTAGTCATGACTTTCCACAGCCCTATTGAGCAGACACAATAGAGTATTGTAAACCCAGGGTTGATCATTAAGCTCATTAGGATGCATGATCTATCTCAAACAGTCTGAGAAGGCTGTAGAACAGGACTGAATACAAACACAGCCCCCAAACCTTGCACAGGAGTGATATAGGATCACTCCCATCATCTGGAATGCATCTGTTGTGTGTGCTTGTGTCGTGTGTGTGTGTGTGTGTCAGAGCTGAGCAGGACACCAAGTACCTCTGACTGTGACTGATTGCTCGTCGTTGTGTGTGCAGTTCTACTAATCACCAGAGAACACGTAATGGCAGTCGTTTGCAGCAGGAGGTTAACGATGTCTATTGGCAATCTAATCCAATTAGCTGTAACAAATTCCAAATTAATATCGGTTGGCTGGGGGCAAAACAAATGAAACACGTTTTTCCGGAACTACAAAGAAAGAGGCCTTAGAAAGCTTTAAAACTGAAGAAAGCGCAACCAACTGGAGTTTGTATGTACGGCTGCAGTAGCAGCCTTATGGAGCTGAGCTGTTGTGGAGAAGCAGATATCTTTCAGCATATGACTTCCTGTTACCAGAAGGCCACCCAGCCTGGGAGTGCGAGTCCGGCAAGGCTACACAGACACTCGGACAACAATCGAATCACCCCCGGTAGGCCTGACTTAGTGAATTAAGTATTACTATGGTTATTATCCAGACAGAGTTGAGCCAATTAAGGAGATAAGCAGCACGGTCCACTGGTCTTTATCATCTATCTGAACCAAAGACGGCGCCTTAGGCCAGCAGCCAAGTCAGCTTTAATTCCCCATCTTGAAGGATGTTATCCATGCAGCGCTACACAAAAGTCTTTAGAACCTCTGAGAACCTAAAGAAGAGAACCATTGAGCAGAGAATAAGCCTGGGTATCCAGTCTCCCCAGGGCAACACAGACCGGTTTTCCTTTTCTCTCACACCCTCACCTTAAAACAGAAATATTCTCCAGAGTTGGCAGTGCTAGGTGACCAGGTCTGACCGCTATTACAACCTGACCGGAACTTGTCTAAGACCCTACCCAGAAACGGAGTCCCCAACGTGGACACAAAGAGCCACCCTGTGGGTAGCGACAGCGCCAGTCCTTCTTTGAGTCCCTTTTAGCGTTTCATCCAACCAGCCAGTTTTAAAGTACCAATGCTAATGGGGGACACAGGGCCGAGAGGGGCACTGGGCTGGCAGTCCTGGGCAGACCCCGTGGAGGGCAAGCAGAAGCAGTGAGCCATAGCAGCTCCAGTCGTGGCACCACAGAACAACGCAGAGGCGGTTGAGAGGGAAAGAAACTAACACAACAGCCGATGGGAAGCACCATGGTTGGTAGTGAGTCTGACAGAGCATGTTTCAATGCAGGGGCCATGTCGCTCTTCTCTCATGCCACCAGATGGCGCTGCTCCAAGGAGGAGGCTGGCCGACAGCTAATTGGACAGGAGAGAAAAGACAGGGTTACAAGTTGGGATATAAACAAAATATGTAAATGACGGAGAGGATGTATTACCCAATCGTAATAGCTGTCCTTAATAAGCTGAAATTCCACAGTAAAGAATAATGTAGATGTGGCTGTTAGGACAAGATGAGGAGTCAGGTGAATGCAACACAAGGAGTGGGTCCGGTAAGACAATGGTTAAAAGACTGCCCCATTAGACTGAACAAAGTGTTTCGGAGACTGGGTAAAGAGACATGGAATCGAGCCAAATAATTCCAGTAACATTTCCACAGCGCACCTAATATAGAATGGCTATCTCAGCATGCCTCCAAACACACACACACACACACACACACTTGTGTTTATAGTCTGACATTAACAGCTTGCATATTGAAGCTTTGCTCTGAGTTGCAGTGCTCCATGTTGTCGTTGCTCCAGCTCCGGCCATGCAGCCTGGGTGGGAGGATGGGGGGAGCTCAAGCCACTATCCACATCAGCACTTTCATTACCCCACGGGCATTCACCAAATTACCCGACTGATAAATATTTATAAAGTACAATTTGAAGTAATTCATCAAAGAAATTGCTGTTTTATGGCCCCCTATGACCATCACAATGAAATGACTTTCAGAGGCACTTATCAGGGGATCAATAGGGACATCTGCGATGTGCTGTGGCAAAAAAAAAAAAAAAAAAAGTTGAAGAGTTTTACTCTGGAACAAGGGAGAAGGAGTTGGGTGTGTGTGTGTGCTTGTGTGTGTGGGGGGTAATCAATGAGGAGTCTTGCAACTTCAGGGAAATGTTTAACACCATGGATTTAGTCTCCTCCTCGTTCCATCAGGCACATCCTGAACCCCATCCAAAACAATCAGGGGTCACCTCTGTGTCATGAGGGCAAACAGAGCCCTGCAGAGAGGGAGGGAGATGGAGAGGATGGTTTGGGTCCTGGCTCCTGACCCTGTCTACACCCCCACCTCGTCATCACCTCGCACTCTTATCTCTCTCTCTCACTTCACACATTCAGCCCTTGAGTGGAGCAGTGCTGCGGATATGCAGTACAGCTGAGCTGCTGATCTGGGATCTGCTGAAAGAAGAGTATACAAATGGGATGAAAAATGGATTCTCTGCACCAGTTCTCAGCCCAGGATCAGGGAAGAGTAGTAGGCCTGGAAGCCATGACCCTTGTTCCAGCTGGGCATAAGGGCCCGTCAGCTCCCTGGTAAACACAACTTGTGAACACACCTCCTGTCTCACTGCCCACTTCCTCTTTTGTTGGACCCGAACGCCCTCTCACTTGTATCCTGCATCCCTCTCTCCCCGGGGGAAGTGGCTTAGCACACCGGTCACGTTCCAAACAAACTTAAAAAACGACCTCAGCAGAAGCCACACACACACACCTCAGTGAATGTTTCAGGACCGCATTGAGTCTGGCAACACAGAGGGCCAGACGTGGCACATCTTCTCTTCTGTATGAGCCTTTTCCCTTCCAATTTATCGGAAAACTGTCTGTCGAACTTGGAAATAAGTCAAAGAGTGACCAAACTAAGCCCTCCTTTTCCTTTCCAGACTTTGTTTCTAACAGTGGGGAGTGGTACTGGGGCACGCTGAAAAGAGCATACCACATGGGCTGAGACCTTACCGCAGCAGGCTGGGTTGGAATCCAGCCCGGGCCCTCTGCTCCATGTCTTCCCATAACCCTCTGCCCTGCCTTCCTTAAACCAATTCAATAAGGTATGAAACCACACGAGACAATACAAAAAACACTTTATGTATACATTTGAGGAACAACTTTAAGCTGCGTTCACTGCACAGCACATAATTAACAGCGTGAAATATAGATAAAAACACATACAATCCAGTCAACCATCCTCCCACCCCTCTCAGCCACCACCACCCTGGCACACACACACACACACACACAGATCAGCCGATCAATACTGCAGCTCAGAACACGCGCCAGGAGGTCAGAGGTGTGTGCACCCGCCCCCCCCCTTCCATTGCTCCACAGCTCTGATGAGGCTGCCAATAACCATCACACACCACCACCGCCTGCTACAACCAATCACAGGTCAATCACCAACAGCCTCAACCAATCACAAGTGAATATTCCATCAGCTGATGACCCTTTGTCGAAGCTTGAGCTAGTCAAGTGCATGTTCTGGTCTCTCATTCAGACACTCCAGACCCTGTTCTTCCTCCTGCTGACTGTGATAGACCCCCATTGGATGTGCACACAAAGCTCATCCAGTACCCCAGAATTAAATTCTCACGCTCCAGTGGGCCCCTCCATCTTGATGTCTTCTAGATTTGCAAGCCGTAATTGGAAGATCCGACATGACGCCGCTCTCCTATCCAGCCAGCCAATCGGAGGGCGCTGTGGTCAGGGCTTCATTTGCTGCTGTAACGAGGTGACTCCCGGGTCTTGGCGGAGACGGACGCACGCGTCCTGTCTCCATGGCGACACAAACGACACCATTAGATCTGTGGATAGGTATGAGTAGAAGAATGAATATGGATCGCCCTCGGCTGAAATTGGATATTCTCTTCTGCGCTACAATGAGATTCCAGATTCCCAATGTGATGTCTAATCTTACTCATGCGTGGCTCCTGCCCAGGCCTTCATTTATTTCTTTCCACTAACCTGTAGCTGCACCGATAATCTGTCACCCTGCAGAGCTCTACTGCGGCACACGGATCTGGGAGTCTCTGTTCCAGGCGATAGCGTGCCGGGCATGTTTGGAAGTCTCCCAAACCCTGCTCAGAGCATAGGGTTTAGGTCTGAAGGCTGTCTGCCTGGCATCTCGCTAATCCTGCCCCTGCCCCCCTCAGCCGTGGGCAGGGAGCGGGGGGGGGGGGGGGGGCGGGGCTGTTAGGCGTGCTGAGGGTAAGGAGGCAGGGCTGGCATGGTAGTAGGGCTGTTGGTGGTACCAGCTCTGGATGGGAAGAAGGCTGGGGAGGGAGGGAGGGGGGGGGGGGGGGGGGGAGTTGAGGCGGGCAGGTGAGCAGCAGCCCGAAAAGATGAAGCCATCCAGAGTTTGTGAGAATGTGAGCGTGCAGGATGAGAAGAGCAACACACAGAGACACGCTGTTCGACGAGGACATGCTCTGGCGGTCACACGGGCTCAGCTGAAGCACTCACGGGCCGTCAGGTAAGACAGGCAAACGCTCAGAGCAGCAGAGGACCACACGTCTGATATGCCCTGGGACGAAACACAGGAGTAGTCACGACCGATAGAGGAACAATCTTACATGCATAGGAAGGATGGAAGAAGGAAGGAAGGGGTGCAACCTGCAGAGGTGGAGTATGTGATAACAACAGCCTATCACTGAAAGGGAGGTGGGCACTGAGAGAGAGAGAGAGAGAGAGAGAGAGAGAGAGAGAGAGAGAGAGAGAGAGAGAAACAAAGACAGAAAGAGAAAGAGAGAGAGAGAGAGAGAGAGAGAGAGAAACAAAGACAGAAAGAGAAAGAGAGAAAGAGAGAGAGAGAGAGAGAGAGAGAGAGAGAGAGAGAGAGAGAGAGAGAGAGACAGAGAGACAGAGAGAGATGGAGAGAGAAACAAAGACAGAAAGAGAAAGAGAGACAGAGAGAAAGACAGAGAGAGAGAGAGAGATGGAGAGAGAAACAAAGACAGAAAGAGAAAGAGAGAGAGAAAGCAAGAAAGAGAACAAAACATACCGAAATACAGACCAAAGGGGAGTGAAAGGGACGAGAGAGAAAAATATGAAAGAGAGAATTGAGATATATTGATGAATGTTGCTTCTGGAGAACCTCTCCATAGCTACGGCCTATATAAATAGCTACTTTAGAGCTCCAACTCTGTATTGTCCACACTGTGTACTGTCCTTGTCAGACTACACACCAAAGAAGTCCTGAGTACTTACAAGGACACTTCCTGTATGATGAGTTCAATCCTCCCCGGGTCACATCCTGCTCCTAAACTCTGATTTTATCAGCTGCTCAACGATTCTCTTTCAAGATTAATAGAATGTGGTTCTATTCACAATGTCCTGGTGATGGGGGAAACCACATTTATCAAAGAAACCTTGTTACCATGGATTTAATTCAATAACCTAAGTTGGCTGGAAGGTCAGCTTCAGATTAATTGACAAGGGAAGACAGAGGACCTTGATGAATGCACTAAAACTTCCAATTAAACGTTCACAAAGATGACAGGTATTTTGAAAAGAATTGAAAGAAATAGGTACTCCTTTGCCAGAGAGTAATGAATTATTAGTTTTTGCTGTCTCTCGGACCTGTCAACAATTAAGCCAGGCCTAATCCCTTTTGACGATGAACTCGTCTTGTTAAAGCCTTGACTTGTGCTTAATAAGAACAAATAACTGTACACGCGGGAGGATTGAGGAGAGTTCAATTGTCTCCTTAAAGTGCCGTGCCTCGCGCTAAAATAATAAAGTCTGCCGCCTGCGAATGATCCATCATCCCTCTCCAGCGTGGAGGAGCTCACTGTGGAATGTGCTGCAGCCTGAGGGAACTGGCCATCCCATGAACACTCTGCACCCTCCACCTCACACGCCGACAGGCCTCTACAGGCTTCCATGTGAAGGCTACTGGTCATCTGTGGTACCATGGTAAAGAATTACTGTTCACACACGCGCGCGCACACGGAACGCATGAGCGCATGTAACACACACACACTTTTTTTTTTTCTTTTACAAGTGCTCAGCTGTTTTCTGCATATCTCATCAGATTAAATATGTTTTCACTTCTCAGACGAGTGCCAGAGCAGAGTCAGCCAAATGACAAGGAGAGAGAGGAGAGGAGAGGATAGGATAGGATAGGATAGGAGAGGAGAGGCGAGGAGAGGAGAGGCGAGGAGAGAGAGGAGAGGAGAGGAGAGGAGAGGATAGGAGAGGAGAGGATAGGAGAGGAGAGGAGAGGAGAGGAGAGGAGAGGAGAGGAGAGGAGAGGAGAGGAGAGGAGAGGAGAGGAGAGAGAGGAGAGAGAGGAGAGAGAGGAGAGAGAGGAGAGGAGAGAGAGGAGAGGAGAGAGAGGAGAGGAGAGAGAGGAGAGGAGAGAGAGGAGAGGAGAGAAGAGAAGAGGAGAGGAGAGGAGAGGAGAGGAGAGGAGAGGAGAGGAGAGAGAGGAGAGGAGAGAGAGGAGAGAGAGGAGAGAGAGGAGAGGAGAGAGAGGAGAGGAGAGAAGACGGGAGGAGGAGAGGGAGAGGGAGAGGGGAGGTGGAGAGGAGAGGAGGGGAGGCGAGGAAAGGAGAGGAGGAGAAAGGAGAGAAAAGGAAAGGAAAGGAAAGAAGAGGAGAGGAAAGGTAAGAGGAGATGGGAGGAGCTAACTACATTAATAATTGACATTCAAACAGAAAACACTGGCATAGGTGTCTCAACATAAGCCTTCTCCAGGTGATAAAATTGATATACAGCCGACTCCATGAATCGCTAATGGCAATGGCAGGAGGCTCCAGCGTCCTGCTACTAACTCAACCCACACTCTGATGGAAGGTCCAGGTGAGGAATACAGCTCATGGCTCAGGGCCTGCTGGAGGATTTACAGCCAGCTCCTGGGTCCTCCAATGTCCTCTTATCCTGAATCCCCCTGTCCTCCCTCTCCCCCTGTCCTCCCCCTGTCCTCCCTCTCCCCCTGTCCTCCCTCTCCCCCTGTCCTCCCCCTGTCCTCCCTCTCCCCCTGTCCTCCCTCTCCCCCTGTCCTCCCCCTGTCCTCCCTCTCCCCCTGTCCTCCCTCTCCCCCTGTCCTCCCCTTGTCCTCCCTCTCCCCCTGTTCTCCATCTCCCCATGTCCTCTCCCTGTCCTCCCTCTCCCCCCTGTTCTCCATCTCCCCATGTCCTCTCCCTGTCCTCCCTCTCCCCCTGTTCTCCATCTCCCCATGTCCTCCCCCTGTCCTCCCCATGTCCTCCCTCTCCCCCTGTCCTCCATCTCCCCATGTCCTCCCCCTGTCCTCCCTCTCCCCCTGTCCTCCATCTCCCCATGTCCTCCCCCTGTCCTCCCTCTCCCCCTGTCCTCCATCTCCCCATGTCCTCCCCCTGTCCTCCCCATGTCCTCCCTCTCCCCCTGTCCTCCCCCTGTCCTCCCTCTCCCCCTGTCCTCCCTCTCCCCCTGTCCTCCCCTTGTCCTCCCTCTCCCCCTGTTCTCCATCTCCCCATGTCCTCTCCCTGTCCTCCCTCTCCCCCCTGTTCTCCATCTCCCCATGTCCTCTCCCTGTCCTCCCTCTCCCCCCTGTTCTCCATCTCCCCATGTCCTCTCCCTGTCCTCCCTCTCCCCCTGTTCTCCATCTCCCCATGTCCTCTCCCTGTCCTCCCTCTCCCCCTGTTCTCCATCTCCCCATGTCCTCTCCCTGTCCTCCCTCTCCCCCCTGTTCTCCATCTCCCCATGTCCTCTCCCTGTCCTCCCTCTCCCCCCTGTTCTCCATCTCCCCATGTCCTCTCCCTGTCCTCCCTCTCCCCCTGTTCTCCATCTCCCCATGTCCTCTCCCTGTCCTCCCTCTCCCCCTGTTCTCCATCTCCCCATGTCCTCCCCCTGTCCTCCCCATGTCCTCCCTCTCCCCCTGTCCTCCCCCTGTCCTCCCTCTCCCCCTGTCCTCCATCTCCCCATGTCCTCCCCCTGTCCTCCCTCTCCCCCTGTTCTCCATCTCCCCATGTCCTCCCCCTGTCCTCCCCATGTCCTCCCTCTCCCCCTGTCCTCCCCCTGTCCTCCCTCTCCCCCTGTCCTCCATCTCCCCATGTCCTCCCCCTGTCCTCCCCCTGTCCTCCCTCTCCCCCCTGTTCTCCATCTCCCCATGTCCTCTCCCTGTCCTCCCTCCCCCCGCTGTCCTCGAGGGACTCTTAGCCACGCTGCGCAGCCTGGCAGAGTGCAGCAGAGTCACGGCTCAGGAGCAGCAGAGGGCTTCAACATTCCCAGCAGCTCAACGCTGCGGATGTCAGGCGGAGGTGACAGCCCTGCCCAGAGGAGGAACAGGAGGCGCCAGTGCACAGCAGCGGTGTGGTGCCCGTGAGAGCCCCTCGGCTGTGTGTCTGCCTGACAGGACGGCACAACTGGGAGTGATGTGGAAAAGACCTTCGCCACCATAAGACTGCGAGGTGTAGATCAAAGCCACCGAGTAATCAGCCAGGGTTCCACTCGGAGCTCTGAGACGGATGCAGTCTCTACGCAGAGACGAAGGCCGTCAGGTGATTGGAGGAACGCTCAGGAGAGCAGCTTACATCTATTAACCACAGCTTTGTTCTCCCACTAGGCAGTCAGATGCAATCTATAGCATGGAACTCACACACACACACACCTTCACAGACACATGTACACACAGACACGTCTACGCACAGCGTGTTTTGGCCTTGGTGGTGTTTAAATCCAGCTCCATCAATCTCATTATAAACAACAGTGTCGTGTTGAAAAGCATAATTGCGTCAAAATAAATGCCTTCTACCTGCAGGTGTTGAGCAGGAGTCCTATACAGGAGCAGTCATCAGTGTCCATGCTGGCAGGACGCAGGAAGAATGATCTTCCTCGCAGGCTTCGTCACCATCACATGAATAGTCCCTCTATAGCGTCACTCTGGCATTTGTCAGAGTGTCAATGCAGACATAATCTGCTGCACACACATCTGGCCACAGCAGCATAGGAGGAGGGACTGTGACACTGCTCAAACACACACACACACATACAAAACCTCTTACACACACACACACACACAAATGTGTACACAAATACCCATGCACACAAACACAAACACAGACACACAAAACTTGCATATGCTCACATCTAGAATAATCTGCTTGATCCTTATAATCCTCCAACATCAAAAATAAATCAAACATCAGACTAGTGAACACTAATCATTACAGCATCCAGCCAGCCAGCCAGCCATGATGACAGATATAGAACCCAACTCTGGACATCCTTGTAGTCCACCTCCCTGATTCGGGCATATTGAAAAACCAACTGTTAAATAGCTGCCAGAAAAACAGAAATTATCAGATGAAATGAACCCTGAATTATACTGATGTAATCTGGTGTCTATCGTATATCTTGTGGTGTAGGGTTGAATGCACTGGCGTTGGGTCCCGGTGTAGCTACAGTACAGTGACTGAGACAAAAGAAACTCGAATGTGGTCAACCTAAAGTAATCAGTCCTCTCTCCAGACCCATGGACAATCTAATTCCACTGGCCACAGAGGAGGGCTGCTGCACAAGGTCTCTCCCTCTCTCCCTCTCCCACTCCCTCTCCCTCTCCCTCTCTCCCTCTCTCCCTCTCTCCCTCTCTCCCTCTCCAATAAATCACAGCCCGAAAAGCGCTAGAAGAAGTGTGTCTAACTAGCGCCGTCGCTCCCCTCCCCAGAGGGGAGAGTGCACCGCGGGCACCACCATCAGCCACGGAGCAGGGGGAGTGGACACGTTGTCATCGCCATCGCACTCCATCTGCCAGAGACTGCAGAGCCATATACAGCCACACTAACAGCGCAGAGAGGCGTTTAGAGACGCCGGTAATGGAGTGAGGGAGATGTAAAGGCCGGAAGGTGTGTTGTTTAATGAGGACCTGGAGACAGCAGCGTGTAGTAGCGCTGGTGGAGTGGGCTGGGTTTTGGCAGCGCGTCCTGTTGTCTGATGTTGACAGTGGGCCGGGCAGTGCCGGGGGGGAGTCGGCGATGAAGGACAATGCTGTTCCTTTGGATCGCAGGCAGGCGGTGCACACACACATATACATATGTACACAAAGACACCGAAATCCTCACCGACCTCTTTGAGATTCACACCCAGTTTGTATACACACACGCACGCACAAACACTCGCACACATCCGAGTTTTTGGATGAACACACTTTTCACAAACACACACACACACCGTGAGCCACATCACTCATATCGGAAGGGGGCGTCAGCAGCCATCCAAGGTGTCACGGTGGTTTCCCAACATCATTTAGAAAACATGTCCTCCGTCCACTGGAATGGAACTGTCAAGGGCATAACCCAGCATGCTGTACAGTAGCTCCACGTCCAGCCTTAGCACAACAACAAAACGGTTTGAAACACCACAAAAGATCCCAGAACCCTCTTTCAGGAAGCAGGGTCCCTATTGTACGCCTCACAGAAAGGAGAATTAGGTTATCTGTATTGGAGCTAATCCTGCTTTTCCAGTAGCATTTCATGGCTGCCATCATGTCACCAGGCTGTCATCGTGGCCCCAGGAGGGAGAGGAGAGATAAAGAGGGATCTCGCCACAATCGGATTCAGCAACCCCCACCCCCCCCACCCCCTGCTGTGAAACATATCCAATCCCCTTATAGTACAACACACTATGCTGTTATCCTTCAGCACACACACACACACACACATATACTATACACACCCACGCAAACACACACACACACGAACACACATACCATGTACCATGGAGTAGGAAAGCTTTAGTATCCGTATCAGCCTGCAATCCATTTAGCTACAATGGTGTGAAATCTGCTGCGGGTGATTGAGGTCATAATTATAGTATGGCAATTAGAGTAATTGTTCATGTGCCTTGCTCTCGGCCTATAGACAAAGCTAACGGGATGGCGGCTAAGTTTACGTGAGCCATGAAGATAGTTTGTATAAGGTCCCATCCAAAATGACTCGCCACCCGAAATGAGTCTTCAGCCCCCCTTAAGCACATACCATGTTTACCGTCAAGTTCCATTACGCACGCTGTGAATTATGAAAGCCTTTATGACTCACGCTGGGGCTAAAACACACACACTGCGAGAGAAGCCTGATTAGGCTGGTAGAATTTCTGCTGCCGAGCATCTTGTCCCTGAAGAAGTTTTATGTGTGTGGGCCCAAGACCAAGGCAGCGCAGGCATAGAGAGGTCCCTGTAGTCTGCACTGCACTGGTGTGCTGTTTACCGCAGTAGAGTTCGTTTTTTACCTCCTTCCATCTCCTCTCTCTGTCTGTATGATATCCTCTCACATTCCCCCAGGGTAAAGAATGAAAACGTATACATATTATTTTTTTACGCCAGCGCATCGACATCAAGAGGAGCCGATTCCCCTCCTCTCCCTCCTCCTCCTCCTCCTCCTCCTCCCATCGCACTCACTCTCCCTCCCATACGTCCATCCCTCTCGTAGATACACCTCACTCTAAGTGACTCCCTCCATCTCTCCTCATTTCTTTCCTGTTTCCTCCACTCTCTCACCATCTTCCCCCTATCATCTCCCCCCGCACGCGCACACACACACCTCCTCCGTAGTGACTGAGTCAGCTCTTTGGGTTGTGTGTGTGATTAGCTAATCCACCGGGGGGGCAGCTTGGGGGCGGGAGGGATCTCTCCTCCCACACTTCTCATTATTCTGTCCCCAGGCAGACGGCACACATCCCGGCCACGCTGCGCTCCAGGAGAGCAGCGGCACTGAGCACGCTCCCCACCGGGGGAGCCGCACTGACACACACGGCTGACCAAACGCAGCACTCCATCACCGCAGAGCTCACACTGGGAACGGCACAGAGGGCTGGCCTGCAGGACCAAACACAGACACAAGCATGCACTCAGGAAGGACACTGACACTGTGCATGTATAGGACAGGGCATGTATCGAGACAGATTACTGTCACATTTGAAGGTAAAAGCAACCTCGGGTAATAGGGGGGAAATATCTCTGTGAGAACACTGTCACTGGTTCTGTGCAGTGTAAAAATGGTGTAGGATATTCGCCGCGTCGTCAGTGCGGGTTGTAGCATCTGTTTGCAGTTAGCATTTGTTTGCGGTAAGCAGCGTGAGACAGCCATCACAGCGCTCCATGGTCTCCTCTCAGTCTGTTCTCTTCTGCTTTGGGAGTTTCTGGGATCTTCCGCCGTGTTTTTACTGCGTCCGGCTACGCGCGTCTTAGAAATCACAGCTGTGGGGGTGACATTGCTGCGAAACACAAATACGTCCAATTAGCCGGAAAACATGTTCACCAAATCAAATTTGCTTTTCATGCCATATTGACTGTTGCTTGGAGCAAACAGAGTCGTAAAGTATGTTAAGGATTGGGAGCAGGGTATTCTCTCCAGTGTTCCAGAACCACGGTGGTATTTCATCCCTTTCTAATCCTGGCTGGGTGAGTGAGGGGTTAAGGAGTAGGTGAGGCTCTGCATGGCCGATAGTAAGTTATTGAATCCAGAGGCTATTTTCAGTCATTTCTCTCTTTCTTTCTTTTTCTCTTTCAATCGCTCTCTCTTTTTCAATCTCTCTTTGTACTTCTCTCTCTCTCTCTCTCTCTCTCTCTCTGTATTTGCAGGGTGTGGAGAATCCGGAGACGTAAGGAGCTTTAAAAGTCAGCCTTCAGAGGAAGGAGGCCACATCTGGCCCACATAGCCCAGCCCAGCTTCTAGACTTGAGCTGGCCAGGGGGCCAGGACATTGTCTGCTGCCAGGGAACCAACCCTTTCCTGCTCACTCTCCCCCAGAACAGGGACTGAACTCAATCCTGCTCTCTGAGTGGAGGTGAAAGTCCAGTCTCATACTACACAGAGAATCCAGCACATTCCAACCTGGACCTTCTGTCTCATATCGAGACTCAAATCTCTTTGGAACTCCCAGGAATCCTTATCAGATGTCTCCCTCTCCCTCTTTCTCTTCCTCCCTTTGTCAGTGTTCCCTCTACTGTACTGCTTTCTGTATTTTCCCTGCACCAGCTTAGTGTTTCTCATTTTTCTGAGTATACTGAGCCAGCGGTCAAAACAGCAGTTAACAAAGACATGACCTCCACACCACATAAGCATGCAGATGAACAGTTCTGGCACGCCTCCACGTGAGCCCTATGGTTACGTGCTGGACAAGCTCAATTGAACTTAGCTGGCCTGGGCTGGTGCAGGGCTAGCTTGGGCTGTACTGCCACAAGTACGAGACTCCACTATGTCAGAGACTAGCCATCCCAAACCAGGTCTAGACTGAGCTGGGCTGGGCTTCAGGAGTCTGTCTCCAGTATTGTGCCCTGGGTCCCTGTATGCTGTATGCTGTATGTGGCTGCCAGCAGGTCTTAATGGGTGCAGCCTTCTGTGGTTGGCAGCACAGCAGGGGGTGACAGGCACAGAGAGCAGACAGGAATGATAAGTAGATGAAATCACCTGAAAGCCGCGGCTGACACTGAGACCCCAGCGGAATGATAATAAGCTGAAAGTCATGTGGGTCCAGGAATGGGCTCGCCACGATTCAGCTGAACCGCGTTCTGTACGTCACAGACACGGAGCGTTCCGGAATGCATCTCAACAGCCTCAACGACTCACAAGCAGGCAGGTCGGAGGTGAAATATAGCTTCGAGAAAATGGACGAGCCACTGAGCGAACCCCGTTCAGAAGGGATGGAAACGGAATCGTCCATCACGGAATGAAGAGAGTGATCTCAGACAGATGTCTGTCCCGGGACACCCCACTGGGCCCTGAGAGCACCTGGGCTTCTGTGTTGGAGAAGAGGGATGGAGAGTTGGAGGAATGGAGAGATGGAGGGATGGAGGGATGAGTTCTGAACACATCAAAAGAGGTGTGTCACAGTTTGACCACAGTAACACAGAGAGGCGCTGCATAACACAAACATCTCAAGAACTATCTGCACGCGGTCTGACACAAACACACACACACACACACACACACACGTACAAGTACAAGACACGTACAAGTACAAGAGACACCATTGCAGGGGGTAAAACGAAAGATTTCATCCCAAACACCAGTCCACATTGATGGAATCAACCTAAAAGATACACAGCACACAGACACAGCTAAACACAGGGAAAGAATCTACCCATAAACCCGAGAGGTTTGCTGGGAGAGCTCGGTACTAACGCTGGGTAATAAACACCTCACAGCAAGCACACTAACTCTGCCTGCCAGGGTCTACAGCTGCTTTCCAGTCTGGAGAGAGAGGAGACTGCAGCAGCTAGCGCCACACCAGCCAAACAGGCTCAACACAAGCAGCCTGACTGAAGTCCTTGAGCAGCTCACTGATCCTGGAGAGGACCCTCCAGGAGGGGCTGGGCGTACAGACCTGAGCGTCCCAGGGTGGTGGGGCCGAGACCACGGTTGAGGGGGGTGGGAGGAAGAGGACGAGTATTTCCGCTGGCCCCACATGGTCGTCGGCAGGTCTGGCAGCGGGTCGGCGCTGGATTGGGCTCGGCTGCTCGGGTTCCGCCCTCGGTGGCGGTCGTTTCGAAAGCTGTTCCCGCGCTCCGTCTGGACGGGTCCATTCACAGAGAGACGATGGGGTAGGAGGTGTGTGTGTGGGGGGGGGGGGGCGGCGACACACGGCTCCACCCACACCTGACGCGGCCCCTCCCCGAAGACCTGCCCCGAGATAGGCGAGGGGGGGAGGGGGGGAGTGGCCTCACCGAGGAGGGGGTGAGGTGGTGCTTCCAGGAGGACCACGAAGAGTCTTCAGACCTGGATCCACGGCCGGGGATGCAGAGCAGCAGCCTGGGAATGCCTCGCCTGAGCTCTCCCCCCCCTTTCTCTCTCGCTCCCTCTCTCTCTATCTCTCTCTCTCTTTCCCCTCCTCTCCTGTGTGCATTCCTCAGCAGAGCGCTGGCTGTGACGTCAGGGCCCTTCCCTGGGCCGGACGCTTTCTCTGCTTCATCCCCGCTGCACTCACACAGGCGATGCTGTCACACACGCAGCATGCACACAGAAAGGAGAACGAGAGGGAGGGGGCGCAGAGAGAGAGAAAGAGAAAAAGACAGAAAGGGACACAGAGAAAGAGAGAGAGACAGAGAGAGAGAGACAGAGACAGAGACAGAGACAGAGACAGAGAGAGAGAGAGAGAGAGAGAGAGAGAGAGAGAGAGAGAGAGAGAGAGAGAGAGAGAGAGAGAGAGAGAGAGTCTGTGTACAGCGAGAAACGGTGGCCAGTGGTTGGCTCAGCTCCAGCAGCCTTAGAGACTGATTACTAGCCTGACTGCAAATGCCTCCTATCAGCTAATGAAGAGAGGGAGGGGGAAGTAGGGGGAAGGAGGACTCCTGCATGAGGAAGAAGAACTTCCAGAGGAGACCTTATCTCCTCAGCATCACCCCTCCCTCCCCACACACACACACACACACACAATATCTGCTCCACATAGTTGGCTGTGCCCTCATCCCCTGAGCCTCATCCTATCTGCCCTCCACAGCCATTCTCACAGTGCCCCACATCTTGTTAGCATACCCCACGAGCCACTAGACCTCTCATACTAAACGAGCAGCCTCTTTAGCATTGTACATTTTTCACCAGTGAGGCACAATCTAGTACCTAATCCGTACCAATTACATGTGCTGTATGTCCCGTTTAAACCTGCCGGTCGATGCTCCACTTCTGCTTATACAGAACACACCAAGACAAGAGGACACACACAAAAATGGAGATGATCATTTTGTATATAATGCTGTGTGATGTCAGATCTAAGCTATGGAAGCTTGTTCACTGGAGGTTATTCACTGGAACACATCCCCCAGTCCCCCAGCCATCCCCCAGCGTCCCTGCCTCCCAGTCCCCCAGTCATCCCACAATCGTCCCCCAGTCTCCCTGCCTCCCAGTCCCCCAGCCATCCCCCAGTCTCCCTGCCTCCCAGTCCCCCAGCCATCCCCCAGTCTCCCTGCCTCCCAGTCCCCCAGCCATCCCCCAGTCACCCCCCAGTCTCCCTGCCTCCCAGTCCCCCAGCCATCCCCCAGTCTCCCTGCCTCCCAGTCCCCCAGCCATCCCCCAGTCTCCCTGCCTCCCAGTCCCCCAGCCATCCCCAGTCTCCCTGCCTCCCAGTCACCCAGCCATCCCCCAGTCTCCCTGCCTCCCAGTCCCCCAGCCATCCCCCAGTCTCCCTGCCTCCCAGTCCCCCAGCCATCCCCAGTCTCCCTGCCTCCCAGTGCCCCAGTCCCACAGTCCCCATCCTGCACAGGCCAAGGTAGACTTTCTCTGAAATGTCAGGATTTGAAGGGTAACTCATCATGAGCACATCATTTATAAGAGAGAGAGAGAGAGAGAGAGAGAGCGCGAGAGAGCGAGAGAGAGAGAGCCAGCCAGAGACAGACATAGCAGGAGTCGGAGCCCACCCTCACCTCCTGCCGCCCTCCCTTCCCGTCTCCCTCCGCCGCTCATCTGCATAATCACCAAAACGCTTGATCTGGCTTCTCCCACCACCTACACACAACGCTTCCCACCTCCGCACGCCTTCACCCAGCGCCTGCTCACACTCACCTACCTCACGCCACACTCCATCAGCCACTTGTGGTTCGTAACGCTCAGAAGAGAACCTTTTAATGATAGTGTGACACTTTCAGGTGCCAGGCTGGAGTCATGAGACATCAACCCTGCACAATGGAGGTGTGACCAGCAGAACAGAGCTGGCTGCAATCAAAGAGAAGGCTTGAACCTTGATTCACAGCGCCAAGAGAGAGCTCAGTTCCCATGAGTTGCACTGAGTAAATTGTTTTTTTTTTAGCAAAGTTTAGACATCAACATGTGCATGGCACTGGTGTACACAGCCTCCCTGTATAGACCCAGGCCAGGTTATTCCAAACATGAAGATTGGTATCAATAACCTCATGGCCACAATCAGTAACATGACAGTTAATATATGAACACTATTGATCTGCTTTGAAAGGCCACTTAGTGCATTTGCCATCCATTTTCCCTGGGGAGAAAACAGGCTCAAACGCAATCACTCATATCATGCAGAGCATCTGGAAAAAGATTCA